>NC_136910.1:9225801-9263301 GCF_949606895.1 Notothenia rossii
TGTTAACAAGTTTGCTGAGGTAAGTCTAAGTGTTCATTTCCATCATCTGCGTAATCTGTTTTGACATTTTGTTGCATATGTACTCAACTGTAAAGCCTGAATATTTAAATCGAGTTGACATAAATACTACTGTAGACTGAAATGTAAAAATGACCATGCATAGATATTTTAAATGTGATATGACTTATTTAACAAACACATTTTGCACAACACTTGCCTGACTAAACGCAATGCAAAAAAAGTGTTTATCATATTCTGCTCTTAATGTTAGTTTATCATTTAAATGTCTGAATTTTTTTTCTCCTTCCTGTAAATAGGAGTTAGAGATCGAGAAGTCAAAAAGATGTCCATATTCCAGAAAAGTTTGGGCTGTCTCTTCCTCTTCTGTCTCATCTGCTCAACTGAGTGCCGGGTGCTGAAGTTTGTCGTGGCTGTAAGTCGACTCTGTTCCCTTTTTCTTTCTGTGTGTGTGTTTTATATTGATAACATTTGAACATTAGTATTGGAATTTAACATTAAGCTCTTTTACAACCTTTTAACATAATCTGGAAGCCACTTTAGATCACATGACTCTGATATGACATTGTGCATGGTTGCTGATTACACCGTTTTTTTCTGCTCACTGGGCATTACTGTATTTACACATCCATGTGACAAAGGATTACTTTGAGCCTAAACTCCAACAGTGTCATGCATATCTCCCCCAGATACTGCTGCTCCGTTATAAACCTCTTTGCATATCTTTCTTTCACACCATACTTCAATGGTATAAAAGACAACGGACGGATTGAGTGAAAATCAAATATTCTTCCTAGAATGTGACCTAATACTAGTACACACTAGTGTCATGACCCAACATACATAGTTTAAAATATTATTTTATGATAATATTATAATATGTATACTGGTTTATGTTACATTGACAGTTGACAATGTAATATACAATTACCATTTTAGCTAAAGTAAAGCAAAACAATTATTAAGCTTGCTAACTTACTATCTAGTAGTTTTATTTTATTGATTAAAGTCGCATTAGTTTGTTTATTTTTTGTATTAGTCAGTTTTTTATTGTATAGTTGTAATGTTTGCTAGTTTTTCATTGATTTAATGTCCAACTATTTTATTACAATTCAGTGGAGTCCAGTTTCGTTTGGGTTATTTCAGCATGTATTATTAAGCGCCGCTTTCCACCTTCTTCTCCAGATGAGGGTGTTGCACTTTTCCTTGTATGTGACGTTTCGGTGTTGTTGTTTTTTTTGTTTTGTTTCTTTCCGTTAACTGTATATTTTTAGTTTATTTTAGTATCCTACGATATCGTTATGTTTGACTGTGAATAAGTTTGGCTGTGAAAAAGAAATTTGAAAGACAGGCCATCTATTTCTATTATTTTTTCTTAGAAAGGTGCAGGTAACATAAGATTATTTTCTTCTCCCTGCTCCTTTTCGGTCAATGGTGTGTTTACAGAGACATGTTATGTTAACAATTATACATTAAGATGTGCATACCATGAACGGAACAAATACAAATGAAATGAAATGTATTTAGTCGAAAGGTGTTTTGCATCAAGAACGTGTTGGAAAATAAGAATTGTCTCCAAGAGAAAACCTCAACCTTCGTAACTTGACTTTGTGGTTCGCTTTTCCTTGACGTCTTACATCCAGATTGTTGGTAAAGTTCATCCCACTGTGGTGCTAGCAGGCGTGACTCAGATGTGTCTATACGCCACTGTAACCAACCTGTGTGTCATGTAACTGCTCAGAAAGTGAGTCCTCAGGTTAATAATACTAACGCAGCAGGTCCACTATCTGTGTCATCAGAATGACTGTTCTAGCAAATCCGGACTGAACTCTTCCATAACACAGGTTTCTATTTCTGACTCGTGTCTCATAATGTATTTATTCCATAAGTACACAGTGTAATGTCTGGCAAAGCAGCATGGCGTCTGAGTCTGAATTTGTGTGACATAATCTGTTATGACTTTTAAGGTGTTTCGACATGGAGATCGATCTCCCATTGAGTCGTATCCCAGGGATCCTCATGGAGAGGAAGTGTGGGCTCAGGGCTTCGGACAGCTGACTGAGGTACTCTGCGTGTGTTAGTGTGTGTTAGTGTGTGTGTGTGTGTGTGTGTGTGTGTGTGTGTGTGTGTGTGTGTGTGTGTGTGTGTGTGTGTGTCATCATTATAATTTTGGCAAGCAGAATTTAGCAAGCAAAACAACCATGAATGAAGAGCTTTTAGGTGAAGATAAATTGCCTAAAATCTATGCCTTTCCTTAAGTTTCATGGGTGTCTTAAGTACGGTGGCCCTGAAGTGGAAAACTCAACATTACAGAAAACAGAAACCATAAAACACAACAGAAAACAAAATGCTAAAAATGTTTTAATGATGAAGGAAAGTTAGTTTGAATTAAGTTTGCTCTGGTTAAAAATAAATATCTTTAAAAATGTTTCCCTGTAAAAGTAATTGATAATGCAAATGTGCTGTATATAAAATCATTTGTAGACCAGGCTAATTTTGTACCTCTATACTACCGTATTTGACAACAAATTCACGTACAGTGCAATGCCAAAGCTGCTTTCTTCACCATCTGGCTGCATTAGCTTTAGATGTGGTATAACAAATAACAGTATATGACATTTATGATCGGCACAACGTAAGATCAGTTTCTGCTGAATTTAAGCCTTGAAATAAAGCGTGCAGTCTTTTAATTTAATTCCATCCGACTGTGATATCATTTCCCTCTAAGACAATAAGCTGGTTTACAGTGAATAGACGTATCGTTTCTGGCTATAGAAGGCCCTGTAGAATGGGTGAAATGTGTTAATATATGTAAATAAGTTGAATCTGACCTTAAATCTGCCAAATCTATACAGCAAAAAGGTCAGATTCGACAAAGATTAACCGCGCTGCCAATGTTCCTTTCAGCTGGGCATGCAGCAACAGTTTGAGCTGGGCAGATTTCTAAGGAGGCGTTACAGCAACTTCCTCAGTGATGACTACAATAACAAAGAGGTATGTGTATGTGTAAACAGTATGTGTGTATGTCTGTGAATACCTTTTTGTCCCTGATGTCCCCTGTGAGCCTGTGTGTTTCGGTATCACCTTATGCTGTTGTCAAGGGTGCCCTTGGCCCAACATGTGAAATCATGTGTTAAGCCACTGTCTTTATGAGCTGTTACAACATACACCAGGCTAATTAGTATGGCTCCTACTGGTGATATCACTGCCGTGGCCTTGTAATATGCTGTAACATGTGGGGTAATTTGGCCCCTGGGCTCCATGTGCAGTTGGCAGCATGCATGTTGGTCTGCATGCTCAGCACACTGCCATTATAAAGGTCTGATTTCTGCTTTGTTTTCCTTTTTCACACTCACTGTCTCTCCTTTCCCCCTTGATTTCTCTACCCCTCCTCTCTTTCTCTCTCCCAGCATTGCTCCTAGCTATCTTCTCCTTATCCTAAATAACACGTTATTACCACACAAATACCATCTCTTCTCAGTACCTGTCATTGGCCATTTGTCGCCCAAGTCTCTGTCAACTTGTACCGTACCTTTCCAGGCGCTGCCATGTCTGTTTTAATTTGACAAAGAGGCAGAAAAAAAGCCATCCTGGGCATCACAGGAACATCCAACCTTATCAGCGAGATTTACTGTGTGCAAAACCTGACATGGTGTGTCAGGTTTGAGAGATATAGACGAGCGAAGGCTGATGTCAGAAGAGATCACAGTGAGACAGATATTTTTCTCCCTATCTCTCTCTCATACATTTGGATCTCTTCTGACTCCCCTGCTCTTCATGATAAGGGAATACCTCAGTTGACTTGGGAGGAGTGCAGCTCACTCATGATACACTGCTGCTTTGCTGGGTGCATATATTTTTGCATCTTTACGTGACGAAAAAGCGAAGTATTCACTTTCCAGATTTAATCCTTTTTAGTTTCCAAGTGCATTCCCACTCTATAAAAAGTAAGCATGACTATAGGAATCAGTCTCATGTACTACCATATGGATGCATTTTAATATCATGTTCCCTTCATGTTTGCCACAGTTATACGTGAGGAGCACTGACTACGACCGCACTCTGATGAGCGCCCAGGCCTGCCTCGCCGGGATGTTCCCCCCGACCAGGCGCCCGGCTCCCATCATGCCCCAGTTACTGTGGCGTCCTATTCCAGTGCACACCACCCCCAGGGCACAGGACAAGGTAGGCTGCTGAGCCACATAAATATTTCCTTTCACACGGCAGCCATACACACCCGAATAGAAACTTGTACAAGTTAATTTGAGTCTCTCTCTCTGCAGCTCTGTGTTGCTCTCTGTGTTCACCTCAGCTCAGAACCTGCAGCGCTGAAATTCCCTATTGTTTTACAGTGAGAAATGCACATATAATTGTGCCCAGAAGACTAGCGATACCTGCAGTAAACGTGCATTATTTCCACTGATGTTGTGCTGTTGTTTTCGATTTCTCAAGCTGCTGAGGTCTCCGGGCAAAGACTGTCCTAGGTTTAGAGCGCTGATGACGGAGACTTTTGAGAGCGAGCTTTACCAGAGGTTCCTCAGGGCTAACCAGGTGAGACAAACCACAGAAGAAGACAGACTTAGAAAAACACTGCAATGTAATCTGTTCAATGACGCTGTGCTCGCAGCTCACTTTGTGTTAAACATCACTTTGCTATGAGTCATGTGCCTGTTAACCACGGAAAAACGTGTTTGTTTCCCTGTTGTTTTTTACATCATCAGAATTATATAACCAGAACTGCTGTGAATAATACTTTTCCTCACATCAGCTGCTTCTTTTCTGCTTATCTGCCTTGATCTGTAAATTAACAAACATTGTGAAATGCACATTCGTATAAAAAAGTGATACGTACATACAGTACTTCACAGTAGCTGGTGCCAATGCTACCCGCACCTCTAGTGGATGTGTTAGTTATGCTGTAGACATGATGATTTTCTCAGGCACGGTGACTCCCGTGCCTCGAAAAAGCTGCACAGTGCAATTTCTCTCACATTCTCAGAGACGCTAATTAACGGTTGGATTGAATTAGATTAAGAATTACAATGAAACGGTTTTAATTAAACAGAGTCCCATGTGCTGCCTGTTAAGGTGCTGTTTGAGATCAGGAAGGGGCCTCCTGCATTGAATTTGTACACCCTCTGCTGGAGGCACATAACCTGCAAGCTTGATGCATGAACCAAAATGGTGCCATTTTTCACTGCACCGTCTGACCAAAGGCTGGATTTACAAACCATCACTGAAATAATAACCAATCCGATTCAGCAACTAATGTCTGCAATATTAGTTTATCAGTGCATCTACAAAAACAATCCAAAGCATTATTACCCATATATACAAACATATGTGTTATATTCTTTGACATTATGATAACGAATGAGTTGAATGCTGTGATTACAATAACTGATGTACTTAACTGCAGTTTTTAGATGCTTACACTCAACTTGAGTTTTATTTTATGGTACACAACATTTAAGTGGGAAATATTGTAATGTTGCCTTCACGGAAGTCAATCAGATGGAAATGTTAAAATAATAAAATTAATTAATAGTTAAGGGCCAACTTTCATTTAAGTTACTTAATGGGGTAAATCTATGAAACATGTGACAGAAAAGCAGAACTTAACGTCCAAATTTGTCAGAAAATTGTCATTATTGATTCTTGAATTATGGAAATAAAGGTGCTTTGTGAGGTGACTTTGACCTTTGACCACCAAATGATAATCAGTTCATTGCTGAAGCCAAGTGGACGTTTGTTCCAGATTCCAAAAGATTCCCTAAAGGTGTTCCCGAGACATTGCGATAACAAGAATGATCCCAATGGACATACAAGACAATGCCACATCTTAAAATATTTACCTTGGGCCATTTTCATTGGAAAAATGCTACTTCTAATGAATTGTATTTCTAATAACTATATTGTATTGATCAGAATATGTCTTCCACCACTGGTTAAATGTAATGTTGTAACTCTCTTCTGCACGTTGCAGTTCTTTGTTGAAGGGCTTTCCAACCACACTGGCTACCCCGTCTCCAAACTGGTTGGAAAAAAAATGTGGAGGGTCCACGACACTCTAACCTGTCAGGTATACTTGATGTTCCACACACAGGAACACAATTGATCTAGCTGTATTCTGCAGTTTACAAATGCTTCAATTACTGATACAAACACCATCTGCAGAGCAGTGAGATGGAAACAGAAAGAGGGAGAAGAGAAGAGATCTGTTTTCTTCAACACGCCTGCAGAGAGTTGAGGAGGGGGCTGGAGCATGGGGAAATAATTTATATACATACACTAAGACATGAATAGGAGAACATATTGAAATCATAATTAAAGCATTATGAGATGGGTGGATTCTAGGCCAGGTTGAATAAGCTCATTCACACTTGCAAAATGAGCATCTGTTATCTTCAGACCGGTGCTAAAAATAGCTGGAATAATATGAACGATGAAACACAGCCATTTAAAACTCCCTTTGTTGCGATTCGTGCGTTGTGTAATGTGATTATTAGCGCGATGCAGGGTAATGAATGCTATTTTCTTGCACAGAGAATCCATAACTTGACTCTCCCCCGCTGGGCTACCCAAGATGTTCTGGACACCCTGAAGAGAATTGCATCATTTGAGGTCATGTACAGCATCCTCAGTCACAAGAGGAAAGAAAAGGCCAGGCTCTCGGGAGGTGAGGATTAACACAAGATATAATTAATTAAAAGCACTTTTCTGAGAGAGAGAAACAATTACAGCAGTGCACCCAACAATTTGCTGTGGGCAAGAGGCGTTGTTTATGCCTGAGACAGTGTAAAGTGGTGGGCCGGGCTTCCTAAAAGCACATATGAGCTAATGGCAGAGAGATGATTACAGCGCTAAGACAAGATGCTCTGTTAGGTCAAAACGATTGCGCTGCTGTCTGGGAAAATGTCATTTGCACTGTTGACACTGATGTGCTAATTTATCAGGGGTGCTGCTGAATGCCATCCTGAGGAATTTCTCCAGGGCTGTAGAGCAAGGGAGTCCTCTCAAATTCATTATGTACTCAGCTGTAAGTGCAACGTTTGGGCACACACACACACACACACACATTTTGAATGTCTCGTGCAAACTGCTGTTTCACATCTTCTCACCGCCTTGATGTTTGTCATTCCAGCATGACTCTACACTCATCATGCTGCAGGCGGCTTTAGGCGTGTACAACGGCCTCCTTCCTCCTTACGCCACCTGTCAACTCTTTGAGTTCTACCAGGAGTATGATGGGTAATGACGTCCCGCCTGCTCTTTGCATAATTAATCACACTTTTTAGGTCAGATGGTCAAAACACACTAGGTTTAGCTTCCCACTGTTTAGCAGCACCATAAGACAATTCTCTTGTAACGTTTAATATCGACCCAGGACTGCAGTAAGCAATTTAACATGATCAAAAAAACCATTTCACACTTTACAGCTAATAACCATCATTACAAGTTTAAACGGCATTTGGAGCATCAATATCAAAGCAAATAACTGTGTGTGTTGTAATCTGCTTCTCTGTGGGCTACATTTAGCGCCGGTCTGGCTGCAAGTACTTGTTAGCGCCTGTGAATCCTGTTTGTTGCTACCTAGTAACGGAAACTCTGCACGGTGCTCATATGGCAGTAACCTCTGAAAAGTCATCCTGACCCATGATGTTGTGGCAGAAACATAACCACGTGCCCCGGTTTCCTCTCAGTCAACACTAATGTGAATGTTAGCAATGCTTTCGCTGTTAGCTAGCACGCCACAGTTAGCTGCTATTTGCCTTCGCCATGTTGAGATTGTGAAGCTTTAAAAAGTTTCAAATTGCAGTTAGTGTATTGTAGATATTATACTGTATAGTTTTACTGTAACAAACAGTAAAATTATGATTAATAAGGCTAATTGTTTTTATATTAGGGCTATAATTGATAATCACTTTTTTTTACTGTTTCACACACAAGATTATATACCATAGCCTATGTTTAAAGATGGTTTACAAAGCACGCACACAAATATCTTGTCTATTTATATTTATAATGTTAATTGTGCAAATTGGGAAATCATACATAACATTACTAATTGTCATTTGATTGTTTGTTACAACAAAACACCCATTACCTATCAATTGACCATTTAATGAGTGATAACAACTAGCACAAGTGTGTGTCATCTCATTGGGTTAATTCTAAACATTCCCCAGTTCTTATTCTCTGGAGCTGTATTACCGAAACAACTCGTGGAGCGACCCCTTCCCCAACCCTGTCCCAGGATGCAACGGGCTGAACCCCTGCCCTCTGTCCATTTTCACTGAGGTGGTCCGGGACGTGGTGTCAGAGAACTGGGACGCTGAGTGTGGGTTTCGGACAAAATTGTCAAGCACAGGTAAAGAAGTTGTTTTTATTTTTGTACAATTAATGTTATATACTGCTACTGCTACTGTACTTCACACATTCAGACTAAAACACGCCTGTTGTGAAATAAGTATGTGCAATGTCCTACATTTATTAATCTTATAACTGGCTGCTACTCTCCTATTTCTATATGTATACATTTTGAGTAAATATTGTGAGCTTGCTTTTCAATTTATTATGTTAGTGTACCCATTAGCCTCTTGTCTCCATTTTCATTGGGCTGTAAGAATGTAAATGTTCCCTCTGCGGGACGAATAATGGATTTCTGTGTTAGATTCTGATTCTCATGCTCGCGCTGACTTCTGTTTCGTTTCAACACATATTTTGCCACCGTTAACGCTTCGCTGCATTATGTTTATTCTTGTATTCACTTAAGGGACCAGTGTGGGGGATTGTGAGCACAGACTGTCTGGTTTAAAAATATCAAGGATTCTGGAAATCTTCCAAAATTGTTTTCACATTCACCTAAACAAGATCGTTGTCTCCCACAGGTGTCATAACAGCTCTTGCAGTGGCCGTGGGTCTCCTGGCAGTGGCGCTGTTGTTCAGCATAGTGGTGGCAGTCCGCAGGAGGAGACCTCAATACTCCAGGGGGGTGTAGTGCAGAAGACTGTCACACTTATCCTAAAAATACAGAAAGGTGCCTCTCTAACAATAATGTGCCTTGTTAGTCTCTGATCCTGTGCAGGGGCTCGTGACCCTTTAACTTATTCTTGTTTAAATGTTGTTTGTGTGAAAGAACAAACATGAAAAAAAGGAGAAAGAAGCCTATATAAAATAAACATTATTTATAGCACACATCAGTAGATTTGATTAGATTCACTCTGTGACAGTGTTTATTTCACACACTGACATCCACATTGTTGGTTCATATCATTTCACATTCTTTGCTGA
Source organism: Notothenia rossii (assembly GCF_949606895.1). Taxonomy (NCBI): domain Eukaryota; kingdom Metazoa; phylum Chordata; class Actinopteri; order Perciformes; family Nototheniidae; genus Notothenia; species Notothenia rossii. The sequence continues at coordinate 9,235,114 of NC_136910.1, forward strand.
TCGGTTTCTCACTCCTCCTTCGCCTTGTCGGGGTCTGTGGGAACTGTGGAATGACAGGACAGATGATGAGAGTGAGACTTTGTTGAAATACGCCCAAATTGTATTGTGTTTCATTTCCATGTTCAAACTATTTACTTCTGTTGCAGTTGTAAAAATAGACTGCCTTCAGATTTGAGTGTGTATTACATAAGCAAAACTAACAAACAAATAATTATATTTGAAACACAACAAAACTAACTCCTCCCACACCATCAACCCCCCCCCCCCCCCTCTCCTCCATCATCCCTCTCATGCCCTCTGTTCTTACGTCTGACGCTCAGCTTGCACTCCACCTCTTCCTTGCCCAGATCATTGACAGCAACGCAGGAGTATTTTCCTGAGTCAAAAGTGCCTGGCTTGCGAATGTTGAGGGTCAACACTCCCTGGTAGTTTCGCATCAGGAACTTGGGATTCTCACCGAGGATCATCTTGTTTTTCATCCAGACAATCTTAGGCTGAGGAAAAGTCACATGATAAATAGGTTGCAATACATCTTATTCTTACAATACAAGGCTATTGTTTGTCACGATCTGTCTTGTTTCCTGTAATTTTCTGAATAGTGTTCGCCCCCGCTGTGTCTGTTTTTTCCTGTGTTTTCCCTTCTGTTTGATTACCTGATCCTGTTCACCTGGTGCCTTTGTGATTTGCCTTCCCACCCCAGCTGTGTCTTCCATGAACTTAAGTTGTGTTTTTTTTGTCATAGTTATCAGATCCTTGTTCATGTCCAATGGAGAGTTTTTTTCAGTTTGTTTGTGTTGGAGAGATTTGTTACTTTTGTTTAGCTTTACCCTGCTCAGCCTGAATACCTGCAATTAAGGGTATCATTCTGTTCAAACCTTGTACTTCCTGCATTTGGGCCCAACCGACTCTGCTTTCAATCTAACATCGTTGGTAGATATATGCATACAAGTCTTACTTACAGCAAACTTCAGAACTGTTTGAATGAGAACAGGCACCGTCCTCCTTCACCTTTTCACGCTCCATAGGCTTTTCTAACATGCATATTTACCTTGGGGTACCCTTTGACGGAGCAGCTGATGGCGGTGCTGTAACCGGCCACTACAGATCTGTCGACAAGGGGCTGAGTAAACTTGGGCGCACAGGACTTGTCTTTCTTCGTGTAGGGTGCTCTCTTGATCTCCAGGCCTTTGAGGGAAGGAGAGACAACTTATTTAACCTCCATAAATCAGAAATGTGGTCCAAATTCCTTGACTCCACTGGGTGTAAAATGGAATCCACACTAGGAACAAACACATGGTACTGTAAATACTGTACGGGAACACACCTGTCTTTGCAATGACAGCCGTGTTCTTGCAGAAGCACGGATCGTCGCTCCGGCCGCAGAGGTTTTCACTGTACACGCGGAACATGTACTCGTTGCCCATGATCAGATCTGTCGCTGTGCAGTTTGTCCGTCTGTTGTGCTCATAAACAGTGAACCATTCCTGGAGAAAGAAATATGTTATAGTTACATTTAGGGAAGGCACTATTTTAGTTATTGCAGTTGTTCTAAAATGTGATGTTTAAATATGCAGCATTTTAATATGTATGTGATCATTTGCATACCTTTCCCGAACATTGGATAATGCAAGGTGGACAATTATTATTTTATGTGGTTGATTAATTGAAATCTCTCTTTTGCTCAGTCCATTAAAGATACTGTGAAAATCCATAAATAATTAATATTTTGTATATTTTAGGAATTACATGATATATAATTTAGGCTAGGAATGATATATGAACAAACCCCTTTAAAACCCTCAGAATATAGATACATTTGTAAAGTATGGTATATTCAAGTAGTGGAGATTTCTGGATTACATTATAAGACAAATATTATTATTTTGCACAACAGGCTATAAAGATGTGTATTTTGAAAGACACTACAGGTAACAAAAATGTAACTGAAAAAATGATCATTTGGAAACTCAATGGATGCTGTATAGCAGCTGCCCAGGGATCTTGATGGGTTTAATTGAGTCTACATTTCACTGTGTTCTTTGCTTTGCATATTTGTGATGATAAGAAGTTCAATTGATTCAAATCCTCCTTTAAGAATAAAAAAAAACTACATTATTACAAACAAATTGTAACTGTTGCTGAATTTAGGACAAATGAACTGATACAAATTGTTGTAAAATAAAACCTAATTTTGTATTTTGTATGTTTTCTTTCCAGTAGTCTGAAAGAGGTCATGTCATGAGAACAAAAGCCCAAACTCTCAGAATTAAACAGTGAAGAAACAATGTTTTTGACTAAAGTGTGAAAATAAAGAATATGCCAAGCAGCCGTAGAAACTGTAGGTTTTAAACGCTACCCCCGTCTCCTCTCACACCTTAGTCTTCAGGTCTGCCTTTTGGATGGTGTATCCAGTAATCTCACAGTTGCCATTGTCCTTTGGGGGCTCCCACTCCGTTGCTGCATTGAAGCCCCACACTTCTGTCACATGAAGTTTCTGAGGAGGTCCAGGTTTATCTTAAAGGAATACATGTCAGATTTTAAATGCAATTTTAGTTTAAACAAATTTGAGATAATCCGATGTGTGTTTTTCTTCAAACAACATTTAATAAGTAGCCCAGCCAACACCAGACAGCCTTACCAACAATCTGGATCTGGATGGCAGCTCTGTCCTCCATGTTCTCGATCTTTAGCACCAGCTCATATTTCCCAGTGTGCTCTCTCTCTGCTGAACGGATGAAGAGGATGCTGTCCACGTTTGAGTTACGGATGCTGACCATAGTGGGGTCAATGGGCTGACCATCCTTGAACCAGGTTGCGACAGGGCGAGGCTTACCCTATTAGACACACAAACGACCCACTGTTCAGGAAGAGGATATGCTCATAATTCATCGGTGATGAAAATGATTGATGGCACAAAACATTGCCAGTAAAAAAAATGTAGAAGAACCAGAGATACATTTTCAGCTCCCTCGAGCCACAAAAGGCTTTTATTATATTATTTCAAATACTTCCAACCCCTGTCAAGCATTACTTGTATAACGCCCGTTTTTTTCTCCAAATAGTTTTAGTTCACACAATCTTACGACTGGTCTTTATCTTCATAAAGATTTTTGCGCAACGTATCTACATCTAAAAGCTCGTATATGTTTCTAACCTGGAAGGGGATGGTCAGGTTGATCTTTTCTCCAACTTTCCTGATGAATCTTGTCCTCAGATCGCGGGGGAGGCGAATCTTAGGATACTCTAAAGCAGAAAAATACATTTGATTGTTAACACGTTATGATATTATGATAGTACCAAGCATGTGTCTTTAAATACCATAACAAGGCCTACAAATGATTTAACTGAATATGAGATTTAATCGATAAAAAAGGTCTACAAGTAGATTTGTTTGTTCACAACCTGTCCTGACTCACCCATGATCTCTCGGATGGTGACGGGCTGTCCCAGTGAAGCTGGAGGACTGCGGCCAGCGATGTTTACTGCCACCACTCTAAAGTCGATCTTCTCTCCCACGGGGAGGCCACGCACCACAAATCCTTGCCTCTCACAGAGTTCCTGGTTTGCCACCACCCACTCAGTATCTGAAATAAAAGATAATTACATGTAGTAAATCACAATGTGAGTGGGATTCTATTCTGGTGACTTGTTATGTTTAATAGACTATTTTATGTAGGTTAAAAGATTTAACATTTCATTGATTATTATAGACATGCATTCCCTTGTTATGACTGTGTACTGTGCCATTTTTAAAACTGACCTGAGCTGTCAAATATGTCCATAAGTTATGACTGAATTTGAGAATGTTGTTAAATTGTCCAGTTATTGTCATTTTATTGTAAGCAGTATGGTTGGTGTCATCACCTCCTTCCTTGCAGTATTCAATTATATAGCCATCCAGGCCTCCAGCTCCAATCTTCTCTGGGGCGAGCCACTTCAGGGTACATGTGCTGTCCGTCACATCGTGCACCGACAGACGAATAGGCTCGCTAGTTGCGGCTAAAGGTGAAAGAAAGAAGATTAGGAGGGTCACTGGGTTGAGGATGCACAAAGGGAAGTAGCAGAGGAAGATTGAGTACAAATAGGTTAGGGTTACGTACCAATGGGCATGAAGGGTTTGGAGGTGAGACTTGGCTGAGATAAGCCAATGCTGTTTATAGCAAACACCCTCATCTCATAGTAAACACCTTCAATCATCCTCTTAGCCTCATATGTAGTTGGTTCATATACATCAAAGTTAAGCTTTGTCCATCTGGAGGAACCTTTCTTCTTCCTCTCCATGAGATAACCTGATGGAGGAAAAAAAAGAGAAACCTTCATAATGGGCAGAATAATTATTTAAAACAAGTAAAAGCACTGAAAATACATTCTGTAAGCCCAGGCCATTTAATATAATTAAATATATTAAAATCCATCCTTTACCTTTGAGTGGTGCACCGCCATCAAATACGGGAGCATCCCAAAGGATGGTACCGCAGTCCTCTCCCACTGATGTGCATCTGACATTCTCAGGGGGGTCGGGCACATCTTAAATAAGATCACAGTTACTGTAGTTTTAACACAAACCAGAAAAGCTTAAAACACAGATTAAAACTTTGAAAACTTGTAAATTGTAAACCACATTCCTGCAAATGCGTTACTATGGTTATAAACAAAATCACTTACCCACAATCTTCACAAATATCATAGCCTTGTCCTCTCCAGCGGGGTTGGTCACACAGATGGTGTAGTTGCCCTCATCTTCCCTCTCTGCGCCCTCAATGACGAAGCAGCTCAGGTCTTTCCTGGCCTCCACCCTGATGCGCCCTTCATTCTCTGTAATTTGCTAACAAACAGAAACAATTCTGTGTTTAAGTGCCTTACTTTGCACAAGTAGTTCAAATCGGCACAGTTCATCTGACTTTCTGAAGATGGAATCCACAATTTAATCTTGAGCAAACAACATCTGGCTCTAAATATAAATGGGTCGAGTGTTACATCGAGTCACTTTTATTTTAACAAACTTGGGTGGCATTAAACGTGACACCTAAAAAAACAGGGTAAAAACCACCTCTATTACAGTATGTGCACGGTTTGGAGCAGGTTTGACTTTAAATGCCTCCTAGAGCGGCTAACCTGCTAACAAGAAAAGCTTTCGGAGTAAATCACAGAGGCATTTGGACCAATTAGACAGGCATTTATGGGTCATTTGATTTCACCAGAGGGGCACTTTGGCAGCACATCAGCTTACCAGTGGTGTTAAAGTATTATATGTATGTGAAATTAGGCCAAATAAGTGGCATGAGGTTATCTAATTAAGGCCCAAGCATATCTTGTTTCTGAAATAGGTCAATATCACGGACAGACTATTTCATTAGCTTATCTCTGGCCCTAACTGCCCATGGGCACAATAATTCCCAGGGGTTGGGTCGAATCGAATCTCAACCAAGCAGCAGTTTTATTTTCTGGTGAGCTAGCATTAAACTGAAGCCCAGAGACCCAGAGGGAGATGGGAGAGTAAGGACAAACCAAAATAACAGGCAATACAGCACACACAGATTAGGCTGACCTTACAATATAATGGATGTCATGTTCATGAAGTGGTCATTTCTGTAACATGATTTTCTACTTTTCTATTGAGGAAATCTGTTGTGTTAGCTAGGTTTTGCCTCCTGGACCTGATAAATGTGCACAATACTGACAAGTTATGCCATTCAAAATGTGCAGTGACCCTTTACTTTCACTTCTTACTTTATCTCCTTTCGACCAAACACAGGTGGGTGCTGGCTCTCCTGTGATCTCCACATCCAGACGGAGCTTGTTGCCTGCCACTACAATGATGGTGTTTTGGGAGACCATGTTTCCGGTGGTGTCCAAGTGGATCTTTGGAGGATCTGGCGAATGTACAACATGCAAAGGTCGAGTGCATGTGGACTTAGGTTTGAGATATTGTGATTAAGTTTGACGTATTTGTGAACTGAGATAATGAACGGCTACCTACCTTGTCTAGGCACATAGTCGACCTTAATTTCTGTTTTGAGAGAGAGAAAAACATGTTGAGAATGTTGTATAGGCTGCTAAAGATTAATGCATCCATGAACACCGTTGCAATCACCCTTTCTCACCCAAGAAGTTGAGTTTGGCAGAAATTGAGAGAGCGTATCCATCAGGAATAAATGTGTAGTCTCCAGCATCCTCCGGCTTCACATTATCGATAAGCAGCCGATGAAACCTGAAAAAAGCAAGAGAGAAAAATATGACGTAAAGACAACACAATCTAAAGACAATATTAATGAAAACACAAGGTGCGTTTGATCCACAGTGATGACACATCTACTAACAAGGCTTTTAAATCTAATGATATGTCGTTTTACCTTCCGATGTGAGTCATTTTGATCCGGTCGCTTGCCACGACTTCCACTCCATCCTTGAACCACTTTCCTGTGACCTTTTCATCGGAGACCTCACACTTGAACAAAGCCTGGTCTGTTGCCCTGACTGTCAGATCAGCAATGTCCTGCAACACCTCCAGTTGTTTTTCTAAACAAGACATTGGAACAACAGTTCAGGCGGTGGAGAAGAGTGCGTGAAGGTGAAAGGGGGAGGAAGGGTAAGGTTCATGATGGCAACATCTTGACACCTACTGCCATGAGTTGTTAGTTTGTTTGGAAAGAGAGGCGTTAAGCCCTGAGGCCAGCAGTTAAATTCAGCTGCATCTTCATTTACATGTCAGAAAGACAGACTAAATACAGTATAATCTATATAGAATGCAGTCTGTTCACTTATTATTTTAACAATATCATTTAAAATAAACTACCTTTAATATTTTATGTTTTATAAACTCATATCATTTTTCAGAAGAATATTATTTGTTGGTACCTTCCACCTCCAGCTCTCCTTTGGTATGCCCCCCATTTGTCCAAGCATGGTACATTCCAATGTCATCCAGTGTCGCCTCCAGGATGATAAGAGTGTGCTTAATTCCATCTTTCTTGAAGCGAAACTTTGTGGAATCTTTGTCTTTGACAAGCTCAATATCCTCAAAGAACCTGGAAAAAAACTTGAAAATATGTGAAACAGGCCACTGCTAAATACTTAATACTAAATATAACAGTGAGCACAAGCCTTATGATTTCAGCAAGTACTTTGTGAACATTCGGTGACTGCTTTGGAATGCATGAATGGGCTTTGGATTAATCAAGGAGAAATTGTACTTGTTGGACTCTTAAAAGGATAAAATGTTTCCTTATATTATTCTTAGTATTATCAATGACATCTAATTCCACGCAAACAGACAGACATATTGATGAAAATGTCAAATGAAACAAAGGCACAATCAGAAGGAGTTTTGTATTCATTTGAAAGGTTTCTCCCTTTGGACGTCATTCTGTAAACAGACTGTGGTCCCCATAATGTCATAATTACCAGTATACAAACACACACACATTAAGTAAAACAAACCGTACACACAAACATAAATCTTCCATCACACTTATATCTTTCAATCAATCCCTCATTTTGCATTGTGAAAATGCTAAGTGGTTATTCCCCTTATTTATTTGATCTTTCAGTTTGTAGTTACACTTGCAAAGCGAAATTGTGCCGAGTCACATAAAAAAAGCTATATCTAGACTTGGGTTGGAAGTGTACAATACAGTGGATGATATAAAACGTTTTTTTTTACATTTGGAAAATTGAAAGAATTCAGTAAAAAATGAAAGGATTCAAATTAACCAAAATGATGCTGGTGTCTCTATTACGCTGTTGAAAGGACTTCACACTTTGATATCCACATATTTGGGGGATGACATTTACGTGAAACAATTGTATATGAGACAAGCACAATGAAAGATTCTAAAGTACAAAAACAAGTAGATTTTTGCAAAGTTGTCTTTTGGTTCTAAATGTAATCAAATCTTAAAGTTGTCGAGGCTTTATTGTTAAATTGCAGATATACTGACCACATGACGTGAGCGCCCTCCTCTGACACCTCAATCTCAAACTCCACTCTCTCTCCAACGACCACGTGATAGTCATCCATCAGTTTGGTGATGGTCACAGGGGGCTCTGGGCAGGGCGGAGATGGACGTTAGAATTCAAAAATTCAGCAGGAACTCAATGTTAATGCCACAATGTTTACATAATGTACCTTTGACGAACACCTCTGTGAAACACTTGTCCTCTCCAACAACACACTCGTACGCAGCATCATCAGCCAGGGACGACCTATTGATGGTGAGGGTTCTGACGTTTCCTAAACACTCCATGATGTACCTTGAAATAATTTGAAAGTATTCTTTTATCAAACAATTTACATGTTTAAGTACAAATGTTTTGAAATGATAATAACAAAAAAAGTCATGTTACTTAAGTTCATGTTGATCATTATTTTGAAAGAGTAGGCTTTTGTCTAACAGACCCAGTTTATGCATTTTCCCACAAGCCATAGATTTGGCTCACATTCAGGCCCTACAATTTAAACATTTTAGGTGTTTCTATCCTGGGGGGTGTATCTAGATTTGGTTTACAGGAGGCATAAGATGTCTTGGAAGTGAGACCTGCTTAATCCTCTGGGAGGATCCTTATGAACGCCTAAAAATAAAACGTGTTGATGGCAGCGTCATTTCTAAGCATGACTTTTGGCGCGGATCATTTTAGCAGAGTATTTTTAAAACGTTGCCTTTCAAGTCCATCTAACCTCAATTATTAATGTCATACACCCAAACTTAAGCAAATGTCTTGCATGGAGCCTATAAGGTCACAAAAGACACTTAGAATGGTCTACGTGAAATACATTGATGTGTGTGTGCATGTGGGTATGGTTTGGTGTGTACTTGGCTGAGGGTTTGATCTCCTGGCCATTCTTCAACCATTTGACCTGGACGTCGGGGTCCACCACCTCACACCTCAGGACAATTTTCTTGCCTTTCTCTACTGAGTAGCAAGCATCAAGCCTCTTCAGGAAAGCTGGGAATTCAGGAAAAAAGGGAAACATTTTAAGAATTAGAAACCCATCAGTTAGTTAAAACCTCTTTCTTGTGTCCAGTTTCATGGTGCCCTTGCTCTTGCCTACTTCCCTCCCCTGCTAACCCACCCTGTTACCTCTCCTTAGGTTAACCCTCACCCCTTAATTAAATTAATTAACACTCCTCTACTACTTCCCCTCTCTTCCACTCCTGCTTAACCTACCCTCGCTGTGCTTTGGCTCGACGACCTTCATCTTTTTCAGACGTTTCAGCATGCCCCTCAGGTCGGTGATGCCATACTCAAAGGCGATTTTCTCATACTCGCTCGGATGGGCACTCTTAAGCAATTCCCACACGTCTATCTCTGGTATCTCTTTTACCATTTTCTTCTTCCTATTAGTCAAGGGAAAGGGATATATATGTCATTTGGAATAGAGAAGCGTTACAAATGGGAACAATCATTCTGTGTACTTGATAATATTGCAAACCAAACAACGCTCAGCTTCTCACTTAGTGGCTTTCAGCAGAGCACTGAAATCCAGATTTCCGTCGTCCTCTCCACCATCTCTGCGTGTAGGGAAAGACACATACAGTATACAAAGCATACCATTTACATCTAATGACATGACAATGACACATTACATCTACTATCTTTTCAAATCGACTTGTGCTGAAAGAAACATTAACACACATTGTATAAATAGTCTATGCATCCTTTTACACTCTTGTGTATTCACACACATGCACAAGCCCCTGTGCCCTTACGCTCTCTTGAAGGCTGACAAAATATCTGCCTGCTGAGTGTCCTGCTGTGCGGCTGTAACAAGAGAAGTTGCAGAGAGCGCACATTAGGGCTGGATCAGATAAAAACATCAGCATGTTTGGAACGTGTGGCAGCCTCGGAAGGCTAGAGTCCGTTTTCACTCACCCTCAACAGAGATCTCAAATGTGGAACTGTCACACTTGTCTTTTGCCGTCACCTCGCACCTGAAGCCTCCTGAATCTCCAGCGACCAGTTTGATGATCTTCATTTCATAAGTATAGATCTTGGGGGAGGAAATTAACTTTGCTTAATTACTTCTTAGTTTCTTGTTTATTTTTTTAAATAAGGGGATCAGATTTCCTGTTTGACACCAACCTTGGTATTCCTGTCATAAGTTTCTTTGAACTGCATATGTTTTCCAGCTTTGCTGCCAAGGTCCATCCACTTGCCCTTCAGCCATTTCATGGTGGGTTTTCTTGTCAGGGTGGTCGAGTCCACCTTGGCGATGATAGTGAGATCCCCTCCTGCAATTCACAAACAGCAATTTACTCGTATAACATTACGTTAACAAGTTGACACATTATGAATTGCTATGGTTTTCTCTCATACATCAATTAGCGTTTCTAACCTGCAGTACCGACGATAGTCTCTGGCGGCTTCTCGACGAAGAGCCCACTGAGTGAGGTATTCCCAGACTCTGAAAGAAGGAGCAAAAAGCTTTAGAAGACTTTAAAAAAACAAAAAAGCCCTTTAATGTCATTAACAATGTCCACAGTGTGCCAAAAAGCTAAGTGCAAGGATCACATTGAAAAACATTTTTACGAACCATTAACATGTTCTTATCACACCTACATACACAGACTGCACACATACAGCATAATGAAACTCAGCAAACACTGAATCAACCAACAGCATTTGGCTCAAAGAACTAAAGGAAAAAAACGTGTACAGCAAAAAAGCTTTCAGATCTATCTGCAATTAATCATTACGAAATATCCGATCATATCACAAATTAGCACTTTGTCGAAGCTACCCGACACCTAAATATCAAAGACAAATCCATAGTCATAACTACACTGTAGCTATGTACGTATGACTAATAAAAGCCTTGAACCTTGAACCTTGATAATCAAGTTTTTTCATGTTATGCTGTTCAGTTGCAAATACATAAAAAGAGATATTAAACATATACAATTTATCAGAACACAAGTCATCTCACCAGTAAAACACTCTTTGTCCACAACTCCAAACATATGGTAATGTCGATGGTAACCATCAATTTGCAACCTTTCCAAAAATTATTGGCAGGTCTGCTGCCCAATACCTTTCCTAACTTTAACCTTCTCAGTTGCAATTTGGGGGTTACCATTCTCACACGACTCCAACACTTAAAACGCCATGTGAATGTGTTTCAAGTGTTCAGACAGACGAAGTAACCTTAGACACAAACTAATTGGTACATTACCAATTAGAAGATCCAGAATGCAGAATCTGACTTTGCTAGGTAAACATCTACACCGGTGGACAGCGATACAGTACAACACTTTCTACAGAAAACAAACATTGAATTTGACATTTAAGGTGCAAATCAATCAATAATGTATATTGATTAAGACTTTGATTATACTTGGTCCTGAAGAATCAAAGTTTGTATAATTATTTTACATTATATTGACTAACACTCAACAACACATGCATACATCTGCTTTCATTGCATTTTATTGCATGCAGTAGATGGTTACATTCCCACTCTGTGCCTTTAGCTAGCCCTTACCCTCCTTTGCATCCTTTGCCTCAGCTAGGGGAAAAAAACATATGGAAGTATAACAATTTGCAGTTATACTGTACCATAGGTTTATGCAAACCAAGGCAAGTGAACACTTTCCAATTCTGTAGAATTATTACATTAATATTGCACACAGTGGTAACAATTAAGAATCAAGATCGTGACTGTTATTATCAAATCAAAACAGAAAGTAATCAAATGTGTTGATTACTGTACTTTTAATCACCAAACTAGTAATACATTGAAATCGGAATGATTACTTCTTTTGGACTGATTACTTGACTTGACCACATACAGAACATTTGTGATATTGGCCGCTACTACCACTCAAGTATTCGTATCAAAGTTTGTCACATTTTTTATCTGAAGATACCATAAGATACATATACAACTCAAATTGTACACGATGTTCTTAAAATATTCAAAATGTTTCCAATACTGGTGCAAGTGCCACTAATCAGTCGCAACTGGCCAACTATTAGTAATCCCCTCCCACACAAATTATTCCCCCAATGGGTATGGCTTGAAACAGCCTTGGTATGATAAGCACTTCCTACACAGAAATTCTCTCTGATAAACACGGAGGGAATGAACCGAGGAAACAAATGTTAGACATCAAAAATAAAAACCGAAACCAATATATGCTGTGTATCTCACATTTCCTCCCACAGGTTTTATATACTTTTTCATTAAAATCATATCACAAGAGTCACTTAACACAATGTTATTGAACTAAGGTAAATTGCAGATTGGTCTTAGTGTAAGCCTGTTCCAGCGGCTAAAATTGGATATGGATTGCATGGCATCGAAACACGAGTTCTGACCAGAGAAAAGTCTGCTCGGGTTTCTCTTTGAACTTTACTCAGCTGCTCTCTTTGGATTAAGCCTAGCGTGCTAGCCATGTTACCAAGCCGCTACAATGTTGAATTCAATCTCCTCACTATGTAAAATTAGCATTTTGCTGAACCTAGCATGCCCAAGAGAAAGAGTTCTCCCACTGGGGTAAGCACAAAGCTGATAGTGAGAACCACAAGGTGTTTCTATTGTGCAGACTTTCCACTTGCTGAGCCGTTTTGCTTATGCTCCAGTTTGTCCCTAATCATGCACTGCCACACTTGCTTGTCTTTTTTTTCAATTCTTATGTTGAGCTCCCCCTGGAACAGCTGCCAAACGGTATACATGTCTTCCCTTTGGGCAACCAATGGTACTCTACTGCAGAAGGAGCTTGTTGAGCCCAACATTCACTGATGGACATTTATGCCAGGCGTGAAGGACAATGAGATACACATTCATAAATGCTAAAAAGAGATAAACGGATCGGAAGAAGCTTCCAGAAGCATCACAGGACCCATGCCACAAGAAATGTACAGTTGTGAAATTTAAGTCTGTAACCAAACATAACATTTAATGACTTTAACTTAACCTCTCCTTACGTCAGCAGGCCATATTTCAGGGCAATTTGTTGGTCTCAAGCCAACCCCCCCTCCCCATAGATAGCAGCCGGGTTATGAGGACACAAAGTAGCAATGCCATTATTGGGGTCTGTGCCTACCACCTCTCCCCTGCATAACTCAAAAGTCCATCACCCAAGTCTTGCCAAACGTGTCAACTGGCCTATCAAGGAAGCTGCCATGATGGAGAATTTGGCAATCCTCTAGGCCTGCCAGGCTATATGGGGTAATGTTGCCTAGAGACTTGCAGAGCTGAGAAATGCTACACAGTTCTCCCAAACATGTCACAATGTGATCTGCACAGAAGATATTAGACGTCTTAGTTGCTATAAAGGCAAGGTTAAGCCTTACCAGAGTTGGAGTGTCAAAATGTGAAAGTTAAAGGATATTTTACATATCCTGTTACCCATACCCTTTCTCCATCGTCTACTCTGATCAGTCGAGACAGAGCAGACATCAAACACTGCACTTTGGGGGCTGGACCCTGAAAGACCATCGCAGACATGGATAGCTTTAATCTTTCATGTTGCTCTTGAAATGTAAAACCTGAGTAGTAGTGCAACCCCAACACAAACCTTGGTTTGGTGAGTAGACACTAAAGAGGCCTTGGGCCTTCAGATATAGGATGTGACATGCACTGGCATGTATTTTCCATGAGCAGTTTGGAGGCATACCTTTGATGTGCTGGCTATGATATCTTGGATGACCTCACTTCTTGAGCTCTCATTGCCATTTCCTAGCACAGCATAATGTTAATAAAAGTGTCATTTAATAAGCTGACACTTTGTATGCTGCAACAGCTGCTGTGGTTTGTCGATGACTGTGACACATATAGCACAGCTGTGTTTCCACTCTCATTGTTAAAATTGCCAGAGGGACAAAGGCAAAGGGGAGCTGGTATCATAGCTCACAGATGGGATGGGATGTGCAGCACTCTGCACATGGGGAAACAAATTCTGAATAGAAAGAACATAAACACTATCATTTGTCAGTGAGGGTTTCCAGTGGCATAGGCCAGAAGTGAATGAAACAGGGCTCACAGCACACACTGAACTGCAAATTGTAACACTTTAGTCAGCCCCTCACGTCTCTTTAACACAGCCCAGGATCTGGTAAATTGTAGACCTTAGGTGTGGCTTATTCTGAGGGTATCTACCGCAGAGCTGCACGAAGCTTCAGGCTCTGAGGGGGATTTTCATGGGAGCTGTAAGAAATGAGTGCTGAACCAAGTGGAGCCACACTGCATGAATCTAAAAGTTTCTTACAGAGGTAAATAAGAACTGTGTTTCGAACATGAGTCAAAGATGGCTCGATTACAACTACGGAAACTAGCTTGCTTGAATCGTAAAAAGCTATTGAACAATGTTTTTATTTCAGTCCAAATCGAAGTAAGTCACAAAGATTTCAAATGATAAGACATACCCAGGTCCACTTAACACTTTATATATTATGTGACATCTTGACTAGCACATAATACCAAAATCTTACTAAATGTTATAAACACTCAAACCATACTTTTTAATGGACAAAAGTAAATGATCAGTGTGCACTTCACTAAACATGTCAGTCTTTCCTTACCATCCCCATCAGCATCTGAATCTGTTGCAGACAAGGAAGCAAACTTAACTGAAAAAAGCAACTGGAAGCAAACGCTTGTTTCACGTGATTTCACATACAGTTGTAACAGAGACCAATGCACCAACAGAAAACAGAAGCACCATGCACCATCAGATTTGAGGGTTTTCCTTGGACATATTTAAGGTTACGGCATGCAATAAATGTATAAACAGATGAATATAAATACATGAAATTACATAAAAACTAGAAGCACAGAAACTGGAACGTAAAGTACAATATACGCTTGTACACTTAAACAAAAAAATAGTTACAAAACTGACCATGTTGCACATACTGTGAACAACAAATAAGCAAACCAGGCTCAAATTCACACACCATATACTTCGGAGTATATGTATATATCAGTCCAGAAATGACAAAATTAGCTATTTACGTTAATTACGTGAGTGAAAATCAGAGGACGACCTTCCACGGTTTCTGGTTTCTGGTTATCCTCTTTTCGTTGATGTGATTCCCTCCCTTTGCTTAATTCCCTCCATGTAATTAATTACAGTCTATTACTACATTGGACCAGACACACTAAGGATCATATTGCAATAATTGATTTGCATATTTATCATATTCAGTTTGCATATGGGTTCATATTCAATTTGCATATGAATTGTGTTTCATGTATTTTTGTCTGGATATTTGTCTGATGATGTCGGACATGGAGCTGCTGTGACGCAAGTCAAATTTCAGACTTGATCTGACAAATAAAGTAATATCGTATCGTATCGTATCATGTTTAACAAGTGTTAAAACATACATTATGCAACATTATTCAGGGAGCCTGACTCCAACTTTAAATATATTTGGGAATAAGATATACAAGAGTCATGCTGATACTTATTTTCCACACTGAGAAGCCATGTATGCACTTTATGTGAATACATCGTATGGATTATGTTGACAGACATATTAAACTAGGACATTCAATGTACAGGATTCTGCCTTACCTCCATCTGTGGGGGGTGCATCTATGGGAAATGAAGGAACAATTAGCTCCCCGTATATACATGCAAATATTCATTATATCTAGTCATAATCCAGGAAGCTGATGAGCAAGTTAATTGAAGGTTTATTTCCTGACACTAAGCAGTGCCTACCATCGTTCACTGGCTGTGGTTCAGCTGGGCAAATAAAAATCATGGTTAAGCCAGTGATTGGAAAAAGGAATGATGATGACATCTGGACAACTTTACATTTCTCAGGATTAACTCAACCAAAACGCACACACACAGAACAGATCTGTTCACGCTTCACATGCCTGCAGTAAAATGTGACCCAAAGGTCAATGTGAAAGTTCACAGATGGGGGAAATGCAGAGAGTTGCAGTCAGTCAGTGTATATTTAAATCCACACAAATCGCTTGTCTTGTCCGCCTCTTACATAAAGAAAAATGTTATACAATCTAAAACTCAAAAGGGCCAACATGCTAAACAACACAAACAGATTTTTTTTAATAACAAAAATAGGAAACAAAAACATGAATTCCCATTAAATTGGTCCCCAAAACACAAGAAGAAAAATTAAAGGGTAGACATGATGCTGTGATTCACGATACACACATGTGCATGACATCACTCTGCTGATTTCTGACAGTAGACTTAAAAAATAAACTAAGGAAAGAAGATCTGTTACCACACACTCAAGATTCCTTTCATATGTGACATGCTGTGGGCTAGCTAAGAATTGGTAATACGCTGAATCAAAGCAGCTTTACAATTGCATTATCTCCCTTAAGTTGCTCCATGTTGTCTCATATGATACAATTGATTAACTTACACCAAAACCTGTATTATTCAGATAAGTACCCGGACTTATTAGTCCAAATGCGTTTCTCAAAACTCAACTCAATCCCACACCATGTCACATATTAACAATGTGTGAGTGCACTAAATCACTCAATGTAACAAAAAGGGGAAACAACTAATATAATTGTCCCTCACCCTCTGCGGTTGGCTCCTCTGGTGCTAAAATAAGTGTATTTTTGTTAGACATGAAAAGGTATACCATGGTCACCCCTTTTAAAAACATATACACTCCAACAGCTGAGCTAACAGATTTTATCGGTGGGTATCACATAAAATCCAGACGGGTATCACATGAGCACACTCAAATATGGCTTGTGAAAATCAAAGCATTTTTTCCTCTTGTGCCATCTGTGTTGCTACAACCTTTGAAGACAGTTGAGTAAACAGCTTCTGTAATCTGATAATGTACAGTATCCTCGGTGAAAATGACTGAAGGGGAAAATATAAAACATACAAAGCATGTTGGCAATAAAATTCAGAGAGTCAGGGGACTGCGTTTGCATGACACACACCGTTGACTTCATATGTGGGCAAAAGTGAAAATGTGAGAGCTATAATCAAGTCACTACGTGTTAATGTGGCCCACCAAAGGTTAGTGGGCAAATGGTGTGGATGAGTGAACTTACCCTGCCCCTCCGGTTTCTCTGAGAATTAGAAACAGAAAAAGAAGGCAATTAGAAACTACTATCGTACAGACACAAATGAACAACATATGTTTCACTTTAATTGGGTTGACCTTTATATCTTAAATAATTTGAGGCAATTATGGATATTTTTCGCCTCTTATATAAACCTATAGCGTATTACATTTTGCTGGATGTTCGTCTGAAACCGATTGGTTTATTTAAAGTAATGTATATTGAATGTTTATCTGGTTTAATTGCGTAGCTAGTAATTTTAGAACATAACTCTATACTTCCCAGTCTTAACCTGAAGCCTTAAGCAACAGTTAACCAGTAACTATTTCAACAGCCATTGATACATAAATGAACTTCAACGTGTTTACCGATTTGTGAAAATAGTTTTATGGCCATGCTCGAGCTGTGAGAGACAAAACAGGCAATATGATATGATGATGGAGCACTGTGGGTGGGATTGTTGGACCTAAATCTGGTAAAAGGAAATTCTCAACTGAAATAGAGGCGTATGATCTACCAAACTCCTCAAGTGTCTCCCTGGAGGTCACTGCAGTAGCTGTTAAAGGCCAGGGACGGTGTCTTGTGATTTCCCTGAGGTCATGCCACGTTCCTTGAATAGTCAGACCCACTTGACCTTGCAGGCGGTTGTGGTCGCCAAATTTACAGCTAAAATGGAAGCTACATTGTATCCACTTGGAGAAGTTTAAGTGTATAGTTTCGTATTATTCTTATATATATACTTTATATCTTATTAGCATTGTATTACATTATATTTTGTACATTACATTACATTTGACTTGTTAGACGCTTTTATCAATACTGAACTGGGCAATCCCCAAAGGAGCAATTTGGGGTGAAGTGTCTTGCCCAGGGACATAACGACATGCTGACTGCAGTGGGACTTGAACTTGCTATCACGCCTCTATTACAACTGTATTTTGGGTACAACCACACCCAGGCTAACATGGCTTCTTACATACAAGAATAAGTCTCAAAAGAGTAACACAGACTGTTACTTTGTCTGTACGAAAGAGAATATGTGCATACTATAAGACTTCAGTGTAAGTACTTGACATCTCCCGTGAGAGGATTTAACACATGCATCAAGTGTTATTCTGCATCAGCATCTGCTAACTCAATCCACTTGGGGTGAGAATCTCTACCATCTTCAACAAGTTTGTGATAAAGCGGGGTAATCAACTTTCTGAACAGCTGTTCCTCACAGTTTAAATGTCCCCCTCTGAGACTGTCTGCGCTCTCGTATATTGGCGAAGTTGTCAAAGTTGTTGTAGATGTATAATTAGTAGATATGTTTGTTTGTTTGTTTGTTTGTTTCCCTAGGGGAGATTCCTTTTTTAAATGCGTTCCTTCTTTTGTTGTTCTGTGTAAACAACCTCTCTGTAGTACTGTATTTTTCCACTGTTACCTTTAATTTATTTCTGGAAGCATAACCGGATCTGAATATGTATTACATTTGTTGTTGCTCCATCTTTATTGGTTATCTGGGGTCATTCAAGGTACTGCGGGTCTTCACCTCACAGTCCGTGTTTACCACAACTTGATTTACGGTGTGTGTAATGTTCCTGACATTAACTAAGGTATGGGAAGTGTGGCCTCATCTCACATCTCTGGTTGCCAACATGCAGCAAAGATGTCATGAAGACATCTTGAAGTAGTTAAGGTATTGATAGGCGGGTTACAGGTGGAACATTTTTTATTTTAGGTTGCTTTCAACCACTTATTATTCTGAAAGTAAAATATTGAAAGATGTATATAAATCTAGTGGGCTGGTGACTGGATTTTGGATCTCAGATAGTGCCTTTATCCATGGTTTATTTTCTGAAAAAGCGTTTCATGCCATTGTTCGTGTATCCTCAGAAAGATAAACAGCGTTGAGTTAAACCTTAGAGAGCAGTTCAACTTTGGCTTCATAGTTTTTCATCAGGTCATAATGTTGAAAGCAACTACGACCAACAATCACATCATCACTAGAGCATGCAGACAGAACTGACATGTGCTTGACTCACTGCATCAGGGAACTTTCTGGATGGAAGTGACAGATTGCATAATGATTTATTCAAGCTGGGACTGCAAATGATTTACAGCCAACATTTGATACGCTTGGATGTGTGACTCTCTGTGAACTTATGGGGAATACAAAAAAACAGACTCAAAAAGGTCAGGGGTTGCTAGGGAGTATTTTTAGCGGTTATAGCTAAGGGCGAGATCTGGCAGAAGTGAAGCAGCAAAGAAAACATTTCAACTCTTCTCGAGTGTAAATACAAAAATAATTTATATTATATATTATATTAGACTGATTCTTAAACCGACCTTTATGCTCAAAGGTTTTGAATTTCGCCTTGAATGACAGAGAGATAGGAGATGCAGACGTACATTGAGGAAAGTGGGATCTTATCCATATAACATGAATAAACTCTATGGCTATATATGGTGAATTAAAGAAGTGCCCAGTTATGTTCCTCAGATAAAAATAAAAAGCCTATCTTAGATTTGTGTGGAGATTAGAACCAGAGACAGATACTAAATTAGTAGCAATGTGCTAACAAGTCCAGCAAAGCCCTTTCAATTCATTTACAGAGCACTGTTGGCTTAGAAATAAGATTGAGAGGCTCAACACTTTTCTTTTTGGCCAGTAAAACTCAGCTCCTCTAACGGACTTATCCGCTATGACAGTGAGTAAGCTTAGGTTTCCGTCACTTCAGTGATTTAGAGCCCTGCAGGGTCGAAGTGGAGGATGGGTGTCTCCACAAAAGAACGAAAACTATTTATGAGAAAGTAGTGTTCACCCAAGAATGACAGACGTTCACCATTAAAGGAGATTACTCTCTGTTATGTATGATGAAAGTGTTTTTAAAAAAAAAGTCATTCATATTAAACTGTATTGTAGTCAAAGTGATACCAAGTTTGACTATTGTAAACAACAGTACGTAAGGCAAGTCAGTATCAGCAGATAGCATGAAACATAACCTCCATACAGCACATGCATAGTACAAATATAGCTGCTGTATCTGCTGTATTTTTTTTGGTAGCTTTCCAGTTCAGTCAGCAACATGGCCCTCTGTCTGGTCTGAAGTCAGTAACATACGGATGACGTAGCAGCTGGCCGTGATCATTTATGTGATTTTAAGTATTATTAGTGGTCAGAAAACAGCAAGTAGCCAATAAGGGAAATGTGTCCTCATCACATGCCGGATCTGTTTAGCCTTTGTAATGTCATTAGGAATTACTCTTTATTATAACGGACACGTAAACACTGTTATAAATCGTATAAAAAATGTTTTTGCACAAATGCAAGGGGACACCCTGGCCCCCCTTCCTCTTCATGTTTTGTTTCATTTTTATATTGACACAAACATTTCAACTAGATTTAACTCGAGTAGTGTACTTTCAATATAAAATCGTATTAAATTAATTTGACAAAATGTTATTTTATTATGAGTCTCCTATCACTTCTGCTCCCAGACGAGGTTGAATTTTGTGAAACTGTCTGCATAAGGAAATCCAACACGTTTCATTACAGTAAGCGATGAGGTCAACTGATAGTTTGTGTTTTCCTCAGCTGAGCTTCAAAACACCTTCGCAGTTAACAGCTGCCGTGAGTCACACAGGGTTGATCTTTTTTAATCTGATGCTTATTTTTGAGCCTCCCGGTATAATAGCCTGAATTTAACAATCAAATATTCACCTTTTATCTACCAAATGTTCTCATCCCTTTGTATCTGCTGCCAGTATATAGACATCATGCTATTCACCAAATACAACTTGTCTCTTTAAAACAAAATGTATGATTTTTTGTTGTTGATCAGATAATATTTTATGACACGCTGAACATTATAAAAGTGCATATTTAATAATTAATGTTAGACATGAAACAAAAATAAAATCATTATCTTTCAATAATTAAAATATTGTGATATTTTAAACACAATTTATGTATTTTTTTTATGACAGACTAAACATTATAAAAGTACATATTTAATAATTAAGTTAGACATAAAACTGAATAAAATCGTTATCTTTCAATAATTAAAAAAAATCTGATATCTTAAACAACCCATACATTTCTGTAACATCCTCAAACATAAATTATGTTATAAGTTTGACAAGCAAATGTATTTCAAACCAGGCAATCCAAATGCAAGCATCAATATTTCCACTGAAAGCCAGTCTCCAAACTAATTACAGTGAATAATGTTTTCTCAAAAAAGTATCTGCATACCTTCAGGGACTGGTTCAGGCATGGTTATCCCTGTGTCTCTTCTTTGCTGCTGTAACACTGAGGGCTTGTGGTGCTTATTCCTTTTATTTCTTCCCCCGCTCTCTGTTATTCAAAGCTCTCCTGGCACTCAAGTCACACACACCCTCCAGTGAGCGAAGAGCATGAGAGGCTGACGACACCCTTAAGGATACCAAGAAGAGGAGCTCTCAGAGTGAGAGTAAGCTAAGGTAAGAGGAGACAAAAAGGTGAGCTGGTGGTGGAAAAAGGAAGCCAACACATTAAAGATGAGATTAATAGATTGAAAAACCGAAATACAGACTAAACTTTGATGATCCACAAATGTCTTAATTGTTGACACATAATCTAGCGCCTTCTGGTGTTACACTAATTTTGGATTATCTCTTCTTATATCCCACATAAAAAAAGGATTTGCATATTTGTTTCTGTGGTTTCTTTTTAGTGCACTGCTACACTTGATAATCCTCAGGATGGGCTGCATTGGCTTTAGCAATACATCAATACAAAGAAGACATACAACTAAGTATTTGAAAGGAGGTTTATAATACTGTCTGCTATTGATGCATGACACCTTTTGACAATAACAATATCTGGTCAAACATGGAGCAGGTTAGCAAACGTTGCATTTTATTTGCAACTATTATTTTTTTAATGAATCAGTTAAAGTGATGGCCTTATACACTACATTGTATGTTTTTCTTACACTCTGTTGATCCACAATATGTTGATGATCTATCTTGATCTTTAACTAAAGAATATATGACATTGTTGTGAATGGGCTTATTCGCTCTTTGGAGGTGTTTGTGAAGAAGACAGATATGATTCTTAGATCTGAACGGTAGCTGGATCCAGCGACTGGTTAGCTTATAGCTTAGCTTATAACAACTTTAGACAAGGAAAAACCGTTAGCCTTGAACCTTCCAAAATGAACATAACATGCCTACAAAGGCCTCTAAAGCTTACCAAAATGTTATGTTTAGTTTTTCCAAACCTCAAAAAAGACTACGTCATAATCAAAGTAAACAAGTGTAATCAATATGATATGATTAAAGTAATAGAGTAAAGGAAAAGTATCTTGTTGATGCACGGCCCGGTGATTGTTTTATTATGATAACATATATCTCGTTATTTGATTATGTATGTATTAAAGGTCACCTATCATGCTATTTTTAGGCAAAAGCATAGGTCTCAAATATATTCAAATATATAAAAAAGGTGTCTACGAAGTGTTTTGCTCAAAATACCAAACAGATCACCCATTCTAGCCATGCCTCATATCCCTCTATTTCACTTCCTGTTTCAAAAGTGATGATTTTGGGTATAAAGCTTTATAAAAAATTGATAAAAAAGAAAAAAGGAGGGGGCTGAGCTCATGCGGGACCCGGCAGCTAAAGTAAATACTGCCGTGATGAAACGCCATATCATGGATTATCAGGGATTATTTCTGAAACAGTATGGAGCTCAAAGGCTTTCTCTCTTGCCGGTTATACCACAAGGTGAGTTCCTTTTTATTTCCTGCTTCTTCACACACATGCTCTCCAGTAGTTTGTGTGTGTGCTTGCATGCAGGGCTGTGTGATGCGTAGTGCAGTAGATCTGCAGTAGTAGTGCTTGTAGTTAGTGCATGCTGCATGCTGTTTCTGCTTGCTACTCTGCTTTCAGCTACTGCCGCCGGCTAGCCCTCCTCGTGAGGGTGAAAAGAGGAGCCGAGTGTGTAAGTCTCCTTCTGCTGGTACAAAGCCGCTCCACCGCCAAGACTCCTGCAGTGCCTCCTCGTGGCCACACACGGTAACTGGGAACCGTGAGGTCCCAGGCTAAACTCTAGGGGATCTCGGAGCAACAGTGGGCCCCAGAGGCAAGGTGCGCAGACCCATCGGTGTGTGGACATGCCCTGGCGCCTGCCAACCACTGTCCCAGCTATGGGTAAATAGCAGGGGCAGATGGGGCTCATAGCCATGGAAGGCAACCCATCTAGGAGAAGGACACTCTGAACTAAAACCAGGACTGAGAGGAGTTGCGCCCCCCAGTCCTTAATCAGCATAGTAAAGCCAACCATGAAGAACAAAGTCATCCCAAATCCTATTTCCAGCGGCGGGAGTCCGTAGGAACATCGCAGCGGAAGGTGGCGCTGGTCCTCCTTCCGGAGGACAACATGACGATAAGACCCTATACCTACAAGGGAGGGTCCTGTCCGATCACAGCACCCCGTCCGATGCACTCATGCGTTGTCGGAGACCATTTGTAATGGGAACCTTCAATGCATGTACAGTGAGAGAAGAAGCTAGATTGGTAGAATTAGCACACTGTGCTGAGGAACGGGGAGTGGAGCTCCTGGGAATCCAGGAACGTCCGGATCGTGTATCGCAGAGTGGAGAGATGCACATTCATCACTGCATCTGCGTGGCGAAACGAGGCCCAGGCTGCAACAGGGGGCGTAGGGCTAATGCTGGGCCCTCGGGCGCGTAAGGCTCTCCGTCGGGTTTATCATCATACCGATAGGATCCTTATTGCAGAGTTCTCAGGCAACCCAGTAACAACAGTCAGTCGTGTACTCACCCACCAACGTGGCACCATCTGAGGAGGTGGAGAAGTTCTCTGAGGACCTTGCAACAGCAGTCCGAGATGTCCTAGCGCACAACTTCCTGGCAATCCTGGGTGACTTCAACGCAAGGCTTGGACCAGAGGATGCACCCTACCCATACCACGACTCTACCAACCGCAATGGTGCATACCTCATGGCCCTTCTCATGGAACACAAGCTACTGGCAGTGAACACCATGTTCCGGAAAAGAACAGACAAGAGATGGACCCTCCAAGATCGAGCCACAGGTATGCTACGTCAGTTGGACTACATACTTGTGAGGCAAAAGTGGAGGAACTCCATCCTGAATGCTGAACCGTACAGCACGTTCAGCTCTGTGGGCTCTGATCACCGCGTGGTCTCCATGAGGGTGCGACTGAGCCTCAGGGTCCCCAAGCCAAGCCCCAAGATCTGGCATGACTGGAAGGCATTCATAACCGACCCTGGCCTTCAAACCAGGTATACGGAGGAGGTTAGGAAGCGCTTTCGGCAGCTGGATAAGGGAGCGGAGCCCACTAGCGAATACAGGAGATTCGTTGATGCAAACGAGGAGGAGACCAGGCTATGTGTGCCCGTGCTGGACATAGCCAGAACCTCCCTACGGTCCAGACATCCGGAGGTCGTAGCGGCACGGGGTAGGGTGGAGGAAGCACGCCACAATTTTGAGCGTGAACCAACCTTGGAGAGACGTGGGGTACTGAACGAAGCCAAACAGTTTATCTTCAGTACCTATAACACCATCAAAGGGGAGGAACTGATGGAGAGTGTGCCGAGAGGGCAGGCAGCGCAAGGTAAAAGGCAATATGGGGAGGCCTGGAGGGTCATAAATGAGATGACTGGGCGGAAGAGGACTAAGGAGGGACAGGTTGAGGGACACAGCCCCGAGGAGAGGGTGACGACCTGGTTCAACCACTTCCAAAGCCTGCTGGGCACAATAGCGGATGGAGCTGAGGAAAGTATACCAGCATTCCTTCAGAACCTGCCCATCGAAGATGATCCCTTCACAGCCAGTGAGATTGCCAGGGCGAAGTCCACAGCGAGAGAGGGCAAAAGTGTTGGGCCGGATGGCATACCCCCGGAGGTCTTAGTTAAAGAACTGTGATCTCGATGACCTCATCCTAGACTTTTGCAACCTCGCTCTACTGCACAACATGCAGCCTGATATATGGTCTCTCTCCAACATCATCCCGGTGCCTAAAGCTGGAGACCTCTCAAAGCCAGACAACTACCGAGGCATCAACCTGACATGTATCACCGCAAAGGTTTACAACCGGATGATACTGAACAGGATACGGCACGCCATCGACCCTCACCTGAGGGAGAACCAAAATGGCTTTCGAGAGGGGAGAACCACCGCAGCCCAGATCTTGGCACTAAGGAGAATAATCAAGGAGGTGAAAAAGGATAACCTGACTGCTGTACTGTGCTTTATCGACTTCAAAAAGGCATTTGACTCGAACCACAGAAGCACAATGGTGAAGATCGGTGTCCCTCCCAACCTACTCCGGGCAATAGAGATCATGTACGCAGGAACAAGGGCCAGGGTGGTGACCCCAGATGGCAACAGCGAGGAGTTTGACATCCTGGCTGGGGTAATGCAAGGGGACACCCTGGCCCCCTTCCTCTTCATCAAGGTCTTGGATTATGCGCTCAGGAAGGCCATCAGTGGACGAGAGCAGGATCTTGGCTTCACTCTAACACCAAGGAGGTCAAGACGACACCCCACAGTAGTCCTGAAAGACCTGGACTATGCGGACGACATCAGCCTGCTCTCCGAAAGCGTGGAGCAAGCACAGGAACTCCTGAACAGAGTGGAGTCAGAGTGTGCCAAGGTTGGCCTTAGGCTAAACGCCAAGAAAACTGAGGTTATCACCTATAGCATCTTACCGGAACATCCACCTCTGACAACAACAGAAGGCACTGTGCTTAAAGAAGTCAAGGACTTCAAGTACCTGGGCTCATTGGTCAACTCAACCGAGCAAGATCTTAAGGTGAGGAAGGCACTTGCATGGAGGGCCCTGAACGGCATGACCAGTGTATGGAACTCCAACTTCCCCCGTCAAATCAAACTCAGCTTCTTCTATGCAACGGTAGAGTCTGTTCTCCTCTATGGCAGTGAATGCTGGACCCTGAAGCCAACCCTGCAAAAGTCTCTAGACGGATGCTACACCAGAATGTTGCGAGCAGTACTTAACATCAGCAAGAGTGTACATGTAACCAACAAGATCCTGTACGAGGGAATACCAAGGGTGAGCGAGAAAATTGCAGCCAGGAGAATGAGACTAGCAGGACATTGCCAAAGGCATCAAGAGCTGCCAGCCGACAAATTGGTGCTGTGGGAACCAACACACGGGCATCGGTCACGAGGACGTCCCGCACAAACATACGTGGTCGTACTCAAGGATGAGCACAAGGTACCAATGAACTGGCCAGATGTATGGAGAACCGGGATGACTGGAAGTAACGATGGAGGGCTCGTCTGAGGACGACCTAGAGAGTTCAGGTTAGCTCTGAGTGTTAGCGATGCTTGCTAGTGTAAACAAAGGCCATATTACGTCCAAAACAGTCGTGCATTGTTTCTGACAACAACTTTCTGATTGGGCCGTGGGTCCACATTTCCGATATTACGTCATATCGGCCGCAAATCTAGATCAGCTCTGTTGTACCCCCGTTTTTTGGAGATTTGGGTACGGAGGAAAAGAGAGGGTTTTATTTTCTGACGCTGCGTGAGTTCGCTGACACACCGGGGACTCATATTTATGTATAAAAGACATCAAAAAGTGCATTTTGCATGATAGGTCCCCTTTAATACAAAAGTCAATATGTAAAGAGGATTGAGCTGGTACTTATATTATACATCCCATTTGACGTGATGATTTAATGTCATGAGGAAAAATTAAATATTCAAGATTGTGCATTTGTGTGCAGCAATTCACTCTAGCTGTCCAAAAGATACATTTGAGTAAAAAGTGTTTTTTATGCATTATTTGACTATACACGAGAAAACTGAAACTGACTTTAATTAAATGTACTATGTGAACAAATTTCACATAACTGAATTAGGTTAGTTTAATGCAATACTATTAAGTTGAACCTTTTGAATTCATCTTAATATTATTGTTTCAACCTACCCAATACAGTTGAGTGGAATCTGTTGACATAATACATTTAATTAAAGTCAACGTAGAGTATTTGTCCTAGTACTTTGTTTAAATGTAAGATACAAGAAGCTGATCCTATTTGTAGCACAAAGGCTATCGACAGCAAGACTTACGATCAGACCATGACCACAATCAGCTGGTGACAGACTCCATACTTTCCTAATGTCGCAGCGTCTGCTTCCTGATCCCTGGGAGTTTCAAGTCTTTGGCATGTCTTCCTTACTGTTAGTCAGCTACCCCTTGATTTACCAGTAATGTTAGGGGTCAAATGCTGAAGCTTCTGCGGAGAGTCCCCTGCTGATGGGGTCGAAAGTGTGAATTTGTCAAAGCCAGGCTGTCAGTTACCAGGGAATATTGAGTGGTCAAAATATCTCGAAAATGAAGGTGATACTTAGAGGGAGCAAAATTAGTGGTGAGTGGGGCTCTGATGCGTCTATTTATAAGGTATATCATGATCACAGTAATGATCACAGGTCACTTCACACCCAGAGGCAAGCCTGAAATATCAACTTTCTTTTCCACCCTCACATGCATGTAGCTTGTCAGGCTTTGCAGTAGTGCAAGATAACAAAGCACATTTAATCTCAAGTAGTTTACTTGCATACTTTTACAATTGTAAGATATTTAATGTATATTGCATGTGATGGAGTATTTTGAGTGGTATTGCTTCGTCACAAGAATGTACCGGTAGTTACAATTTTGTTAGGAGTTTGTTTTTTGGGAAACACACTCAATTGCTTGTTGTCCGTATTTAGAATCAGAATCAGAAACATGTTTATTACCATAGGTTTACAATTACGAGGAATTTGACTAGGTGTCGTGGAGCATACATAAAAGTAAAACAACCATTAAAACACAGATAGAGAACTAGAAAAAGTATTAAAAACAATAAAAAAATATTAAAATATAAATATAACATTATTTACATTGCAATGGAATGGAATAAAAAGGAATACAAATACAAATTGGCATTTAGATGCAAATATTGATATTGCATACATGCAAGCAGGGTTAAACAGCTGGCCTGGCTATCTACATTAAAAACGACATGCCTAACAATACTTTGGTGCTTTAAAGGTGTTTTTATGTGTACTTTTGAAACTTGGACAAAGATGATTAGATGTTTCCTCAGCTGTAAGCTAATTGCCTCCCTGTGCGTTGTTGATTTTTAG
>NC_136910.1:9265801-9758334 GCF_949606895.1 Notothenia rossii
ACCTTTTTCAAGGCCGGTGCGTATTTGGACAACCAATTTCGTTTTTTATTATTGTAACCCAGTTCTGTTTTAATGCAGGAATTAATATAACGATGAATAAAAAAAATATGCTGAATCCCTTTTTAAAAAATAATAATTTTCAGTTACTGGCAATGGTCTCCAGTTTGTTAGTCCTGAATTCATGTATGACACCATGGCACCATCATGTGGAAACATCAGGAAGTTACATATCATTTAGTGAGTAATACTTTCGCTTCATCGCCCTAGGCCCTAGACAACGGTGACTTGTACAAAAAAAATGGGCAGGCAGTAGTTCAAACCACTTTCACTGTTTATATTGATATATTACATGAGCAATTTCTCTATTGATCCAACCCTTTTAACGTTGCTGTCAAAGTGCACCAGATGTTTGCATTTAAATCTATAAACGTCTTTAGGAGGAACAGGCAGCTATAGAGGGTCACAGGTCTGCCCAACACAGTGTAAAGATTTTCCCATCGGAAACATTCATACACAGCACTTTATGACAAAAACTGTCCTGTGAAACAATGCAGAGAGAGACACAAACAAACTGACAGTGCATGGATCATTAATGGCCTAAAAAATGCCTGCAAAAAGAAAAATACACTATATAGACAATTCATAAAATATAGAACTTCAGAAGCAGAAAATAAATATAAAAGATATAAAAATAAATTAACCCATATTCTGAGGATATATGTAAAAAAGAATACTATAATAAAATATTAGAGAATAATTAGAATAATATGAAAGGTTTATGGAAAGTATTAAATAGTATCATTAGAAATGGAGCAAAAAGCTCTGGTTACCCTGAGTGTTTTGTGGACAAAAATAATGTTATTAAAAATACAGAAGATGTGGTTAATGGTTTTAATGAATTCTTTGTAAATGTGGGGCCAGATCTGGCAGAAAAAATTAAAACCGTAGAAACAACTAAAGGGGAAGTTACGGACCTCTGGAATGAAAACAATAGCTCTTTCTTCCTCACACCAGTCGAAGAAAAAGAAATCATCGATACTGTGCGAAAATGTAAAAGCAAATCCTCGACCGATTGGAATAATATTGATATGATTATTAAAAATAATTATTGAAGAAATTGCAGAACCATTGACTCATATCTTTAAAGTGGACCTATCATGCAATTTGAATAATATAGTGTAGGATCATACCTATATAAGGCATATTTATACTTTTTATTTTTCAAAATACCAAACAGATTATGCATTTTAGCCATTCCTCATTTCGCTCAATTTAACACTGTCTTTGCATCATGGGCTGATTCTGTGAGAACAGCACCATCTACAGGCCTGGCATATGTACTACAGCGTCTCCAGCGCTTTCGAACGGCAATGTCCGTGGTTGTCTCATCCTGATTGGTGGAGTTGGCCCAATAGCCGTAGCACCACTTCTGTGACGTCATAGAAGTGTTCAAATCTGGATCAGTCTGTATCAGATCCATTGCAGCCCCTTTTTAAGAGATTTGGGTATGGAGGAAAATAGAGAGGGTTGTGTTTTTTGACACTTGGTGAGTTCCCTGGAACACCGGGGACACATATTCATGTATAAAAGACGTACAAAAGTACATTTAGCATGATAGGTCACCTTTAACTTGTCTTTTCAATCTGGCAAATTCCCAAATAAAATGAAAATAGCAAAAGTTATACCATTATATAAAACTGGGGATAAACACCATAACACAAATTACAGACCTGTTTCATTGCTCTCTCAGTTTTCCAAGATCCTTGAAAAACTTTTTACAAAAAGACTTGACAGTTCATGGAAAAACATCAGCTTTTGGACGACAGTCAATATGGATTCAGGAAAGATAGATCAACATCTATGGCACTAATGGAATTAAGTGAGGAAATAGCAAACTGCATGGACAATAAAAAACAAGCAGTGGGAATATTTATAGACTTACAAAAAGCATTTGACACCATAGATCACAATATTTTACTGATGAAACTGGAACGGTATGGCATCAGAGGGGTGGGATTAAACTGGGCGAGAGATTATTCAAGCAACAGACAACAATTGGTTGAAATTGGTGAACATAAATCAGGATACATGAACATAACTTGTGGAGTACCTCAGGGGTCCGTGTTGGGTCCAAAGCTATTCATAATATACATCAACGACATTTGCAGAGTATCAAATATTTAGAAATGTATTTTATTTGCAGATGACACTAATATTTTTGGTTCCGGTGACAATTTGAAAGAGCTATTGGAAGTGATAACAGCAGAAATGATTAAAGTAAAACATTGGTTTGACACAAACAAATTATCATTAAATATAAGCAAAACAAAGATTATGTCATTTGGAAAACATAAAACAAATCCACAGGTGCAATTAAAACTAGATAACATAAACATAGAAAGAGTATATGAAATTAAGTTCCTTGGTGTGGTTTTAGACCACAAAATCAGCTGGAAACCTCATATCACTCATGTAAAAGCAAAACTGGATAAAACTATCGCAATATTGGGAAAAGCCAGATACATTCTGGACTATAACTCATTGTATACTCTATACAACACACTAATATTGCCATATCTGATTTACTGTGTGGAGATTTGGGGAAACACGTACAAAACCAACCTACAGCCGGTATGCACATTACAAAAAAGGGCTATAAGAGTTATCAATAATGTTGGATATCTTGAACACACTAATGTATTATTTTTGAAGTCACACATATTAAAGTTCATTGATCTGGTTAAATTTAAAACGGCACAAATCATGTACAGAGCCAGACATAATCTACTTCCTAGGAGATTAAAAACATTGTTCGTAGACAGAGAGGGTGGGTATAATTTGAGAGGAAATCTACATTTTAAACAACTCAAGATCAGAACAACTCTGAGGAGTATGAGTATAACAATCTGTGGGGTGATTTTATGGAATGGTTTGGAGCAGGAGTTCAAACAAAGCACAAGCATAATTCAGTTTAAAAGGAACACTTTTTTGGAAAATTATGAGAATGAAGAGATGTAATTGAAGATGAGAAATTATGGTATATGTATGTATAAATGTAAATGTATGTAGGAATAACTTGCATAATGATTTAAAGGACAATCATTGATTAGCAGTAAGTAAGGGGCGGGAATTAATAAACATTTGCTTCCTCCTGCTCCCTTTCGGACACATGATTTATTATTATTAATATGAAGCCTTTTTTGTTTTTTTTGTTGAATATACAAATATTACCATGAATGTGGATAAATACTGTATTTAACAATACGGTATTCTGTTTTTCACATTTGTTATTTTTTATTTGTTATTTTTTAATCTGTTCGAAATAAAGACTGAAAATGAAAAAAAAATGAAAAAATATAAAGCAATTTATTTATATTATATCAACTTCAATGATCCGAGGCTCTCTTTTTCAGTGTGCAATTCCCCATTTAACCACAAACACTAACTTATATTCAATGACCAATACAACCTTAGGGGGCAATGTTTTCCTCATTTAAGTAGAGTCACTGGGAAGAAGGGGTAACAAATGAATGTTAACAAATGAATGTAATGTGACAAAAATAGATTCTATTTTCATTAAAATGACAGCAATAAACACATTTCGATTGTTAAAAATCATGGCTTGCCATGGGATAACGCGCCCCTGCATTTTCCAGTAGCAACGATCCAGGCTTCAAGGTCCAAGGTTAAGTTATTCTGCAATAAATGGCTCCACAACAACATGCAGATGAGGTCCATTTATGCTACAAGAATAACTGACAAAAAATCATTCTCCCCACAACTTGTTGTTAAAGGTGAAAGGCACTAGGGGGAGACAAAGAACAAAAAGTCTTCTTCATCACTTAGGATGAGTTGGGTTAGATTGTGGAGGACTAGAGACTCGGTCAGAGAAGAGGGTCTCAAACGTAGACTGTACATCAACCTGAATGTATTGCTTGTCTAAAGGTCTAAAGGTGCAGGCAGACACACTTAGGGAGCTCTTTAAAATCCCTTCTTAAATAAAAAAAATCTTTTGACTTTTTCTTTACAGATGGAATTCATTATATCTATTTAAATGAACTTAAACTATAAAGTATACATTTTCCAGCCTATACGTTTGAGTTTTTATTAGCTTTTTGTTTATTGTAAAGCATGTGTTGCATTGAAAGGTGCTGTAAATGATTTTAATTATTGTTGCCAGCAATAAAGAAATATTAAAATAAAT
Organism: Notothenia rossii; assembly: GCF_949606895.1. Lineage (NCBI taxonomy): Eukaryota > Metazoa > Chordata > Actinopteri > Perciformes > Nototheniidae > Notothenia > Notothenia rossii. The sequence goes on from NC_136910.1 coordinate 9,270,006, forward strand.
AAAACAAATACAATTTTGGTAGGAGTCACAATATAAATCATGGGATTCAAAAATGCTCACAAATGTTTGAAGAATGTGGCTTAACACACAAGTTGCTCATGAGATCTATGTACTTGATTTTGGGAAACTTTAACAAACTTCATGGCACATCATTTGAGACATTATCAAGTTGCCACCGTGACAATGTGTAACATCCCAAATAAGTACTTTAAGTGGGGACAGTGTGTTCCCTTTCATTCATTTACATCATAATCAAAAAACCATCTTCCCGATTATTTACATTTTGCAAAAAGTAGTCACAATTTCTTCTGTTCCTAGCACTGGTGATCTCTTGACTCTAATATCAATGATCTCAGCATGGAGTTGAGTCCTGCGTCTGCCCCCTTATATTTCAACCACTCTCCTCTTACCATGTATCTGCACTGGCCTTATGTGTGCTCACATAATTATCTTGTTTATTGCTTCACAGGATCTGCTTTCATGTCACCAGCCTAATCCTCGGGACCCCCTGCTCAGCGCTAACAGGGATAGGTGAAGAATGAAAAATCCACAGCAGCTGATGGATTAATTTTCCTCTGTCTGTATTTATAAATTGTGATTAATTATTGTGTAGGGACTATAGCCTGACAACTTGACTGTCTGTTAATTTATTCTATTTTGTTTCTGTTGGTTCCAGAAAGGCAGATATTTTTTCCAATTCTTTATTTATCCATGTCTGTACGGTGTATTGATATTTCTGCGATATTGAAATTACCGTTCCTGATATTTTTAAAAGCACAAAGAGTTTGCAGAAGTTGTTTTATTGTTGCTTATTTGTATGCATACATATTTGCCTTTAAATGTAATTGTTGTAAATCAAATCAGTTTAAATTGAAAGATAATTCATCAATCAGAGTTCGGTTTTTTACTGCTATGCTCAAACAGTATGACAGTAAGAAAGTATATACTTTAACTAATTCCCCTTAACATTAACTTCACTGTTATAAGAATGGAAAAAAGTATATACATATTCTATATGCATAATGGTTTTCATTTTGTTTATTTGTTTTAATTCACACAAAAAAGATTCTTGAAAATGGCTCCCAGATATACAATAAACTATGCTACATCAGATATACTAATACATGAATATATGACACCACTAAGACATATTTAAAGGTCCCATATCATGCTTTTCTGGTTATTAACCGTCCCCTCGTGTGTTATGTAGCTTTTTCTGGATGTAAACGGTCTGCAGAGTCACAAACCCTCAAAGTACACCCTGTAGCGAGTAAAACTCTAACACAGAAAAGACCTGTCTATGCTTCCCCAGAACGATATTACTTTTCTCCGTTAATCCCCGTCACGTTGTTTCCAAAGCAACAACAACTTCCTGTCAACTGCGCTAACTCTCCTTCAAAACAAAAGCATGTCCATAAATAGGAAGCCAAGCCAAATTACACTTAAGACATATACAATTGCAACGAAAGTAACAAACACAATGTGATATCCTTTTCAATTTCTAAGAACACAAATTGGGTTACATTAACAAATAACTATAAAACAACAATACTGTAGAATAACAAATTGAATGCCGTGAATAAACTGAAATACACGGGTTGAAGCGGTTCGCTGCTGATTACTACGCCCCCCCCAATCACAATGCGTGACTTCATTGGTAAGCAACGGACCCCGAACACATATGGTAGGGCGAACACGTATGGTACTGACCATAGGTACTGACACCGGCGCTGTTGTTATTAGAATCTGGTGCTAGCTGCTCTAACGGATATAAGAAGAGGATGTTTCTACAATGATGTGGAGGGAGAGTCCTCTCCTGTCAGACTGAGAGGCTGATAACTACAGCTCAGTGAGGTAAAGGACTCTCTGAATGTTTAGATAGTTCACTTTAGTCTAAGTTATCTCAGTGGGTCTCAAACGGTTTGATCACAATTTATGTAAACACATATTTCCAAGGCACACCTTTATAATTATTGGGATAAACAGGTTTTAAATCATTTCAATGTATACTAGGACACTAACCAAAAATATCGTTTTAAACTGGAAAGATTAAAAAATGTGCATAAATAAATAAATGTTAACGAAGTAAAATAAGATATGAATGAACAACAAAAATAAAACAAGTTACATTTATTTGTTATTGGCTATGGTAGGTTATTGGTTATGTTCATATACTTATTTGATTAATAAAATGTAAACCGATCGTTTTCATATGGGTGATTAGAGTTGCACCCCTAGATCTAGTGGTAATTCTGCTCAAAGTGCACAAGATTGAAGCATTTTACTTTAAAATGTTCAAAACAATCTTCCCAGGGGGGCATACCCCCGGACCCCCCTAGAGGATGTGACATCCACCCCCCATTCTATTGCGTATTCCTTGGACACTCTATTGACCTTTATCTTTTCTATTGTACGATTCCCTGGCTGGGGCGCCAGCTAAAATCTTGCCGAGGGCTGCAAATTGTCTAGAGCCGGCCCTGTATACAGAGATGCTGTATGAGAAACCAATGTGAGTTTGGAAAATTGCACAATATAAATGTATTTCAGTATACCTCAACAATGGAATTATGATCAGTAGAAATGGCCATGACATGGGACCTTTAACATTCGCTTTCGACTAAATAACAGATCAACGACACACACGAAAACTCGTACACATAGCAGCTCGTACACATAGCATAGCTATTCAATAATACTTGTTTCTTTGTACACACATTTTGATATAGAATAGTTGCATTAACTTAAAATATGTGTTGCACTGAAACATATTTTAAGTTTTGGATAAGTAAGTTTAACTGGAAATGTAAAAAAACAGATATAGAAAACTCTACTCTCCATGTTTCACTAGGAAACATGAAGACTTTTGTCCCACCCAGAAGCCGGGCACCATCCTCTCTTTGAAGGAGCTCTCGATCCGGTGCAGCAGTCTCACTTCGCTCTCCTTTCCCTCCTTCTCTTCTTCTACTGCATAAAAACTCATGACCCCAGCTGGCTGGTCGAGGTAAACCCCAATGGTGGTGCACTCGGGGATGTCCCAGATTTCTGAATTATTGCCATTGAACCACACCTGGTAGCGGCATCCACCCCACCCGAGAGCCCAGGACTTATCATTCTCTCCAAACCCACATTGTCCGTCGCTGCCCCTCCTCCCTGCCCCTTCGTAGGCGACTCCTGCGACCACCCATCCTGAGTTCTTCACCTCCCAATAAGCTCGGAAACCAAAGATTCTCTCTTTGCAAAGAACCTTGAAGAGAAAAAGGATATTTCTTGATTGCAGGAAAAATGTACATCTGGATTTACTCTTGATAAACCCTACCTGGGGGGTATGCTCATATCTCTCTGGTCCATCCAGGACGGGACAGGTGACGTTATCAGTCATGCGTGACACCTTGGATCCACCCTCAGTAATCCACAGCATCTTATTGGCTGTCTTGTCATCCAGGGAAAGGTCGATCCAGTCTGAGGGATTTGGAAAATTTGCAGCAAAGACGGTCAGAAGGAGAAACTGTAATGTATCTGTCATGAGAGCAAACAAATACGTTTTTTAATTGTTGTTCCTACGTTTCAGAAGGTCAGCTCTGCATGTGGGTTCAGGGATGTTGGGCTCGTAGTCTGGGACTTTTTCTAAGAAGCAGAGGCATTGTCTTAGAAATCTTTTTTTTAAATACATTTTAAAAGCTAAGCTATCTGTGAGTTCACATTTAGAGATATATATTTTTCATGGTTTGCTAAAACATCATACCTGTTGGAGAGGCTGAATTTTTTTTTCTTTCAGGTTTTGTCCCTGTAATTATAAAACAATAAATATTAAGTTTGAAAACGTTTCGAAATGTAAAGTTAACAACTCTGCTCTCATTTCTAAACCTAAAAGAAATGTTTCTTACCATCAGTATGCACTTTATCTCAACAAAAGATTTGTTTTCTGGCAGATTAAACTCCAGGGTTCTGCATTATCAGGCATTATCTACTGAGGACTAGAAAAGGAGTTTACTCACCAGATTTTCCATTTGCTGGCATGATTCTCTGACTGGGAGCACTGGTTGGCATCTATAATCGCTTCTCTCTCTGCTGCAGTGAGGCAAATAGCTTCTTTATATACCCACAGGAAAGAGGGTATTAAAGTTTTTTGAGGCCCCCTGGGGCTCCCTCAGATAAATTTTGGTAAGGTATGCAGAGGTAATTAGCTCAATAATAGGCGTGCTACTGAGCCAAACCAGGATATTCAGATCAGCGCCTGATCAGCGCCAACACATGACCAGCTGACCCGTATTTATCTTTGTCGTTCTGAATTTGTTGCCACAATTGTTCCGTCATCGCTTTGTCATCATACTCACATCTTTGAAGTTGATACCTGTGCAGGAATGTGGTCATCCTTCAAAGACGAGAGGGGTCACGCAAGACCGGAGGAACATCTTAACGCCACATCTTTGGTGGAGAGAAGAGAAAGCTGGACGACAGAGAGGTCATCTCTCTTAATTCACTTTTTAAGGAGAGAACTTTAAGGTAAAGATTTAAAAAAATGTATAATTACATTACATGTTACTTGTTAGACGCTTTTATCCAAAGCAACTTACATACTCAATACTGTGGCCAATCCCCACAGGAGCAATTTGGGGTGAAGTGTCTTGCCCAGGGACACAACGACATGCTGACTGCAGTGGGGTTTGAACCTGACCCCCTGACCCCCAACACCAAGGCTCTATCCACTGCGCCACACGCCTCCCTATAATGTTACTGACTTGCTCTGTAATGTCTTTTAATAATCTTAAGGTATGAAGTAAATGCTTCTTTGCTCCTTTGACAAAGTAATATATAAACTGTTCTATAGAGATTCCCCGGGTTTGGTAAAGTTAATAATTGGTCAATCATAAGCATCTCCTGAATGTGTATTGATTGGTGACATTGTCATTTTTTATCATTTTTTGTAAAAGTAGAAAAAGTTCTAAACTATTTAAAAATGATTACCCGTTGTTCTGTGGTTTGTTTGTTTTTAATGTGGAAACAACCTTTTTAGGGAACATTTAACAGTGGAATCATATGAGTTATTTAGTCTTAATTATCATTTAACTTTGTACGTTTTATGATAAAGATTGTCAATAGACTCTCTTGGCGTTTCTAAAACTGAAGTCATGGCCTTGACTGTGCACACAGCTTGGCCTTTGTGGTGAAGATCATTTGTCTGTCAGCATTGGTTTGAAAGCCACTTGGCCACTTGGCCCACAGTTTCTGATCTATGAGATACGATTGGAGGAATTCAGATTCCCTCACGCGAACCCGTCACCGACACTCTGCCTCTCATTTATTTTCTATGTATCACTGGCAATATTAGACAGTTCGGTCACTATAGCTCCCGCTATTTACTGTTTAGTATGTTGGTTGCCCGCCAGACATTTACTTGGGCAGGCAGGAAAACTAGAAGGTTGGGGCAGCCTTGACTAGTTGGCTGTTTGCCGGGACCGTAAACACCTGAGCTCCCGGCTCACAGCGGGAAACAAATCACAGGAAAGGGGTTTATGACCTGCGACATACTTTTCTTTTGACCCTGGCCATGGGTATAAAGGCACTTGTAATAGTTTACGGTTGATGCGATAATGCATGTCAAGTCCATAGCTATGGAGGTATGACGACCTAAGGTTCCTCAAGGCAAAGAAGGTACATAGAATACAGTTGTATGTAATTTGGACTGCTTGTTCTAAGTATAGTATATTTTAAATGTATATTCAAATGCATGGTTATGGCAGTACAGTACAGTATATATATAAATATTATGTATATTGTGTATCATTTATATATATATATATATATATATATATATCATTCTATAGATTGTATATCATTTATATATATATATATATATTTATATATATATTATACTGTATTTTGTATATCATCTTAATATATTGTTGTTATATTGTTATATAGAAAATCTTCATCATCCACACTTAGAGGACAAACTGTCTTTGTCAACTTGCATACAAAATGCTACACTTTCAGTGATTTAAATATTCTTCACTTAATTCCTAATGTTGACAACCAGAGATTTTATAATTTTCAGAATTGGAACCCTATGAATGAAAAGTTTGTTGACATAATACCCCTATCGTTTTTTCTTCTTTTAACCCCCCCCCCCCCCCCTCAATCTTATAGAAAGCAATAAAAACTACAATTCTGAAGTCAGTCAGGGCTCTAAGTAAAAAATCCTGATGCAATAGAATGTGTGACTTTCTGCTGTAAATGCCATAGGAACAAACCAGTGGTTTCTTCAACGGGTATATATTTTTAAATGTTAAAATTATGGTTAAGGTTAGTGTCTGCATTTTTGAAACACAGTTTATTATAGACCTTTGATGCTGATGTTTCAGTTCCAAATCAAGAACACAAAGCTGTGAAAACAAAACCTGAATGTTGCCTTACTCAGCCAAAATTATTCTAAAAAATAATCAAAAAGCCCTAAATGTCCCTAGAGAGCACATGAGTAAATACCACATTGCATCTCATTTTGATATTGAACAAAGTTACAAATACACATTTGCTGCTGCTAGGCCTCACACAGCTTCACCAGGAAACAAACATATCTTTGAAGTCTTATACGCAGAATTCATGTGCTTGCATGTCCGTGTGGTTGTGTTTGCATAGACCAATAATCCTGTCCGCCATCAATGCATCAATGCTGTCACTGTGCAATGTGGAGGGATCAGTGGTTGTGATGCAGTGGGAGGGGGCGCGGTTTACTTGGTACCAGGGGGTGTACTTCAGATATCGAAGCATCCATGCAACCTTTTTAAGGAAAAACATACAGCTCCAATTACAAGCTTCCATCCTCCCCCTCCTTTTCTATTGGAACATTTTATCTCACGTTCATGTCCACGCCAGCTCTAATTCCTCCACCTTTGTCCTGCATTAAAGGTATATAAGAGTGGCATTAAGTTGTCAAGCAGTGGAGCCAAAAGAGACACATCAAACTCAGAGGGACCAGTGACATCAGGCTCGAGACAGGCTCACCACAACAGCTTTAAAACCCTTTCATTAAGAATGCCAGCCACCAACAGAATCATTTCTGACAGCCGGATGGCAGATAAAGGTGAAATTATTTCCTATATTTTTCCATTTTTAATAATTTGTTTGAGTACAGAATATTCTAATTTGTAATGTTTTCCTGCTAAATGTCATCCATTTCTTAGCACATCCTAAATTCCTGAAAAATTCATTAATTTTCTGGTAAATTAAGCCTTTAAGTAATATGTCAGCATATCTTAGTAGGCGCTAATGCAGCAATTATGATCAGCAATGCTTTAAATGTACTGATTCAAGTACCCTAACCTTACTGTCACTGCAGCAGTTTTTATTATCCTCCGAGGCATATCCTGAGTGAATGGGTCACTAGAGTTAATGTCTGTATGGATAGCGCAATATTTCACAGGCCGATTTCATGCTTGTCGTTATGAGGGGCCTTTAACGGTTTAACTGCCTGGGAGCAAGGGTCTGTAAGCGTCAACATCATCTGCATTAAACAAGATTTAACGTGTATTCAAATGTTGTATCTGTAGTGTAAGACCATCTTGAAAATGGGTGACATTCAGCAGGATTGTAGCTCAATAATGTCAGCTTACAGACTGTTTTATCATGACAACAGAGGAAAACAATCTCATATGAACCTGTCAAATAAGTTTCAGAGGAGTACCTTGTCTACTTTGCAGTTACTGATGTTAAAATGTGTATAATTGTCATCTTGTTAGCCATAGAAATCTAGCCTTTTGCCTTTTCAACACAACATAGTCCTAATAAAACGTGTGTTTCTTCTAACACCTAAAATGAGCGTTATCACCATAAAAACAGACACAGTTAGATCATTGCGTAATCATTTAAAAAAAAAAAAAATTCAACTCCTGTCACTTTCCTAACAAGCCCGATGGCCTCAGAGGGAGTTCAACGCTACTTTAGAGCTTAAATGTTTTGTATGGTGTCATGTTGTAATGAGGGCAGACAAAGCAGTTTGTTTTCATCACAGCTATATTCAGACATGTGGCCTAGCATTCTCTCATGACCCATCATCCTTCCGTCAACAGAGAGATAAATATCATCTCATATCCAAGTCTCAAGTGGCTTTAAAATAACTGTCAAATTTGAAAAAGGCGAATAATCATAACAACACGCAAAACATAACTTCATTTTCAAACCTTTTTATTTTTTTTCACTCGTCAAGAAAAACTTGAGTTGTGTTCTGATGGGTTGCCAATGTGTGAATAATAAGATGGTTTATTTTGGAGATGTGTTGATATAAATAAAACTCATTACTTATGTTAGTTGACGCTGACATCTTAATGCTGCCCGGATTAGGTGTCTCCTCCTCTTGATCTCAGTCTGTAACAACAAACGGGTCACTGAATGCTTGTACAAGTATTCCTTACAAAATTGGCATCAGGTCCGAGCTTGAAATGCAACTGTTATCCATCAGCTATTAGTTCAAGGAAAGTTGCTACACAATACGCCGCCTGTTATCAACCCTAATTTGAAATCTAAATGCTAGCAGACTTAATTATCTTCTGTCTGCCTTATAAGCTCCCTTTATTAAAAAATAGCCCCCTTATCAAATGTATGAATAAATGTGATAAAATCTATTATCCTCACATTAACTCTATTGCAAAACAGCTGTGTTTCATTTAGGCCAACATTAAATGAAATTTGTCACTTTCTTTGATGGGTTTACTCAACTCTCCTAGTTGTTGTGTGTCTTGTTAATCCTAACTGCCTGGCATGAGTCAGCCACTGGCTCCAGAAAGTTGCTGATGAGCCGGCAGAGGCAGATGGTTTCTAAGTATACACCCTTTTGCACTTCATCACCTGTTGGGACATACCTGACATGTACTCTTTCCGATATTATTTATAACAGCCCAGTATAAAACTCATTATACAGAATGTTGCACTTTCTCAAATTGTTGTTCTTTTTTTTTTTTTTTGCAGAAAAAAAAGTTAAAAAGGGCAACTCACCAACAGGTAATTTAATTAATGTTTTTATTATAAATTATTATTATTAATATTATTATTATTATTAGTAGTAGTAGTAGTATTAGTAGTAGTAGTAGCAGTCGTTTTATTAATTAATAAACAAATATGATTCATTATCATTTTTCTTCATTATTATTATTATTAATAGTATTAGTAGTAGTAGTCCTTTTATTAATAAACAAATATTATTTATGAACATTTTTCTTTATTATTTTTTTAATGTTTTTTAAAAATTATTATTTGATTTAATTATTATTACTTTTTAAATGGTTTCAATGGATAATATTCTCAAATATTTTGTATCTAGCTATATGGTAATTTCCAACTATTAATCAACAGACACAAGAGACATAACATGAGACATTTAATTTAACTCAAAATTAAACACCTTATTACAGGCAATCAATCAAAGTCATATCAGGCTTGTGATTTTTAATTATTCTGCGAATAAAAATTACAAATGCACTCCGTCTCCAGTTTCCATTACCTTATCTGACCTTGTTTTTCTGTCACCTGCTCCTCAGAGAATGTCCCCCTCTACGAGCCAAACACCCCCGAGCCTAAATGCAGAGCTGATCTTATAAAACGTAAGATTGTTACTCAAGTTTTTAATCTTTCACAATTTGTATTAAAAAAAGGTTTAATTTTTTGGCATTTATTTCTGTTGTTTTGTTCTCAGACTGGTTCAACCTTTCCTTTGATGACAAGACAGCCAATAAGATGCTGTGGATCGGAGAGCAGGGTGCTAAGGTGGCCCGAATGACTGATGACATCACTTGTCCCGTCTTGGATAGACCAGAGCGATATGAGTATTCTCCACAGGTGAAGATGCACTTATTTTTGTTTGAAATGATTCAATTTAATTTCTCCTGATGTTCAATATGGTGTGAAATAAGATAAGGGTGTATAATACTGTCATCACCCTGCCATAGCCATTGATATGATTGTAAAACCCAGGCAACGGGACTCTCTACTTGAGGGCTATCCCGTGTGTTTATTTAAATCCTGATGCAGCTGGTTTGGCATTGCAAGTCGGAGTACTCTGAATTCTCCTGCCCGGCAGCTGTAATAAATCACAGGTTATGTTGGATTGCCTCTGAGTCACATTCATTCCCATCCACGTTTCCAAAGGTTCTTTGCAAAGAGGGAATCCTGGGTGTCCGAGCCTACTGGGAAATCGAATACTCAGGGTGGGTCGTGACCGGGGTCGCGTACGAACGAGCAGGAAGGAGGAACAGCGACGGATCCTGTGGCCTGGGAGAGAACGAGGAGTCATGGGGTCTGGGCTGGAGCGGTTCCAGCTATAACACCTGGCACAACGGCTCCTTTGTAGAGATCCTGGATGTTCCCAAGTACACAACAATTGGTGTTTACCTTGACCAGCCTGCCGGTATCCTCAATTTCTATGGTGTGGATGAGGTGAAGGAGGGAGAGGAAAACACAGGAGAAAAGGAGGTTTACATTTTGCAACAGATCAGGAGCCCCTTTGAGCAGAAAATGATACCTGGTTTCTGGGTAGGGCCGCAGTCACACTGCTCTATCAAAAAGAAGGAGGAATAAATGTCAGAATCAACATTACAATATCATATCTGAATATTGATGATTATGAGAGAGAAGTTAAACTACCTTTAATATTAAAGCTACAGTTATTGCAGCTTTAAACACAAAATGACAAATTACATTAGAATACTAGCATTAGTGCACATGAGATGTATTCCTTATATTCAGTATCTCTTAGATATATACAGTAGTTAGGGTTGTACATTTCAGGTAAGGCAACAAAGTGCAATCAGGTGCGTGGGGTTCACCTTTGACCTACCGCTCCTTTGGACTTTCCTGTCACCACTGGACCACTCAAGGTTTATACTGATATATTTATATATATTTTTATTCCTCCATTGTTAATGTATGTATAATGTATGTAGGGTTACATGGTTTGAATGTTTGCTATATGTAAAGTTTGAATAAATAATAAAACACTGAGTGGGACACAATTTGTCTTGTTTGGTTTCTTAAAAACTAGTGGTGCAAGCATTCATATATTAGATTACTTAAACAATACACTGATAATAGGGTTATTGCGATTTCAACACTAACATTTGTATTGCCTTAAGGTTAGCTGTTAGCATGCATATACCTACAAAGCTAATGTCATATTCGAATTGACGAAAACAAATCAGCGATGATGCTCTTGATGCAGGACTTGGTAACACACCTGATACTCTTTTACAAACAGACTTCTAATGTTTCAAATGTGTCCAGTGTCTGTTTTTAGCCTCACATAAATCTATATGACACAGCCAAGTGCGTACCCTCATATAGCCCCTGCCAAATACTGTTCCATTAACCTTAAATACCCCGTGAGATGCTCCTCAATGCCGCTGAATCATATTTACTGAGGGTATAAAAGTCGAGTGGAAGACTTGCACTCTTCATATTGTGTAAGCAAATGGAAATGGATTATTAAAACCCAGCTAAAAGATGCCCACTACACCCAAGTCTGCCATAATCATCTCAGAGAGCAACAAACCAGGTACAATGACTTTGTAGCATGAAAATATTGTTCATTAAATCAAATGCATTAGCATTATTAAAAACATGTATAAGCTCTTTTAACATTCATTACCACTGCCGGACTTTTCTTGGATTATGGTAGCTGCCTTGTCAAACACTGTATTACATTTAAGGCGTGTACTGTATGTCTTAAATCCCTCATGGTGTAGTGTAAGCAACAGATGGGTTTAATACCAAAATGAAGCATGTCAAAACACATACATATGAGTGTTAAATATTGTAATACCTTTAAATAGCATGTGTTTTGATTGTTTTTCAAAAGAGATGTGAAGTTCAAAATATTTGAATTAAATAAATGGAAAAAAATAAATGGAAAAAAGGGGAGGGGGGATTTTAACTTCACCTGTTGCAGTGATATTAATGAACGGAAGTTGATAGTGCAACCTTTTCAGAATAAGATACCAATGTAAACTACAATTTTGAAACTCTTTATGAACTTAGAATTTCAAAAATGTACGAGAGAATTGTTCCTAATATTTATTAATAATTTAAATTCTATACTTTCTGAAAGAAGAATCCATAATACTGAGATCTATTTTTGATTGTTTAACCTTTGGTCTTAACCTTTTTAGGCCAGAAAATGAATTCCAACAAGAAAAAGAAGACAATTCAAGGTAATTGTCTTGATACATGCTTTAATGCTCTTTATGATGTGAATATTAGTTTGTATTTTCAACCATTTTTCTTTCCATACAGAAAAAGTTCCTGTTTATGAGGCGGACATCCCAGAGCCAACATGCAGAGCCGAGCTATTGAAGTGTATGAGCAGATTTATTTTTCAAACAATTGAATGTTTAGCACTTTTGTCCAGGATTTAATTAACGAAAACTGCATTTGCTTTATTTTCCTCCTACAGACTGGAAGAATTTTTCTTTGGATGATAAGACTGCCAACAAGCTTTTGTGGATTTCCGACAATGGGTCTAAAGTGTTACGTAGGACCGAGGAGGTTTGTCCTGTCCTGGATAGATCAGAGAGATACGAGTACTCTCCACAGGTGACTCAGAAAATAATAGAAAATACAGTGACAGGCTTGTAAAGAAACACATGGTTTGTTTGTTGTAACTGTTGTTTATTTTTTGTTATTTCTTAAAAGGTTTTGTGCAAAGAGTCTATTTGGAACATGAGGGCTTATTGGGAGGTAGACTACGACGGGTGGGTGGCGGTCGGAGCCACCTATGAAGGAGCAGCAAGGAGAGCAAACTCCGGGCAGAGCGGCCTGGGGGAGAATGAAGAGTCCTGGGGTCTGTGTTGGTCAGGCACACAATACCAGATCTGGTTCAACAGTGTAAACGAAGAAATATTAGATATCCCGTACAGCTCCACCATTGGAGTTTACGTGGACCAGCCTGCAGGGATTATCAGCTTTTATGTTGTGACCGGTGAGGGGCCAGAAAAGGAGGTCAAGCTATTGCAAAGAATTACCACCACTCTTAAGGAAAATATTCTTCCAGGTTTCTGGATGGGAATGCAGTCCTCATGCACAATAGTGAAGAGACCAGAATGAATTGCTAAAGCTGTAACTGATCAAATTCATTGATGACATAAACGGTTTTGATACTTAAATGTCAACTTTTGCATATATTCCTGTACATCTTATTTTAATAGCTTAAAGGGGGCCCAGCTAGACATTTTTGGTTCTAAAAACATTCTGAGAATGTTACAGTCATTGTTCTAGGAAGGTTTTCAGCGGGAGGTTTTCGTTTGGTTCCCAGAACGTTCTTCTGAAAGGTAGGATAACGTTCTCTAGAAACATTCTTAAAATGTTTGGTGATAACATTGTTGGAACATTATGCCCTCCTATTCTTAAAACGTTTTCAGAGGGAAGTTTTTGTTTGGTTCCCAGAATGTTCTTCTGAAAGGTAGGATAACGCTCTCTAAAAACATTCTTAAAATGTTTAACAGTAGGGCATAATGTTCTAATAATGTTATCAAAAACATCTTAAGAAAGTTATCACCAAACATTTCAAGAATGTTTTTAAAGAACGTTATCCTACCTTTCAGAAGAACATTCTGGGAACCAAAATAAAACGTCCTGCTGAAAACATTCCTAGAACAACGAATGGTAACAAACATTTCTAGCTGGGAACTCACACATGCCACCGCAAACATGCAATATCTGTTTACAGCTTAACATGAATTACGTGCTTGTTTGTTTTTTTCAAAAGGAAAATATGGTGACATCAGATTTTTTTTTAAAACATCCTTTTCAAACAAATGCAACAAGTTTGTTTTTTAAAGCGCTCTACAAATAAATCTGACGTTGACCATGACCGTGTTCATATTTGCCATCACAGGAACGTTTTATAAAAAAAGAATTACCTCCTGAAAACATTTTCAGAATGTTTCTTGGAGAATGTTCTTCAATTGTTATCATGTAACATTGAGGGAACGTTTTATAAAGCACATCTTTAATGTGTTACATAACCACGTCCAAAACACGTCCTTAGAATGTTGCAGGCAAAACGTTCCACCTTTGTTAACATATCACATTAAAGAAAAAAAAAAACTTTCTGTCATCTCAGGCCTTAATAACATCCTCAAAACATCCTCTGAAAGTTGCAGTTAAAACATTATGTCTTAGTTAACCTTAAACATTATAGGAACATTATTTGAACAAATAAACATCTTAAAAAGGTTCTTTGAAAATCAAATTAAAACGTTTCTTTAAAACCTTGTTAGAACCAATAGGTAACGTTAGCCAAAGTTGTGAGAACGTTCCCCGCTAGCTGTGGGGGTATGTCATTTTGGAGAAACCAGCCAAGTGCACTAGAAATTGAAAGTACACATCCGGAACAAATCTGCCTCTTCCTTCAGACTTCCTTACAGAGCCCCTCCTCCAACACACACAAATGCGCACATGACCAATGAGGGCACGAGATAAGTTTGTGCACAGATGGAAGGCTGACAGGCAGGTAGGCCATCCAGTTATTTTAGCCGGGCCGGCTAAAATGATTGGTCGTGCTTTTTACAGTAGCCTACTACGGCTTCCATAGATGACATTTTTTAATGTATTTATTGTCAAAGCATTTAATATATTCATTGCTATCGGGATGTTAAGAGCATTCCATGGAATATAACAAAAAGTGTTTCTGAAATAAATTACATACCCCGCCTTTAAGTGTATTTTTTTTCACATCACACATTCTTCAGCTCTATTTGGTTGTATTTTTTAAAAACCGTAGCATCTGATTGGAAAGTTATGTACTGATGTGTTGAGTGCCTTGCGACTTTCTGTAATCTAAAATAAATGTGTTACTATTAGGGATGGGTACAGAGAACCGGTACTAAGTCAATACCGGTACCTGATTGGACGGTATCGGTATACCCAGGGCGAATTCTAGGGTCTGTGGGGGCCCTAGGCAAAAATTCATTGGGGGCCCCTCGAACCAGCTTTCATCACCATTAGCCGCGTTCACACCGGAGTACTTTTCCCCGTACTTATCCCCTTTAGTTCCGTTAGTACCCCTTATGTTGCGTTCACACCAAAAAGAGTACTTAGTGCCAGGAACTTTTACCCCCATTTTTAGTGCATGCTGAGAGGTGGTACTATCCTGGGGGGAAAAAGTGCTGGGAGTCCCCGCAGCTTCTACTGAAGCCAGTCCCCAACTCCGGGGACTTCCGGCCGGGGACTCCGGGTGGAAGTATACGCCGTGAAGTTGTTTGCAGCCTGCCAGTAAACCCAAAGCAGAAGAAGACGAAGTGACGTCAGCGGCTCATTTGCGTAATATTCCCTCAGGGAAAAGTACTCCGGTGTGCACGCGCTTGGTACTTACTGTAGTGCCCTGGGGTAATAAGTGCCGGGGCACTAAGTGCCGGCACTAAGTACTGCAAAGTACGCGGTGTGAACGCGGCTATTGTGTTATAAATAATCTGCCACCAACAAAAAAATTGCTAAACAGTTTTTTATTTAACAACTTCGCATTTATGTTATTTTCAAACTTAGTTATTAGTTAGTAATATCATTATAAAAGACATATAACAACGAATAAATCACACATATAAATATAAAGAACAATTAAAACCAGAATAGTTTTCCTTTGTTAATCTACGTGAAGTTTTTTCAGTATTCTGCGGAAAGACTATATCTGTTTCTTATATTGGTCCTCTTGTTACTAGTGCACACTTTTCACTATCATTTAGGACATTTCGCCATTGTGCAGGGTCGTCTGATGTGATCAAACCTTTTGTAGTCGTGGTAGTGCTGCTGGAGGTAGGGGTTGATGTGTCATCTTCATGATGAGAAGATGTTGCTGTCCCACTGGAGGCAGATGTTGACGCCCCGGCACTGGAGGCAGATGTTGACGCCTCACTGGAGGCAGATGTTGACGCCCCACTGGATGCAGATGTTCACGCCTCACTGGAGGCAGATGTTGACGCCCCACTGGATGCAGATGTTGACGCCCCACTCAAGGTAGATATTGACGCCTCACTAGAGGCAGATGTTGACACCCCACTGGAGGCAGATGTTGACGCCCCACTCAAGGTAGATATTGACGCCTCACTGGAGGCAGATGTTGACACCCCACTGGAGTCAGATGTTGACGCCTCACTCAAGGTAGATATTGACGCCTCACTGGAGGCAGATGTTGACGCCCCACTCAAGTTAGATATTGACGCCCCACTGGAGGCAGATGTTGACGGCTCACTGGAAGCAGATGTTGAGACCCCACTGGAGGCTCCTGAGGATAGATAATAAAGTGAAACTTATAACAGTAACATATTAACAATTCAAAATGCTTGAACTTTATATAATTCAAATTCCTCATATTGAGCTTTCGAATGTTGTTCTTGGGGATAGCTGTTTTCAGTTATCCCCAAGTTTTCAGTTTTTGTTCGCTATTTTTGTCATCTCAACTAGAGATTGATAGTTACCCTTTTGTGTTGTTCACTGCTGTATTGGAAAATAAAGTATCTAACAAATACTTTACTTCTGTCTCCCGGGTCGTGCAATTGGGTCCTACATCTTAAGTGTCTGAGTTCGTAACAGAATGAACTGACCATTATGGACCCAGCCAACCCAATAGTAACAGGGTTGAAAGTAACAGGGTTGAAAATCAATGCTAATTTGAGCCTTTAACCTCAGGAATTATTGCTAGATGTAGCATGTAATGCTACTTTCCAAGGCAAGGGCAAACTTGGATATCTAATGCAAGAAAGATAACTTTGAAATTAATATGCTTTATTCTGATAATATCAGTAACAGGGTTGAGTGGGTCAGAGTGCCACACTCTTTTACGACTGAAAAGATTGTAAAAATATGAAAAATAAAAGAGAGGACTTAGTTTTGGTCTACCCATGGCACTAGCACATGGCTTGCTGATGTCACTTCCACTGTGTCATCTGACTTACAGTTTTTTCACTTCCTCTGCCAATCTAAAAAGGTTTGGGTAACAGGGTTGAACGCATGTTGAGGGACACACCTTCTGTGCAAAATCACTTTTATTTAAAATATGTTTATGATTTAACAAATAGATTTTACCATTACAAGAGACATATATCAATAGAATAATACCAAAAAAAGTAAATAAAATCCCTATTTTAAATGTTATATTTGACATGCAAGTTGGTCACCAAGAAGCGGGGACAAGAGAAAAATGCCATTTTAGGGGATGTTCGAGAGCTATTTGATCATTTAAATAATATTTTGAAACCACTTTTTCTACAATTTTATACACATTTTGTCTCAAGACAAGTATGTTTAACACAACAAGTGCATGTTTTAGCATTTTGGGCATGGATTATTAGATTTTTTATATGGGGGACATGAAATGTCCTCCAATTCTGGAATGACCCTTCTACGTTCTTTCAGCCAGCTAGCTAAACTAAGTTAACTAAGCTAATCTAATGGGTCAACGGCGTTGTACCGACCCGGCTGCGCACACTTGACTCGGTAATGTCACGGAATATACATCAACAAGGAAGGAGTAAACAGAAAAACGTCAATTTCAAACAAGAAAAGCGGAAGAAAGTACACGTAAGTCCACAGTTGAAAAACTGTTAAAATGTTTATTTCATTTGATTAGTTTTAGTCTGCAATCTGACTGTTTAGGTGAAAAAATGTGTACCCAAGGGAAGACAATCCTTTTAAGGTAAAACTTTAACAAAAATTATTTCAAACTAAGTTAAAAATCACATTACATTACATGTTACTTGTTAGACGCTTTTCCAAAGCAACTAACATACTCAATACTGTGGGCAATCCCCATGGGAGCTATTTGGGGTGAAGTGTCTTGCCCGGGGACACAACGACATGCTGACTGCAGTGGGGTTTGAACCTACAAATGGATTAGTACTTTAAATACTAACTTAGTCAATATTTGACCCCGGTGTTTTAAATAAGGATTAATTACAACTATTTGTGTTCATTAAAAGTAAAAAGGTTAATAACACATTTAAATGGATAACCAGTAAAACTAGAATTTCATTAAAGAAATACAAGCTTGTGTTAGTTTGTTTTGATAAAGTAAACTGTAACCATGTATAGGGAGTATGGATTCATCTAATAATACCATTGGACAGTTAATACATTTGTTTACACAGTAGATTAAGGTTTTCACATCTCATAAATAGTTAAATACACAGGGGGGATGGGGTGTTGGTGGAGCATGCTCGTGAACTGTTAGCGCCGGAGCCTCGCAGCGAGAAAACTGTAGCGCGCATAATTGCAACGCATTTGCGCATAAGATGAATTGCGCCCCATTTGCGCATAAGATGGTGGCCCCCTCCGCAAGATGAGGCCCTACGCACTCTGTGTGTTCTGCGTGTAGGGAGGGGCGGCTCTGCTGACAAACTGTAAAATAAACAAAGATAGTGTTACATAACTGTGTCCATATATAAATGCGGACGCGTACCTGTGATCAAGTCTGATTTACACAGTGGCTCCTGAGTATAAGATTTACGGCCGGTAAGCATGAGACTTAAACCGGAAAGTCGGATACAAGCATCCATCGTCGACCGAAAGAAAACCCAACCGATCCCATGATCTAAGAATAATCACACCCAGAGAGCCAGCACAAGTTTGTGACTATGAACGGCATGTGAGTGAGTTGTAACTCTAAGCTTGTGACATTAGCAACTGGTATAAGTGACACATATAGCATGACATAGCCTACAGGTTGGAGGGGAGAGTGTCCCACATTTCATGCTGACAAAACATAGACAATACATAAAACTTTTGGATGAATATTTAAATGTTTTAATGGTTTGCAGCAAAACAAAGTTGTGTCTGTACTTTAAGAATGCACTTCAAATATGACTGCTGCTTTGGAACCTGGACTGCTATCCTATGTGAAATCCAGCAGCAAAACACACAGGAAGCAAATCTTCACTGTGCTACATTGTTATATATCTATTAATCTTATACATATGTGCAATACTTCGTTTTTGTGTATGTGTACATAGTTATTATATTCTATGCCAACTCATTATATATATTTTTGTAATTTTGTTTTTATTATATTAATATGACTATTCCTCTCATTGTGATTAGTGCTTTTTATTGGCTGACCCTACTCTTGTCCAATATATTTCATTGTCCCGTCACCTATTATGAAGAATATACTTTTTCATGTTTTTTTTTACATAAATATGTAAGAAAAAATAATTTCTCTCTTTTTGTCCTGATCCATGTATATAAAAACCTGTCTGAAAATCAGATTTTGGTCACTTTGGGATGTCACAATGTTTTTTTGGTTGTGCACACTGTAAACTGTTTTGCTGTAAAATTACAGTAAATTACTGGCTACTAGTTGATTTCACAGTAATTGACTGTAAATATTTCACAGTAATTTACTGTAGATATTTTACAGTAAAATAAAAGTACAACTAAATACTGTGACTTTACAGTTGCCATGCCCATGGAATTACTGTGATATAGCAGTACAGAGCTGTGGTATTTACAGTAATTACCTGTATTTTCACACTATTACTGTAGAAATAATGCAACACAGTAGCCAGTAATTTACTGTAAATAATACGATAATATATTGTAAATTTGACTAGTTAACTGGGATTTTACCACACAATTCAATCAGCTCAATCAACAAAGAAAATGCCCATTTTAACTTTTTATTACTCCATTGAAGCTCAAAGTACATTTCACAGTGTCTTGGACATGTTGTTATGGCCCCAACCTCTACTCCGCGGTAGTGGCTCGTGTTGAGACCCGCAACATGAAAGAATACACGTAATTCAATAACCGGTAGCCTACTTGGTAACGAGCATTTATTGATAATCAGCCGTTTGCTCACACAAGCGAAACGGGAAACAAAAAGAGGTCTGGAGGAGTGGCCAAAAGGAACAAACAGAAGGAGGGAACCCGAGCCAGCCACACCACGGACCGTAGGACCCATAGCTCCCCCCCCCCCTAACCAGAAATCAAATATAAACCCTATGGGAAACAAAATAAAGCCGCGAAAACTGGACTAACAGGTCCTCCAGAATAAACATAAACACGTCTGCAAAAATATGGCCTACAGCTCAACATGGCAAAGAGGTATTCTAAGGAGAGTGTCTCCGGGCATTAGGATAGGCGAGACATCCTTCTCCTCCAGCTTCTCAGTCTTTATATATACACGGCCGAGTGGAATTTGGAACACCTGGGCGGAGCCAGGGGCAGACCAGGTGCAGAAAACAAGGAGGGGAGCACGTAACACATGTCTACACAGACATCCACTCGAAGTCAACAATTTTTCTGAAGAATGTGCAGACATGGGGGTTTAAATTGCCATGCCTCTTTTTGGCTTCCGAGCCCGTCTCAGGATTAATGCCCAGGAAGCACCTGAAAACAATAAGCCCAAGACAACTATTTCAATTTTACATAGATGTATATGTTGCATCGTTTATGCATGCACATGCAGCGGTGCCCCTTTCAATTGAATTAAAACCTGCACCAAATAAATAAATTAGTATTTAAAGCCAAGCAAGAGCGATAAAAGCAAGAAAATCCCTTAATTTGTTATGTTATCACAGAGGATGGTCTGAATACAGCATTTTACTGTGAAATAACACAGTAACATGTTGTGAAATCCTGGTAATCATTTATCCTGTACATTCACATTAATTAACTGTGCCTGTATTGATTTCACTGTGAAATTCAAAATTACAGCATTATATTGTGAACATTACAGGTAAAGACTGTAAAGTGGTAAAACAGTAATTTATTGTAAAATATTACAGCTAAATATTGTGAAATCATGGTAATATTTTACAGTGTAACCATTAGCCAATAACCAACCAAGGTAACATCCCCCCACCTTATCACCTGAATCTCCTCCTGGAGCACCATTGTGTTTTTTAAACCAAACACTTCTCAGAGGGGCGTGGCCAGCAGCAGCTCATTAGCATTCACAGATACAGAATCAGCACTTTTGAAACAGGACTGAAACAGAGGTTTACGGCATGCTACAATGCATGATCTGTTTAGTATTTCAAACCAAACACTTAAGAGACTTGTTTTGTATATATCTGAGACCTTTAATATATTGTTGAAAAATAGTATAAAAGGGGACCTTTAACCTACATAAAGTTATACTTACAACTTAACCTAGATGTTTTACAACAATATAAAGTAGTTTCTGGTATTTGTGAAGCTTCCACATTTACCTGAGGAAAATTGTGTAAAATCCGTAATTCATTAATAGCATTAAAAAAACAATAATATTTGTAATCTTACAGCATGTCAGTCTCCTCACTTCTTCCATACTTCATTACACTTTCATTATACTAATACAACAGCTTGATGAGTTGCGTTTAGCAGCTGTTTCCAAATGACTTTCACTAAATGTGCTCCCATGGTATGACTCCCAGTCCCAACTGGTCCAACACTCTGACACTATTGGTCCCAGCAGATTTACTGTCATGTTGCTGCTGGCCTGCGTTCAAACCGTCTACTGAATAGTGTCAGTGGTTTAATGTTTCTGAATATTCCTGTACAAAATTTGAAGGAAATAAATTGTACTTGCATTTTCATTTACTTTGCATAAAACACCAACCCAATAGTGAGTTGACTTTGTATTATATTATGGGTTATTCTAGATTGAACTACACAACATATTTAAAAGTAAGTAACTGATTAAAACGATTTCACCCAGAACATATGATATATTACCGACCATACTGTAGGACACGTTTTATATGATAATCAAATATTTATTCAAAAGTTTCAATATTTTATATTTAAATTGTATATATATATCTAAACCAGTTGCTAATTGCTTGAATATCTTTTTTTGAATCTGTCTGTAGAAGTGAGGTGGAAAATTATCAAACAGCTCCATCTGCTGGTTTGTTGTGTTTTGTACACAACAAAAGTCAAAACCTGATATGATCGACTGTTATTTTACCAACTGTACATTATAAACTTTTCCACTCATTAAGGACACAATAACAACTAAATTATTAATGTCCTTTTACTTCAGGGTGTAGACACAAACTGTGTTAAAATTAAATATTAAGATGTACTTATATATTGCATCATTGTGTTATCTTCCATAGATTCTTCACAAAATCAGGGACTGAAAAGTTACCAAATAGCATTGCCATTAATATTTACGTTTTAAAGAGTTATTCATTTATTCATTTGAGCATTTATTTCAGAAACTTTTACCGTTTTCTTTATTATTGAACACTTCATTATGTGGACTCTAAGCTCAAAAACCACATTTCCCATGAGCCTTGAAACCACGGTCCCTGCTTTGAATGAGAGCGCCCCACAGGTTGTTCAGTGTGTATCAGGAGGGGACATGTAGCCACGCAGCTGTCAGTCAGCAGGGCTGATGCGTAGTATGCTAAATGGGACGGCTCGTAAATACCTGGAGGCAGACTGAATCCCCCCCCTGAATTGGAAATCCTGGCATCTGAGGTCACGACCTTCCTGTTAAAACCAAATGGCCTAAACATGTGAGATACTTATTATAAATTGGCATGATTGCTATTTCAGTTTTGAGCAATAGTAATGTGCATTAGTGCTGTAGTAAGTGCATGTTTAACAAGACAAACATGTCGCTGATGACGATGACCTAATATTTTATTTATAAGAAAAATATATGCTAGAGGGGGTAGGACCAGAAAAGTTTTTTTTAAGCTTCCTCTTGCCCCTGTTGAACATGACAGAGACTATTTGAGAATTATTATTTATTTTTTTTGTTATTATTTTTTTTGTTGTACTTTGTTATAATTATTAATTTGAGTGAGAAAAATATATGTATATATTATTGTTGTATGTTTTTGTTTCTGAAATGTTCAATAAATTGACTAAACTGACTAAACTAAGTGAGTGTTGTGGTTGAACAATAGCATACCAGACAGGCCTTTAGCTTCCTGATTTAGACATGACTTGTGTCCTATCTTTTTGTTCTTATCATGAGTCTCAACATGCCTTTCATACCTTCTTCTTGTACAGCTTTAATGCCAGCTCTCCTGAGGCATCTGTAGTGCCCCGCTGCTGACTGAGCACCCCTTTTCTTTTTTCCTTTGAGAGCTTTCCACCCTGTCTGGGTTTTTGATATCATTCATGACTGGAAATGCTCGCCCTCTTCTCATCTTAAAGCATCGTACACCTGTTTCCGTGCAGTTGGATTAGTGAAGCATAAAAGAAACTCTACGAGACGCTGACTCAGTGCAGCAGAAAACTTGAAAAGGGGCCTACTGTACTACATGGGAAAAAGCTTTTACATAATCAGGAAACCTGAACCCAGTCCAGACTGACTTATTTGAGGACATAGTGAATATGTTTTATAATAAAATACTCCATTACTTTCTTGACATTAATATTTTATATATGGGTATTTTACACAGATCAAAATGTGTCAAAGATTCTTTAACTTAGTTTAGAATGTCTGCAGGGTGGTAACCTTGAGCATTGCCTATCATTCATATCAACATGTCAAATTACATGTAAACCTATTATACATTATACTTTTTTTCTCAAGGCATAAAGTGATTACAACCGCATTTCCTTATGAAACCCTGTGTTTTACAATGACATCAACCTTAAGGTTACTTTGTCTTGTTAATATTATTAATAAAAACACACAGTTACAAATCATACAGTGAAACAATAATGGTGTCAAGTGAAAATCACAACACAAAAAAAGAATTTGCAAAATATTTATTTAAGATTACATTATACTCTATATCATTATAATGTGCTTAGTAGGTTAATTGCACAATTGCACAGCGATATAATCCCTTTAATGTAGAAAATACTTATTTTTATAAATGTCCTAACTTGTATTTGTTTAAGGTCACAATGCCATCTATGTCACTTAGTTTAGTGAAATGGGTGCTACTCATTTTTAGCCATGTTGTGTATTTTTATTTTTGTTCTAATATGTGCTTTACTTTTTAATTATTGAATGTCTCTTTCTCCCGGCTCATTGTGGGGAAGAAGGTGGTGGCGGTGGCGGTAGAAACAGTGAATTCCTACCCGGTGAAACAGAAAATCCAATGATGGAATGAGATTGTAAATAACAACAAAATATTCAAAAGGATTCCTATAACAATAATAACCTGGTGCAGCTAAGTGACATTTTACAGTTGATCAGTTCAACTAAGATATTTTAATTCTTGCTCTGTTTTTACATTCCTGTATAATGTAAGTTTAATGTTTGCAAGTCAAACAAAACCAGTAGCATTAGCTCTCTGAATGGTTAGGCCTTAATCAAGACTGCTGATTTAACACTGGCATGCGAATCTTTCATCATCATGAAGCTGGATCCAAACAGCTGATAAATGAAATTCAACTTATGCAAAGGGATAGAGAAGAAAGAATGGGAGAACAGCTGTTTTTTTTGCAAATTCCTGAGTGACAAACCCACACTCAGCAAAAGACAGAGAGGCTGTCAAAGGCAGGGTGAGAGGGAGGGACACTGAATAGGGAGAAGGGGGGGGAGATGGGGTCTCACAGAGAGTGCACTGTTAGAGGACAGAAGAGTGTTAACAGCCAGCGTAGGTAGATCACCGGACAAACAGTTCAGCAGCCACAAGTCAGACCGGAGAGTGAGAAACACACAGGAAGGTTCACACTTTGTGAGGAGAGAAGCGGAGATTAGCAGCAGAGTGTTTTGGTCAACAGGAGCTTTTGGTAGACAGGAAGAGGGCAGCCGAGCCTGAGGAGATGCTGTGAGGAAAAAGTGCCAAGTGATGGAGCTTGAAGCAGCCAGCAGGCGGGCACAGCTAGTCAGGTACAGCAATATGGCATCTTTATAATCATGTGTGTCTTATGCTATTCTGAGAAGTATTTGAGCAGTGAAAAACTACTTATTCTGAATGTACTAATCCTGTATTACCATCAATTTTTAGTAATTTCCACTTTGACATAAAAGACTGCTGTGGCTCAAGGTTAAGAGTATTGTAAAGCTACGACGTAATGTCTTATCTGACTTTTTCTAAGCGTTGCCCATGCTGTATTCACCCCTTTTATTTGTATGTGCCCATTTTCATTGTGTAAAGCCACATGAAAAAGACTGCGTACAATAATCCAGTATCTTCATGACGGAATCTTCTAAGGCAGTCAAATTGTATGACAACGCCTTACGTCATTACTTTACTTATCAGGGTCAAAGGTTTAGTGATTATTTCCCTGACATTGAAAGACTTGAGAATGCAGGAGACATGCAAATGTTTTTTGTTGATGGAGAGGGTGGGATATTTTATTCAACATGTTCTGTGTCCAACTTCACATGATGCTACGGAGTCCTCGGGCCCTACAAAGCGCACTCTGTGTTGTACACAGACCCACCGTTTGTCCTCCCCTCCATCCCTCTTTAGCATTTTAAGTCTTCCCCTCCCCGCGTGAGTCACCCCCGCTGATTAAGGAGATTTTCCAAATATTTCTCAACACCCACATAACCCCCAGTGGCTTTGAGGTTGTTAGTCTCCACTCTCATCTCCTACAAACACTTGATTGTTTTCTTTGTTTACTCCGTGTCTCAGTTATAGAGGATTGATACCAGTGTATATTGCGGTAGCCAAACCATGTGAAACCTCTGGTTCACCCACGAGTGCGTGTGGAGGCTCCGTGTGAGACGCTTCTCATGGATTTTTATCTTCAAATTAATCTGGGCTGCTCTTTCACCGGGGTCAACGAAATCTGCACAGTTTAGAAAAGCTAAAAAACAAACCTTTGCTGAGGAAACAGGTGTTTAAAAAAAGCTGAGAATGTGGTTTAAAATCTAATTATCAATCATTTTGGAGTTTGGTAAGTGAGTCAGTAAAATTCCATTATTATATTATGCATATTTATAAACATATACATAAACTGCGTTATCAGCAAATACATAAAGTATTGTTCAAAAACATGCATAATTACATTTAATGAACTAGACATACACACTTTGCAATTCAGAAAAATTCAAATTGTAGAAGAACCATGGCTGTTGGGCGCGGAGCGGAAGCCTGGACCCCGGCTGTGTAAGCCAGGTAATGGAGTATGGAAGCAAAGCTGCGTGGGCCGGTACTGGAGCATGGAGGCATGGCTGCTGGGGCCTGTACTGGGGCAGGAGCCATGGCTCTTGGGGCTCGGGCTGCTAGCTTGGCTTTGCGACTCCTTCTCTTAGGAGCCGCCTGAAGGCTCAGTGGACCTCCATAAGCCAGACGAGTTCCAGCATACGACTCCTGGACTGGAGCAGGAACTGGGGCAAAGCATGGGTTGTCTTCAGACGGATCCCACCGAGGTATATGGTGCCAGGTTGGGAATCCCACACCGGGATCATGGCTGTTGGAGCACGGGCTGGAATCCTGGCCCTGTGTCTCCTAGAGGCTCTTTGGAGACTCCGTGGACCTCCAACAGGACTGTAGTCGGATCCGAGGAAAGGG
Source organism: Notothenia rossii (assembly GCF_949606895.1). Taxonomy (NCBI): domain Eukaryota; kingdom Metazoa; phylum Chordata; class Actinopteri; order Perciformes; family Nototheniidae; genus Notothenia; species Notothenia rossii. The sequence continues at coordinate 9,296,405 of NC_136910.1, forward strand.
TTAGAAGCGTCGGACCAGTCCTCAGGACAACTTGTGAAAAGCTGTAACCAATCCGGCAACAAACTTCTCAACCAAGGCATTTCGGCCACCTCCATTCGTGCTCTCTCGAGAATAGCCTCTTTGTCCTTCCTAGAAGAAGTTCCTTTCCCCTCGGCATGAGAGCATTGAAGGGAAAAGTCTAGATCGGACGGATCTATCTCAAAATCTTCCATATCCGCTGGGTCCATATTTTTTGGTCGGTTCGTTCTGTTACGTTTTGTGAATGAAGCAGGACCCAAAAGCAGATATAAACTGAAAAAACTCCTTTATTTCAAGGCTATGCGATTATAACAAAGACAAACTAGAACACTCACCGAAGAACTAGTCATAGTACAAGACGAACCGACAAAGACAGACAGAAAACCCAGAACTTAAATACACAAAAGACTAATCACACAACAAGACACAGGTGAGGAGGGAGGAGGAAACACAGGGGCCACAGGTGAACATAATAAGACAATTAGACACACCAGGGAAACTAACGACAGGAGAAAAAACACAGGGAAAAAGGACCAGACAATAAACAGGAGGAAAACATGACAGGGAAAACAGCAAAACACCCAAACCTAGACATAGAACGTGGCATAACCTAAACATACGAAACTACCAACGTGACATGAGCCTAGGAGTGTGACACTGGCATACTGTAGCAATACACAAACAAAAATACAAAAATGAACTGCACTTACTGCATTCTGGCAAAACATCTGAGCTGCATAAACTTTAAATTAACTTTAAAAAATGTGAGATTAAACTGAGTGCACATGTAGCAATAACAGAAGAAAGGAGTAAGGAAATGAATCATGGGTTGAATAGTTGCAGGTGTAAGGAACATGCTATCATGTGACCTGAAGTACAAAACCAAATCTGCTGATAAAACTTTGTGGCCTTGGCTTAAATAGACAGCGTGACTCTCCCAAAAGACTCCCTTCTTATTCATTTCTCTTCAGCTGGCCACTTTACTTCCTCGGCTCAAGGCTCTTTTATTTTGGTTTTCTGTCCTCAGCAGTCAACCCTGCAGTTTGGGACGCATTCCAAATCTCGTCTCTCATACCAAGCCGGCCCTGCTGCTATAGATTGGTTTTCACACGGTCCCGGGGCCCCTACCTGCTACCATGGCGATGCAGCTGTCACCTGTCAGTTTGGGTGGTGGGGAGTGCACTGGCCTGTTGTAGCTCAGAATAGAAATGTGGGAGAGTTTTAAGCTGGAAGTCTGAGAGCACAACACCGAGTCCCAGAGAAGATGAACAGTTGACGGGGGGAAAAAATCTAAACTATATGGGAATGTGGCAAATGTGTCTATGGAGATTACATGGCGGTGTTCATGGACTGACTGCTTCTACAGAGGGATACTGAGTGTATTGGTAAGGCAGTTCATCTAATGTGTCCGCTGAGTATTGCTAACACGCTCGCACGTGACATGTGTATTCATAGTTTTAAAATGTTCATGTTATTATGGAAACTGGAAATTGTTTCTTCAGAGATTTTGGTAAACTTTAAATATTCAAGTGTGCGTCCTATTGTATGTGATGTCATTACTTTGTTGGTGTTTCATTTAAAAAATCCACTTCTATTGAGATATTGTGTGTTTATTTGTGTTTGTGTACACTTAGTACATACTGTATCCTCTTTTGAACACACCTGTGTATGAAATAACCTGGTTAAAGTCCACTTTAGGCCTTAGTTTGGGTGCTAAAATCTACATTTTGGAGTGCATTTTGCATCCAGTTCTGAAATGTATGACAGGGGTTTGTGACTGTGATAGTCCTCTAGTGAACGCATCTTCGATTTTAATTTGTGTGTGTCTATTTTGTTGGCTTTAACTGCTTTCTATATGTTATTTTTGTTCCCAATGCAGAATGGATGATCAGGATAGAGTTAGCCAAACATCCAGCGTGGCAACCATTTCCTACTTTCCCGTCATGCAGGTTAGTTAACATGTTCTATCATTACAGTATGTGCACATGTGGACAGCTTATTAAGATACTGTGAGTGCATGAATATGTATTATTATCATCCTTTGCTAACAGGAATGTGATGGAAGGGTGCAAGCTTTTGGGAAAAGATGTCAGTCTGCCAGGAGAGATCCCAACTGCTCTGTGGTCATCAGAGGATGGCTCAACAAAAAAGTAAGTTTCTATGGTGTGCTTAACAATTCATAATTTCCTGTAAACGTGTAACTGTTTTAACATGAACCTAATGTATGTCTCTCCTGCAGGACAGCTCTGGTTTGAAGCTATGGAAGAGAAGGTGGTTTGTCCTCTCCAACTACTGTCTGTATTACTATAAAGGTACACATCCCATAGCCCAGCACTTTGTCTGAAATTAAACCATTTCATGTGCTCTGACACCAATTATCTCTTTTGTTCACTTGTATTTATTGTTCCATGCCAGACAGTAGAGAAGAGTCTGTGATGGGTAGCATCCCACTGCCGAGCTACAAAATCCTGTTCTGCACACCACGGGAATGCAAGAACAGAAAGTTCACATTCAAGGTATCCTCATGTGGTTACTCGTACAAACAATAAATACATTGTTAACATTTCATTTTAAGTCTCGCACTTTAAAACTGTTGTTGATCACATGAATCAAGTTTTATACAGGAACTATCATGGCTTCACTGAGCACACACTCTATATTTTACACAAATTCAACCAGGCCAAATTAAGAATTTAAAGGATAATATTCAACAGTGAAACATTGTGAATGATTTCTGTAAACCTAGGTGGTGCACCAGGGAATGCGCTCTTACTTCTTCAGCGCGGACACTCAGGAGGACATGCTGGGTTGGGTCCGAGCCCTCAGTCAGTCTGCTGCAATGGAGTCCAACAGCTCCCTTAACAGGTAAAAGCCCATTCACTTTGCATGAGATATTCACACTAAATATCAAGCATTTTTTCATGATTGAGCCTATTTTTTGCTGCGTATCTGATCCTTTCAGGCGCTGCTCAAGTTATCAGGACTTCACACAGATAGGTGGCAGCACTGAATCAGTGGATTTCCCAAGAACCCCCTCTGATGGAGAGGATCCTTCCCAGAGACACAGGAACGTCAGCAGGACTCTGAGCGAACCGAGCCACCTGGCTGGTGGGAGGATGGGGACGTCGCGCTCGGAGCCGAGGGGGAGGCGGAGTGTGCGTCAGAGAAACAGCAGGTTGTCAAAAGGCACACATTTAAATCCCAGTGGTTTACTTTGAGGTAAAATCCTCTGAGTAACATCCCAGCTTTGTCATTTCTGGTCTGTTTTCTCTTCAAATAGAACACCCAGCCCTCCTGAATTTAGCAGAAGAAGAGCTTGTGGTCCACACCAAGAGGAAGACTATCTTCCTGGTCAAATCACACCACCCATGCAGACAGAAATGATCAGAACAGGTTCTTTGAGCTCAAGAGGTCAGCTGGGGTCGCGACCTCACACACCAGTGGGAAGGGTTGACATTCGGCCTAACGACGACTCTACCATGGGGCCAAATACTCTGTACTACGCACCTGCCTCCCCTCAGCTGGAGTTCAAATCCACTCCGACCACTCCAGTCACGGAAAGATGGCAGAACATAAGCAAGGTCAGGACGATATGAATGTATCTTAATTATACAATCTAAATCAGGGGTGTCTAAACTACGGCTCGGGGGCCAAATGCTGCCCGCGGACCATTTTGAATCGGCCCTCACTCAGCAAATTAAGTATAATAAACTTCTGCTTGTCTTGTATTTTACTTCTTAAATATATATATCATGGTATTCATTTGTGAATAAGCCCAATTTTCAAATAAATTCAGTCAATTAAAGTTGAAAACATGTTCTAAGTTGATAATAAAAAAAAAAAAATTGACATAACAAGCTTGAAATATACCCTTCATATTTCCTATGATTATAAGCAATCTGAAGCTTCTGTTTAACAGAATGAGCTGCCAACACAATAAATGAAACCCTCTGGAGAGCTGTGAGCTGTTTTCTTTCTTAAAGCATTTTCAAGTATCAAGAATAATTGAGCTACATTGGATTGACTTTTCCAACTTATAACAGAACCTATGAGGCAAAATACCTCGAGTGAGTCGCCCAGCCCTTCTTGTATTTTTCTGTGTGTGGCCCTCTGTGAAAAAAGTTTGGACACGCCTGATCTAAATAGTATGGGCTTAATAATGACTATGATGACTGTGTCTTGTGATTCCTCAGATGTGTGTTTATGTTTTTAATTTTTTTTAGCAACAGATGTGAGGTCTCTTCTCATCTCTATCTCCTCTCACCTTTTCGTTTCATATTTTACAGCCTGTACCCACCTATGGGTCTGTCCTCCATATCTCGAGTGGGAGACGACCTTCAGGAAAGGTGACTATAGTATGAACAACACATTTAATGTACACATCCAGACTAATGTGCAGCAGTCTACTGTAGCATTGTATGTTTGTATAATGCAATATGTTTTCTTATCATCTACATACTGTCTCTTCCTTCAGAGCTGCTCTACAGGGGCACATGCAGACTTACTGCCCCCTTTGCCCCCCTCAGCCAGGGCCCCAAATGCTCCCCAGCACCCACACCACCATCACCACCACCATCATCACCATCACCGCAGCAATTTGTCTGTTTGTGTGCTACCGCAAGCTATGGTACAGTCTGCTGGCCTCTGTGTTCCTCACGGTGTCTTTATGTGGTACACATTTAAACCTGTGTTGTGTTTTTGCATGTCTTCTGAAACAAAAGTATTGTTTTTGTAGAATTTGTGCTGCGGACTGACTGTTTATGTCAATGTAATATATTGTATTGTCACTAATGCTTGTTATATCAGTTTAATATGTGACCGATTCATCATATATTGTGCTCATTCTTTAAATGTGATTAGTTGTGGTTGAATCTGTTTGATAAGTCTGATTTCTTTGAGTTCTGCCATGTGCATGACTCATGAAATGTGTGTTACATAAAGCAGCTTGTTGCCAAGTTGCAAATGTATTTTTCTTTCTAATTCATGACCTTGGCCACTGTTGCTTGTTCTGCTCCGTTTTTACATTCAAGCATTAACCAACTGTAGTCAACACAAAACAATTACAGAAAACTCATAAAGGATCTGTTAACAATCACCTGTTGTTAAAGCTGGTGAATAGGACGAAGAAATATCAACAAATCACTGTTTTTAATTAGAACTGTTTAACAAAAATGATAACCTTGATGCATTTCAGCCTCCAAAGCCTGAAACCCCCCCAATCAGGCCTCTTGAAAGTGATGCAGACGTGAGTATTCACAACGTTGCATATGGCTCTTACCGGCCCCAGAGTATGTTCCCATTATTTATGTTACTGGATGTTTTATTTTGCCTCTTCAGGTTGTGTTGACAAGGTTGTGTGGGTGTGACAAGCTGCTCCAGTCTCTTTCTGTAGAGCTGGCCCAGCTGCAAATGGATAAGGTGAAGAATAACTCTAAAGGACTACAAATTAAAGGCTGTTTAAAGCATGTTGTGACTGTTTTAAGAATACACATAATAACGGTTTTTTTCCCGATGTTGCAGGATAGCGTCCAGTGTGCATTAGAGGTGTCCAGACTGCAGCTGGAGGAGTGGAAAAGTCAGGGGCCGAGGGCACAGGAAGAGGCACTGACCCAGAAGGCTTTGCTGCAGGAAGAGCTGGTCACAATCAGGGCCAAAATGTGTGATGTATCATTGGTATGTATCCACCAAAATTAGACAAATAATGAAATCCACTGTAGATTCTCCAGTGTTTTTATTTTGATTACATTTTGTATACAAATAAATTGGGGGTTTCTTCTCAAAAAATTTCATTCAGGAAATGGAAAGGGTGTGGAGTCAATATGAAAGAATGGAGAGTGAACTGTGGGTTATACGTTCACAACTGCAGCACATCTGTAACTTTGGAGTGCCACAGGTATTTAAAATTGACAAAAAGCATGCGTCGTGATGTGTCTGTAGCTTTTAGTCATTGACCTTGGTCAGAATTAAGAATTGGTGAAGCTTCATATGTCACATGCAGACTCATTAAAATAAACAGCAACCCATCTACATTTCTCCACCAACGTTTTAAGAAATACCATTAGAATTGTTCTCACAAGCCAATTACAACAATATGTTTAGCGATGGGGGGTTAAAGAGACAGTGTCCACACAGAGGGTGAATACAGGTTTATTCGAACAGGCAGTATGAGACAAATATAGTGATTTTTGAAAATGAAAGGATGCCAAAAAATACAATCATAAACCTAAAATGAGCATAATATGTCCCTCTTTAAAACATTCATATCAATTTTCTTGTTTTTAGGACCAGTCTCAGGCACAGAGAGAGCTGTGGATGATGGAGGACATCCTGGCTGGACTAAAGATCAACAGGGATCACTTCCGCTTCCTGCTGGGACTGCAGAGGCACCACTGTAAGAATCTGCTTTCCGTCACTGTCATGCTGAGAGTCTGTGACTAATATAGAGTACTGTATAATTCTTCCTGTAAAGTGTAAGAGGTAACACAAATGTCAGTGTTTTCTGGCTGCAGTTTGATTTTGAAGTCTCAAAAGTTGAATTACTCCTTGCTTCCAGTTGGTGTCGCCATTGCATCAAGGAATCTGGTTCCGCTGGATTATGCACCTGAGACTTGACAATAGATGAACAGTGTCAGTACTTTGACCTTTTCTGTCCCCCCCCCCCCCCCCCCACCACACAGTGTTCCAGCCGTCATCTCCACATCCTGGATCTCCTGGCTCTCCCACAGAGAGAATGCAGAGTGGACTGCAAATGGTACGACTTCTGTCCATTGTTTCATTTTCACCAAACCCTGACATTGCTGGGGAGATGAAGTACATTCAATGCAAAGGTCAAATACTTATATTAGTAGACAATGAACAGGCCTGCAATTATACTACATATAGATATTTTTACTGCTGATTTATTTGTGATGTATGGGTTTATATGTCTTGCTCTCCTTTTTTCAAGTTGGTCACGATTTATGGCTACTAAAGTGATCAGTAAAAACAATCTTCAGGATTCGCAGGCCAGAATCTTCGGTGCCATAATGTGTTGTGTTCCGTCATATCTAGACTAGGACTGTCAAGATATCAGATTTTCACTTTGTGCATGATGATTAACGCAATCAATATTTCATTTGAAATAAATGATGGTTATGTTTTTTGAACCTGTATATTGTGAAACTTCTAATCTAGACGTGTGTAATAGTATTTCTTAATCTGGAATGGTTGCAGTAACATCTTCTATACAACCCCTTGTGACAATGATCTCTCAGGGTGAGGAGGAGGAGGAGCCCCCTCTCCGTCCCCCGTTACCCCAGGAGCTGCAGGAGAGCTTCCAGAGCAGGGATCAGGGCCATGGCTGGACAGAGTCACCATATGAGGTGTGAAATAAAGACATTAACAATGGCAAGCATACGTGCAGGATAGAATGTTTGTTATAAAATATGTCTCTGCTTATGTTTCAGGCGATCTACAGCCATACTGTTGACCCCGCACAGAGAGGAGGAAACAGCCAGCCTGACCTCCTAAATGTGAAAGCACAGAGAGACTCATTTGGTTGGTACACATTCAATATCAATGTTATACATAAAAGTAGTGATATGTTCTAATATTTCATAAAGGTTTGATGTGTTTTTCATGCTGTTTATTTCCTTTGTCTTGTCTTCCTAACTTCTCGTTCTTCCTGTCACTCTCTCCTCCCACCCATCCTCACTCACCCCCTTTTATCCTTCTCCTCCTCTTTCCCCATTTTCATTTTCAGAATCTGGTTCAAAGTGGATCCCACCAGATGCAACAAACCAATCAACCAAGGTTTGATACCTCGCAATTTCCTGTTTGCTGGTTATAACTAAAGCCTGACTTCTGAAATGTGGTCCAAAATGCTCCAAATATAGAAGCAGATTTTTCCTCCTTGCAATCACAGCCAATTTCAAGTTCTTTGATTCTCTCATCTTTCTTGCAATTAGGGCATGTTGCAGTGCCTGCTGTAGGCGAGAGGGGGAGGCAGAGGCACGCGTCTCAATGCAGTAGCTCAGTCTTGTCACATTTGTCACCAAACCCCCCTTCTCACATGGTCAAACATACATATATGTGAATATACAGATGCAGCTGTTTGCACACGTAGCTCTGCAGAAACACACAGCTGTAATCATAGTGTTTTTTATATGCAAATACATTCTGGTTCTTGCTTTACCTTCTGTACATGCATATTGCTGGGGTGCAGGGTTCATGAATGACTCAAATTCTGAAAAGAATGTTTTTCCTAGAAGATGAAGATGAGTGAAGAAGAGCAGATCGAACGGATAAAGAGGAATCAGGAGAGGGTGAATAAGAAGAAACCCCCAATACATGGTTCTGGTCAAAGTTTGGAGACAAGAGAGGAGGTCTGGCAAATGATTAATCAGTACAGCTGACTGATAACCTACATTGTATACTAATATACATTTACTGATCTATCTCTGTGTTTCCTCAGGCTCCCTTTCCTATAAGGGTGACCCGAGTTGTTACAGCTGTACTGCCGTCCTCCCTTGTGGCCAGGCGGGTTTCTGTTGAGGATCCCCCACCTGAGCTCGACAACCCACTGCCCGAGCAGATCCCCCCTGAGATGCAGGAAACATTTTTGAATAAGCCATCCAGGCGTCTGGTGCTGGAGGGTCCTGATCAGAGGCGTTCCTCTGCAGAGATTCACCATGATCAGGCTGTTAGAAAGGCAAACAGGCAGCAGCAGCAGCAGCAGGGAGGGTTGAGGTCCCCAAAGAGGGAGTCACGGTCAGAAAAGACCTCCAGGAATCAACTCCGAGACCAAGAAGGTTTAGGAAATGGAAGTGAGAGGTTAGACGTCAGGGTAAGAAATAACAAAACATGATAACAGCATATTCATTAAGATTAAATCATCATAATTGTATACTTTCTTGTCAATTATAGTTTACACAACCATTGATTTTGTTGTCAATGCCCTTACTTCCTCATTGTTTAGCAACACACACATAGGCGCAAGTTTATGTGTAAAAATGTATGTAGAAAAAGTATTGTGGTGAAAACCCTTCCCCATGGAATAAACTAAATGTACGCTGTGTTACCCAAAATAGTTAAGTTACTTACAGTATTTGGGGTCAACAAGAGGGTCAAACTCCTTTTTAGGCCTCCTATTGGCTTTCTACTTCCAGTGAACTTAAAATACAGAAATACAAATAGAATTATTTGGGATTTAGAAACATGTTTAATAGCTGTATTCTGTGATTGCTAACAGGAGAGATGTTGCACACAGCACAATGTTTCTCGATTGCTTGGGGTGGTTTTTACCTTTGTCAAAAAACAGTTGATGCTCTAAATGGGATATAGGAAAGCCTTTGGCATAACTCACTTCTTTCTGGTGTCATTTAAATGTTTTGAGCTGTTAAAGAGTGTCTAATGTGTTAATGCTTGAACAGACAGATGAACGGCGCTCTGCCCACCTGACCCCTGACATGAGCCCTGACCTCTGTCTGACCCCTGAACAGCGAGAGGCCAAACTTCGTCGTGTTGAACGAATAAGGGAGAGAGTCATAAAAAGGTGGGATTTATTTTATTTAAACGCATGTCTACATACACTTATAATACTAGGTTTATATCGTCCATAAATGTGTTGATCTTTCTCTGTCTATCTATCTATATCTATATCTATCTATATCTATATATATATCTATATCTATCTATATCTATATCTATATCTATCTATCTATCTATCTATCTATCTATCTATCTATCTATCTATATCTATATCTATCTATCTATCTATTAGCGCAGTCAGACAGAGTGCCACTTCACACGATCAACTGCCGATCAGGGGGGAGGGGCAGGAAGTTCCCCCTGACACAGCTAGAAAACAAAGGATGAAATCAGGTATGAATTTACATAATATTAGAAATATCTTAAACATAATAGATATATATATATATATTGCTATTTATATAAATAGCCATTCCTATTTAGATTAATAGCAATATCTAAAAGCATACTACCAAAACATTAAGTTAACGGCAAATGTGGTCTGTTTTCAGGCCAGAGATCCTACGATGGCTATGGAAGCTGTGATCATATCCGAGGTTCTGCAGAACTTCAGCGGTCTAGTGGAACATGTCACGCTGAAGACGAAAGAGAAGCACATGTGAAAAAATCGAAAGGTCAACTCAAACTTGGAAACAAAACACAGGACGAAGATCACAGTGGAAGAACAGGGGTTGCCAAAACCAAAATCAGACGCCCAGCTTCACCCTATCACATCTCATCTATGACTGTCCACCAGAAAGATGGAGGCAAGGGGTTCACGAGATGCAAGGATGGAGAGGGGAAAAAGTTTGTAGACCCCAACGCTGATGATCGTGATGGGGATTTTTCATCCTCCGACCTGAGAGCCAAGTGGTTTCTCTCCACCAACCAGTGGAAAGGCTTACCTATGCCTAAGGACGCGTGCAATGAAGACGTCGAAAACCAAACGGCATGCACTGATGACCTGACTGATTCCAATGCAATGTCATTGTCAGTCAGTGAAAGCTTAGAGAAAATGAAAGAGAACCACTCACTCTTCTATAAGATTGCATGTGATATCTGTATTTCAGACACAGATATAACAAAGACTGATGGCAATAGCCAAACATCATCGAGGCCAGAAGAAGAACTGCTGATCACTGAATCTCTCTTAGACGAGGTGATCCATAGTATTGGGAGATCTTTCAAACAACAGAGCCTCCAAGAATCAAGACTACATTTGCCATCAGACGTAGATGAAAATAGTCTCTCAATAAATGATGAACTCCAAGATTCAACCGAGGACAACGCAGTGTCAAATACCTCAGCACATTTAGAAAAAGATGACGACACCTCAAGGCAGAACAGCCAGTTGGAAGTTAAAGAAATTGTCCATGGAGATCCTGTTCAGGACACCAATTCTGATCAGGCCCTGGATGAATCTGCCAAGAAAAGAGAAGAAGAAAGTGGGACGAAAGAGTCAGAAGACAGCAAGGTGGACCAAGAGAGAGCTGAAGAGCGGAAGAAATGTCAAAGTATAATTGAGGAGGACAAAGACACAGTCCCAGAAGGAGGCAACAACCGCTCCATCACTCCATCAGGGTATGAAGGCCAACGTTTGATTCGGAGCGCCTCTTTTGGGAAGGCACGAGTTACAGTATTAAGGACAAGTTTGTAGATGCAAGAACGGCAAAAGGCTTAAGGAGCTTAAATGAACGAACTTGGAAAGGACAAGTGATTAATGGTAAAGAATTGAATGAGGAGAAGGACCTGGTGTGATTGAAAGAATTTGGACCTAACTTTTCATTAGAAACTGTAAAATGGGAACATTTAGGAATAGTTGGTGGTAAATTAGAACATTGTCCTTTAACATAATACATGGTTTGAAATGGATGGAGAGTTATAATAGAAAGTCTTATGAATATTTAATGAAAACAAAAACTATGTTTGCAACTACAGTGTTGTTGTTTGACTTAATGGAGAACATCAAGTGGAAAAAATGCCGAGTATAGGTTAACTCTTTCATTCCTCTCCAAACATGCTTTTAACATAACACTGGAGTACACATGATTGCTGCTGGTGGATGGCAACATAACCGTGTTATTGTCACTATAACAAAATGTGTTTTGTATCTCAAATATCCTGATTAATAAACATGTAATTGACTACATCAAGATGCCAACTCCTCCTTTGATATGTGCTAGAAACACGCTTATGTTCTCTTTTTGCACATCTCCTTTTTTTTGTTTTTGCTCAATGAAAGTCCCCCTCTGGTGCTGAGGTGCTGCCCTAATGCAGAATTACACAGAGCCAGTGAAAATGCCTTTGTCACTTTAAATCCTTGCCGTGTCTCAGTCGATGACATCATTGTCTGAGAACACATTACATCACCCCTTCCCAGGCTCTCTCTCTTAAAGACAGCACCACCTTATGTTTACAGGGCTGCAGACACATGCACACATACAAACAGAGAGAGGAAAAGACACGCTTATCTGTTTACAAATGTGATATCAGTATCAACATGCATATTAATTCAGGACAATGCCCATAGATGTGGGCGATTAAAAAAGCTACAAGTTGGCATTTGGATACAAAGACATTACTTTGAAACATACTCCTGACAATATTGAATGTTCCTGGCATGTCACAGTATAAAGACTTCCTTGATTACAGTAAATAAAAGCTTTTGGGGCAAAAAGTATTCATATCTCAAAATACATGTATGCAGCTGAATCGGTAACATCCCTGCACTAGTACATTACATACGGAAACAACCTACATACAATTATTTATTCAAACATTTGACTCATTATTGGCATATTTTTGATCAGAATGGATCAGAATAGTGCATGCCATTATGCTGCTAATACCATGAGTTTTTTTATGGTCTAAAATTGGGCCTATAGGGAATCTATACACACATATTGCTTCTTTTGCAGGTGCACACTGCAGATATAGTATGATTTGCATGCTTGTTGTTTATCATGCTGTATTTCTATTGAATAGGTGCATTTTGGCTTAAGCTACAGCTTAAAAGACAATATGGACTATTTGCAATAAAATGTCTCTCAGTTAGTTTATCTCTAATATATATACTCTGTATAATTAATCAGGTGTTTGATTGGCCTTCGATTGCGCGTGAGAGCTGTGGGGCGCGCGTAAATCACAGGGATGCGGAGAATGCTGAGAGAATGTTTCTTTAAGACCCATTACCTTCCAATCCGACAGAGGGGGAGTCTGTGGTAAGGTGGCGTATCGTCTCTCTGCGCGTCCCCCCTCCTCGCCGTTTACATGTGGAAAAAGGAGAGACAGAAAGAAAAGGGAAAAGATAACACACCGAGTAAGCTTTATTCCGGTTTCGGGTGAGGGGCACCGAGGCACGATCCCCGGTGATGGACCTAAGGAATATTTAACATCAAACATGGACACTACAGGCTCCCCGCGATGACTGTGGTAAGGATGCAACTTCACACCGCCCCATCGCAACCCAGTTTCCATTGAGAAGGAAAATAAGACCCATCGGTGGACGCGGAGGAGAAATATGCATGCAATAATATAATGATAAATGCATTTGTGTGCGTGCATGTGTGTGATAACAAGTATTGTGTTGTGAAGGATTGAGGGGGGTGGTGGTGTGCATGTGTATGTTTGTGTGTGTGTGTGGAAAGGGAGGTTGGGGGGGGTACTATTTGAATAGAGGCAAATAGGCTTATGTGAGAAAGACTATGCAATGTGCGGTGCCTATGTCAGTGTCAGGCATTGACAGGTGTGTTGGCAGTGCACAGCACGATTTATTTAGGGCGCGCTTGCTCGCTCCCGTTTGCATACAGTTAGGTGAGGTGAGAGAGAGGAAGAGCGAGAGAGAGAGAGAGGGGCAGATGATACGATGCCACTGTATATTGGCCTACTATGTGTTGCTTGTAATTAATCATGGCTGTAACTAAGCCCTTTGCCGTTGGGAGCTTTGTAGTCAAACCTCCCAACTCGTCTCCCTGCTGTCACTGGGCTATATGGAGCTGCCTATAATTCCATAATGTCTGGAGAAAGGCAGGCCCATTACTGAAAATGTGCGATGTGCATTTCTGGGCCATTCTCCTGACGTGATGCTTTTCACAGTCGATCTCTGAAGTACAGATCCATCTTCCTCCCGTTTGCCTAAGTGCAATTTTAACACATGAGGAGCCAATTTCGAGATCCCCAGTAGCCTCACTGCTTTTTTACTATAAGAATGTAGAGACGCGCGTGCGTGCTCGTGCATGCTCGCGCGCCTATCATCGAGTGGTCTTTCCTCCATACATCTAGAAATGGAGGTAGCCACAGACCTGTCAACCTCGTCATTTCCCCATTAGCCCTGTATGCAGTGTGAATGCCAGCGCAGTTAAATAAAAAGCGCAGATCTCATTCCCTCTGCCCAGCTGCCGACGATCACTTATCGATTCCAATGATCGGTTTCTCGGCCAGCGGGGGTACTGTTTCATGGCATTAGGGTTGGGGGAGGAGGAGGAGGAAGGGAGGGGGGTGGTCATTATTAGTCGCTATATGCTCTGCTTTTATTGAAATGCAAAGTGTGCATCCGTCGTGATTGCATTCTTTCGCTGGCAAGGCGATTTAACATGTAACAGGATGTAAAAGCCGAGCATAGAGAGACCCTCTTCTTTCTTCAGCTCTTATTGTCGGCGGATGTGGAAGCCTGCAAAACCCTCTCCCCGCCCCAGTGTCTGGTGGAGGAGAGCTGTTTTACTGCTCTCTCTTCCTCCCTCTCACACCAACACACACAAGGCTATATGGCTTTTTCCCTTTGCTTATTTTTCGGAGGCAGGGAATATTTTGTAACCTGATACACGGCCTGATTGGAGGCCTTGTCCTAATTGGTCATATAGCAACCAGATGCCAGCCAGTCCACTCTTGGGTAGGCGGCTACAAGAAGGATTCAGTGTGGCCATGATGATGATGATTATGTGGGTAATCATAGTATGAAAAACCCCACATGCTTACTCAATCGATTTCATTGTGGTGACACCTCTACATGAGCTAATACACCAATGAAGCTAGCTCGTTTATAGAAACATGTTGTCATTGTTTTCAAACTGCCATGTTCCCTTGATAATTTCCCTCATTTCTATGGCAGCAAGAGTGGCAACAATTCAACGAAAAAGGTCCCGATGATGCTCATAAAGCTGTAATGTTATGGCTATGTCTACAGTGTACATTTTGAGACACCAGTGTGTTCTTGTTTCGAGTCATCTCTCTTTAACACACACACACACACACACACACACACACACTCCTAAACACACACACTTCAGGCCAGTGACCTCACAGCTCGCTGTACAGTCAAAACTGCAGGCTGCACAGTTATGTTTTGCCTGTACTGAATCAGGACTCCGGCAATGAATGCTTTTGTTTTTTGCAGCAATCTTGTGTCACGGAATACAGTGAACTATTACTGTACAATCGTGTCTGCAGTAATTACATTACCCTGTTTGCTGTTGCCCCTGCTGAGCTTATGAAGAGCTGCCAGTAATGACGATGAGTAATTACCTCAAGAGGAGTTTTTCTTACAGGCCACCCTGTTCTTTAACAAGAGTATTACAGGTGTTTTAAGGTCCTGAGCCAAGTCAAATGAATTTAAGAAAGATATTTGTTACGGTTTGTATCACAAAGTAGCAGTAAGAGACTGTCTTTAGTTTGCACATGTTCTCAATCCTAGTTTTATCAACAAAAAAGGGATCCATTAGGTGCCAAATGTTTCCATCCACAAATATATTGTTTCTCATAAAAAGGTTTACATCCTTATACGTATCTTTGGTCTTTGTAAAAGTATAAGAAGGTTATTGCTAATACTCATGCTGCATCTGGGTTAAAGCTTCTTATAAAGTATTTGGTCATTTTTAGGATTATCCCTTTGTTTGTGTACACAGTACTGTGTTATCATGACCTGCTTTACTACTGTAGATGCAGCTGTGAGTGTAGGAGATAAGCTTGAAACATTTATGAATTGGATTTCGTTTGAACTCTTGCAATAAAATATATCTTAAGGAAATGTCAATTCAGTCCCACATCAGTGATTATCCATCAGTAGAGTACAGAAGAGAGGAAGTCGTTTTTCAGTGGGACATACGGTGAGGTTGCCAATTACCCTAGCCAGCTCACCAGCATGAGGAGCTAATTTAGAGCTGTACCAGGCCTCCAATTACCAGCATGCAGTCCCCATCTATGGTTGTGGCTGTCCATGTAATAGCACAGTGATAAGACCAATGGCAGGACTTGTTTTCACTGTTGCTGAGGCCTGTGTGCTAAATACTGTATGTTTGATTCAGAAAATGGATGATTTTGGTTGGACAAAGACATTCTGTATTGCATTGCCCAGTCTCACTGACGTACAGAAGCCTGCAAGAGGCACTAAATCAGACCAAACCACTTAAAAGTATAAAGGCCAGTGCGAGCCCCTGAGTATTGTAGACTAGACAGTGAAGAATATGGTGAGGAGTAGAGAGGCACATGAGGCGCTATAATAATGCTGATTGCCTGAATCCATGTTGGCCCCCGTTTGCAGCATGAGACAGAACCTGTTAAAAAAGATAGTTTGCAATCACATACTTAGAATAAGAACACATTTAATATGCTTTTATTTAGTGTGAAATATTTATGATATAATGGATCTTTGCTGGTGTTAATTTAAGTATTCCTTTCCAAATGTATAAAGATATACATGTAACGGGTTGTAAATGGCTCAACTTGTATTAACAGAGCTTTACAACTTATTCAAATGCCTGCTAACATTAGCCCTCTATCAAACATGAATGTTACCAATCAGAGACTGTCCCTGTACTCTCTCTCTACTTTCTGCTCTGAGAGCTTACGCTTTGGGCATCCCACCAGTAGTTCTACACTTAGCAATGTTTGTTTTTTGTTTAAAAAAAAGATGTAGTGAGCCAGGCTAGCTGTTTCAACTGTTTACAGTCTTTGTGAGATGCTTAATGTCATGCAGCATTTAAGTTAAACAGTTACAGTTGTATTATTGTCTCCTCAAGACATTTGTTAAGTGACATGACTCAGTGTGTATGCTATTCAAATACATCATTCATTATAGTCACGATAACCAGGGATCAAGTAATCACAATATATTAGAGTTGTTATCACATTGTTATGTACTAAGTCAACATATTCCTTATTTTGTCATTCTATACCATCAATTGGCTTACTGTCACATTTCCATAGACTTCAATCTCTCTCTAGCAATGTCCATTCTCATTTGTTAAGTGCACAGTGAGGTTTATTAAGAAGGATCTAATGCAATGCCTTCTCTCTCTTTCTAGCTCTCACTCCTGGTGCTGTGAGGAGCTCTGCCTCGTGGACACGATTTAGGAGCATCGTCCTATCTTATCCCTTCCTTCCCCATAACCCCTTCCCTTCCTCACCCTCCGCCAATCCCAACCGCCCACAGAACGGCTTCCCCGTAGATACTCCTTTCTCTTGTATAACACAGGAACAAATAAGTATTCGGATCATATACGGTGCACGTTGGGACTTTGTGAAGGCGCACAAGTAAGCAAAGGCATACATACAGCAAAAGCAAGAGACAGAGGAAGATATGCTTATCAAACGAATTACATTTATGGAGAACTGATGATGTAAAGATTCATATTTTGTACATTAAACTTTTAAATAATAAAAAACCCAAGGCACGACTATATAAACATTTTGCACGCACAATCCCCATTTAGTTTTCTTCAATAACCTGACACACAAACCACGGTCTCATGATGATGTGCGAGGTAATGCCCACCATTTCTGAGGATGGGCGAAGTGGAACTGGCGGGGGTACTACCTCACCTCCTGGGACAGGAGTCGGGGGCCCCGGAGGTGCAGGTGGAGCAGGGGGCTTCAGTGGGAAAGAGGCCAGGGGCGGAGGAGACGAAGGAGGAAGCACGGGGAACCTGGAGTCCTTAATGGTCAACATGCTGACAGAGAGGGAGAGGCTGCTGGATAACCTGAGAGAGACGCAGGACTGCCTGGGAACGGCTCAGCTCCGCCTGCGAGACCTCGGCCACGAAAAGGAGTCCCTTCAGAGGCAGCTGACCATCGCCCTGCCACAGGTACGGCTGTTTGTATGTGTGTGGAGGAATCAGCCTAGTGTGTGTGTTGAGTTGAACACTCCTCCTTGGTGGGTAACATCGTCTTCCTCAGTGATATCAGTGTCTAGTTATGTACAAGTTTCTTAGTGTGTGTCATTGTGAAGCGAGCTCATGAGACAGTAAGCCTTCGCCGTGACAGTTCATGCAGAGAGACAGTTTATGTTAAATACTTCCCCCTCTGCGTCTTCAGAGTTTTCCTTCCTAATGTTGTTTTGACTAATGCAGAGGGTTTATGTTCCTTTCATCTTCTGGCTATTTAGTCGAAGTTGCATCCGCAATTTCCCCCTCGATGTGTAATCAGGTTTTATTGTGTTTGTTGACCATGTTGTTAGTGGATGATTAATGATGCTGGAAGCTAATATGTTAATGGTTTCAGTTAAACTAAATGAACACTTGATTTTCTAGGAGTTCTCTGTAGTTTATGGGATGAAATTGCTTAGTAGTAATAATGGCCATTTTTACATTTTGTTATCACATGAGCAGCTTTCTCTTCTTTTGTTCGGGACATTCTTAAACTCTGATTGTGTTTATAAGTCCCATATGTTTATATTTATTAAGGATCCCCATTAGCTTTTGCTCTCGACAAAAGCTACTCTTCCTGGGGTCCGACACTTAAAACAATAGAACAATAATACAGCAACATTTAGGACATAAGTCCTGACATCGTTAACAACATTATATTGGCATGGTTAGCATTCCAAGTCAGAAAGGTATTTTTTTTTTTACGTTTTAAAATCTATTTTGGTGTCTAGGAATGAAAGGAGAAAGAAAAGGGAATTAAACATTTCAATCTAGCTCTCAATATGCAACATAGTGAGTCACCACAGCTGCTCCCATTGTCATAACATGTCTGCATGCTTTGCTAGTTACAAAAACGACCATGAAAAGTGATGGAATCAAGTTAAATCTAATTTAGTTGAAGGATTTAAATTATGAATTTCTTTCAGACGGCGATACTGACTACCAGTGAATACCTGCTTCTCATTGGCAAAATTCTTACAATAACCAATAACTTTATAAATCTTTATAGGTGTTTGCGATATTGTGTACAAACCTGTACATCTTTATCAATATGCAGCCCATCACTTCAAATGTGTATTTCCAATTTATGCATCTAATGTCCTTGTACATTATAAAGCGGGCTGCAAAATATTTTAAATTAATTGAGGCCTATGGGGACAAATGAAATCAAATAGAAAATGAACAAGAAGAGGATAAGGGAAAAACACTGAAAAGCTGACCCCTTTCCAAAAAAGAAACAATCCCATAAGGCCAAGAGCCAATGGACCCACTGTGTCACCATCTGTATAGATCTCTTTCCATCTTACATCCTGCATGCAAACACAGAACAATTTCATGTGTCTACTTCAACCTTTTCTGAATCATAAAGCAGGTAATCCTGACTGTAAAACTGCATATGCACATCATTGTCATTCACATAAACAGCTATTGCCTCTTAGCTGAGGGCTTCAGAGGTGTTTTATGGAGACATAAAAAAATCACTGACCATGGATTGTACCAGTGTACAAAATGTGAGACACGCCCTCCTGTTTGCACTCAGTTAAAGGCATTATGCAGGAGTTGCAAATGTATTCCCAGCAGTGCTGTGGGGGACATATTGATGCTGTGTTTTGAGGGGGGTCTCTCTTCTATTCCAGTGCAGAGCCATTGTGTAACAGTGTGATGTAATCCATCCATGAATGCAAGTTCACTGAGGAGGATGAGCAAGCGATGAAGAGAGAGAGAGAGTGATGGAAAGTGTGTCAGTGATTTACATGATTGTTATGTGGGTTTACCTCATGTGCGTCTCCCCATGTTCATGGTCTCAGGTGTTCCACACAGTATTTTTCTGGAGGGCTTTGGTGATATTTGTAGTGCTATGTGTCCATCTATATGTGCTGACAGCAGCCGATTCCATTTCATTCCGAGTCACTTCATTGGTCTGGCCTGAATTATTATCTTTTCCTTTAAACTTTCAGCTCAAGCGGAGACCACTCACATTAAACTATCAAACCAAACAGTTTGTTTCTTTGCCCCTGATCGCAGCTTGTGTGTTCCACAGGAGTTTGCTGTGTTGACTAAAGATCTGAACGTTTGCCGGGAGCAGCTTCTGGAGAGGGAGGAGGAGATTGCCGAGCTCAAGGCGGAGAGAAACAACACACGTGTAAGATGTTTGGCGGCCATTTTGCTTATTAGCACTGAAACAGCCTCTGTGTTATGTTCTTCACCCATTGTGATTGTGTGGGTGTCACACTGTTTAATTTGATTCTGGGTGTTTTCCCTGCTTCTCTTCCTCTTTCTCCTCCACATTTTGTCTTCATGACTCCTTTTGTGTCCTTTTCTGCTTTTACTTTCACTCACTATGCTACCTGCCGTCATCTTTCCACCATATTTCGTCATTGTGTCTTTACAAACCCTTCACTTCTCTGCATCTTCTCCAAATCTCTGTGTGTCTCTTATTCTGTGTCTTATTTTCTTTCTTCCTCACGTGTCCCCATCCTTTAAACTCTCTTTCTTACCTCCCTCTGTTCACCTCTTTGCAATATCGTGCCACCTCTCCGTCTCCTTCCACTTTGATCCACTCTTTCCTGTAGTTGTTGCTGGAGCACCTGGAGTGTCTGGTGTCTCGCCATGAGCGTAGTCTGAGGATGACGGTGGTGAAAAGACAAGCCCAGTCCCCGGCGGGGGTTTCCAGTGAGGTGGAAGTCCTCAAGGCCCTCAAGTCTCTGTTTGAGCACCACAAGGCTCTGGATGAGAAGGTGGGATAAAGTACTTTCCTGCAGGGCCTTAGACTGCTTAAAGGCACATTTTAAAGATAGTCAAAGAATGTAATGATGTGACAGTTTTAGCCAATTAGGAACTGTTTAATTGGCTTTATCGCTTGATAACTTGCTCTTTCAAGCTTATCAGGAAGGTCAAGAAGATGTAGTTAATTTGGGAGACGAATTAGAGCAAATCAAAATGTTGCTTGACTCGTAATTTGTATACACCGCTGTATCAGTTATTGTTTTACCCCACAGGTCCGAGAGAGGCTCCGCGTGGCCCTCGAGAGGGTGTCCTTGCTAGAGGACCAGCTTGCAACATCTGCTCAAGAGGTAAACTCCAGTATGAATGATTTCTTTGTGTCTCAAGGATGTTCTAGCTATGTGTTAAGAAAGAAAATTCATTTATATTGTGTCTCCCTTTTTCCAGGTAATCTCTTTAAGAGACCAAATTAAAAGACGTCAACAAGGGGCGGACGGCGGGAAAGATGTAAGGGAGGGCTTTATGCATGTTGGTTCCAGTTGTTCATGTGTATGTGTTAGAGTCTAGAAAGTCAGTAGAAAGTAGATGTGCTCTATGGGTACCACGTGTGTCAGTATGTCATCCACATGTCATTTAGTTCACCTACAACCTCGAGTTTTTCTAACTAGTTGTTCTCCTTCATCACTCCACTTTTCATTTTTTTCTATATTTGTCATCATTCCAGCGACTACCCAATGGGCCCTCCACTGGCCTGGAGGAGAGCGAGCTGGAGAGGCAGCGAGAAGGAGAGATAGAGCGGCAGAGATCTGAACTCTCCCAGCTGAGGGAGAGGCTGGCCCTCATGTGTCGCCAGGTGAGTGTGTGTTCCTGTTTGACTGCCATCATGAGGACCAATATTTTATTTTTACAAAGTGGGGACATCACTTTTTGGAATTATTTTTCCAAAGTGGGGACCAGGGTTCGATGTTAAATCTTAGCCGAAATTTCAATATAAATGTATATCTATCTGTGTACAGGCAATTTTTACCCCTTTTTCCTCCATATCAAAGTTTTGACAGGAAGCAAATAAAAACATTTACCAAAATGTCATACAATCCTTTAAAGGTGAGTGAATTGTTAGCACGGAGGACTAGAAATAAACATTTATCTGCACGTTTGAACTTTAATACTGCATTTTTTAAATGTTTTGTTACATTCAATGACAACTGGATATTATCATAATGTTGTTTAATGTCCTCAATTGAATAGAGGTAACTCAAACACTGAAGAGGTGATCTATCTTCAGCACATCTACAAGTCTCCCTTTCCACTCTTGTTGAACTACAGCTGCTTTTTTTTAAAAGTCAAAATATAAACTATATAATGCAAAATAAAAAGGGCATTTATATGTTATCATAGACATATTGTATGTAGCACTGTTTGACATGTGTAACGTGTCAACAATATATAGGTAAAGATACCTAACCGAGAATCTGTTTGACAGTCTGGTCAGAGGAGATAAGGATGTACAAGAAAACTGAAATAAGCACATTCTGTCTTTAGTTCTGCGTGTTGGATGCGTCAGACTCTCAGCATGTTACACTTATGTCAGTGATGCTTTTAAAAACTATTTTTGAACTCTACAATGGCCAGACAGACATTTGTAATGAATCACGTGCAGTGTTTATTCCAATTGGTGCCGTGGGAGTTAACTCTGACTCACGTAGGTTCAAACTGTGTCAGCTTGTGTCCATTTGTGATCTTCACGTCAGGTTGGGGAAATAGAGGAACAGCTTGCGGCCGCCAGGAGGGAGGTGACGAAGTCGGAGGAGGCCAATCAGAAGCTCCAAAGGGAAGTGAAAGAGGTCTGTATCTTTCCGGCCCAGACCATGAGATCCCTCGAGTCCTGGGGCTCCAATTTTATATTTGCACAATGGGCATAAGTATTAATATGCTATATTTTGGAGGGTAGTTGAAGTAAATTAAGATAAATTAAACTGTTAAGACATGGATATGTGAATATTGTTGTTACTGCATATATACAAAAGAAGATATAATAAATACTTAAGAAAAATAAAGGCAACCCACACATACATGTTCTTCTTCTGTTGAATAACTCTTACCTAGCTATTACTTATGAAATACATTTGTAAAAATACCTTTTGTATATTATAAAACGCCCTGTACATCGTCTTGTTTCATGATACATTTTGTATTCCTCTAGGCTCTTTGCCAAAGGGAGGACATGGAGGAAAGGATTACTACACTAGAACGCAGGTAACCGTTGCCGTGTTTGAGGAATCTATTCTTAGCTTTAGTGAGGACTTCTATTGGATCCAGAATTTCATACATAAGCTGTAATTAACATAGCAGAAGGACCATATGTTCCACATTTTGGGTGGAAATGTGTCGCAAAGGTGTTCTGACACCTCTTTATACAGTCTAAGGCTGTTTAACATAACTGCATTTGCATTATATCCTTATTAAGCTGTGAGTGAAAACCAAAGAAAGCAGATATTGTTGCACAGTTTGTTTAAAAGCAGCAATATAACTGGATATCATACTCTTTGGATTAAATGTACAGTATAGAAAACTAAGTTAGTGTTAAAGAATATCATATTTTAAAAGTTAAATTGATGAATCTTTTCATTTAATTGCCTGAAGGTAGATGTCTTCAAAAAAATAAGAAATTCAAACTTCCCTTTTTCCAATGTCAACAATTAATCTTTTAAATCAATACCTAATAAATAATCAATTACCAAAAAAAGAGCCGGTTTTTAACTGCATAATGTTGAATTAATGATAGTGTCTTTTTAGGAGAATTATCTGTAAATAAGAATGATTTACACTTGAGTATTATATGCAGGTTTATTTCCTTTATATATACAGTGTATGGTTTATTCACAAGCTTCCATCGACCTCCACCCATAAGGGTAGATTAGCATCTTGTGTTTGTTGCTTGAGGGCAAACAATGACTGTTTTTCTCTCAATACTGTTTGTAAAGCTTAGATGCTGTGAGCACACAGTATTATATGAAGGCATCTCAGATTCAGCATTTAAACATTTTTGATCACTTCATATTTTCTCCCATCTGGATTCTGGCAGTTTGACAGTAAGAGGACACGGTTTTTGGGTATTTTAGTGAATGAATTCCCAGTGGAAATTACAGCCTTGCATAATAATCACATCTATCAAGTTATGTTGGCTGAGAAATGCAGCTGTAATGATTCAATGGTGGCTTGGTGTTGAATGCAGGTACCTCAGCGCCCAGAGGGAGGCGACTTCTCTCCATGATATCAAAGACAAGCTGGAAAATGAGCTGGCCAGCAAGGAATCACTGCACAGACAGGTAAGAATGGCTCAAATAAATGAAATATTCAGCGTATGTTATGTTTGACTCATACATTCAGTACTGAACATTTGTGTTTTGTTCTGTGTGTCCAGAGTGAAGAGAAGAACAGACAGCTGCAGGAACGTCTGGATGAAGCCAAGCAGAAGCTCCAGCAGACCCTGCAGAGGGCTGAGACGCTGCCTGAGATCGAGGCCCAGCTTGCCCAAAGGGTTGCTGCTCTCAACAAGGTACGTTGAGTGAAGGGGAAAAAACACACTGTCCGTTTCTATCCAAAACACATGCCACTACGGTTCTAATGGATGATTATGTTTTATATATTTGTATATAAAATAGTTAAATATCAGTTAAACAGATAATAATGTGCCCCTTTGGAACAAAAGCCTGCAAGCCTTTATTTGGATTTACATAATTTTTGGGATACTTTTAATAATATATTTAAAGTTATATTAAAGCTGATAACAGGGCAGTGATATGCGGGAGGGACTAAGATATGTTACTCATGATGTCATCCAATGGCTAGCTCTTTCTTCAGTTAATGCAATTCATGCTTCACCATGGACAAGGAATTAGAGGGAGGATTTTATAAATATACATTAATACAAACCTATATACCCACCGGTACCCATTTTCATACACTGTATATGTATATACACTCCTACTCACGTACATATACAAACATACGAACATAAGCAGAACTGAAAACACCAAGCAGTGAAGAAATGGAAAACACTTGTTTTGCCCCCAAATAAAAAAGAAATTGGTTTTGTTTGCAAGAGCGTATGGAAATGTTGTTTCTTCTAATGTAGGCAGAGGAACGGCATGGAAACTTTGAGGAGCGACTACGACAAATGGAGGCTCAACTCGAGGAGAAGAACCAAGAGCTACAGAGGGTAAAATATTATGTTTCTCTCTACTTGGCTACATACATGTATACCGTTTTTAAACAAGATGAAAGTTTGTTTGTCTACTTTTATACATGTTGAACACCTCTCTTGGGATCGTGTCATTTCAGGCGAGGCAGAGGGAGAAGATGAATGATGAACACAACAAACGCCTCTCAGATACAGTGGACAAGCTTCTGTCCGAGTCCAATGAGAGGCTGCAGCTCCACCTCAAAGAGAGGATGGCAGCGCTAGAGGAGAAGGTAACGAGGAGACTAATTAGTGGTGCAAAAATATTTTGTGATAAAATGGAAGATAAGGAAAAAGTTGGTAAAACATGTATGTTCTTTCCTCCGCTCTGCTAGAATGCTCTATCAGAGGAACTGTCTAACATGAAGAAAATCCAAGATGATCTCATAGCTAATAAGGTATTCACTTTTTCAGCTATGTAATCAATATATTTTCATCTTTCTGTGTGGGAAAGGACGAGGTCATTTGTCCGTCTTGTGCATAATCACACTTCCTACATGTTTGCTAAGGATGTTGACTTTTTTTCTTACATTTAAAAAAAGTCCCAGTTTACCTTTTCCTCAGAAACAAAGCAAATAACAATGTTGTTTCCTCTGTGCTTTAGGAACAACTCCTTGCTGAGCTGGAGCGAATCCAACTGGAGCTAGATCAGCTGAGAGGCAGGCCTGGCTCTTATTCCAGGTTAGCCACAATGAACCTTTAAGGGAATTTATTCTCTCTAGGGATATTACATTTACGCTGCCCCCTTCTTTTTGTTGTCTCCTGTGTTTACTTTTAATGTGCTTCCACTAAATTCTATTTTAAAAGGTAATTATTCAGACCATACCTAGAGGGTGTTGTCCTGGCTAACAAGTACAAATAATGTATGCTTTAAACATATTGATACTGTTTTGCATTGTTTTTATTTCTAGGGTAATTTGGTGTGTTGTCTTTCATAATGTTAGTCTCAGGAAATGGGCGCATTGTTATCTTTAAGTACTAACATCGCAAATGAATTCTGGATCTCACCACAGGGCGGGCAGCGTGAGCTCTCTTCCCTCCACCCTCTTTCGAAGATCTCTTCCAGGGAGCGCCTCAGAGCTGCGGTACCCTCAGGGCGGAGGCTCGCTCCCGTCCGGCTACACCAACTCCACTACTGGGATGGTGGTCAGGCGGACGAACCGAGGTCGCTGGGGGGCTCGAGACGACAGCAACAAGGTGCTCATCCCACACTGAGATAATAATGATGATGATGATTATAGTATCAGTTTGTATTAGGATGATCATGTTATGGATTTCTCCTTCTTCCCAGTATGGAGAGTGGGACAGCGGCTCCATGCTTGGTCCCGGGTATGATGTTGGAGACGGAGGCTGCTCCGACGATGAGGACGACCGGGAGACTCTGTTCGGGTCGGAGCTGCTGTCTCCCAGCGGACAGACAGATGTACAGACTCTGGCCATCATGCTGCAGGAGCAACTGGAGGCCATCAACAAGGAGATTAAGTGAGTTCTACATCCACTACAGTTTCATTTGAAATGCTAAAGCCATTTGTGCCACCAATAGGTTGCCTAAAATCAAAATGATTAAAGATTAAAGCCTGAAATGTAAACGTATTTTCTCCTCCCATCTACTCTCAGGCTCATTCAGGAAGAAAAGGAGAGCACAGAGCTGAGGGCCGAAGAGATAGAAAGCCGGGTCAGCAGCGTGGCCCTCGATGCCCCATCTCTTCCCCCCTCCTCACTGGGAGGACGGGACAGCGTCGGGAGGGGATACATGACCCCCTCCATCACCTCCTCCACGTTGGCGTCTCCCTCACCTCCCAGTTCTGGACATTCGACCCCCCGCCTGCCACATTCCCCTGCCAGAGAGAATGACAGACAGGTACGGTGTGGATGTTGTGATATAAGCTACAAATGTGTTTTTTAACGAGGACATTTTAACCTGTATAAACTCACCCTACTCTCTCCACCCTGCAGAATAGCAAAGATGGTGAAGAATGCAGAGCTCTTGCCCTGATTGACTCCAACACTCCCGCGGTTCCTCGAGCCCTGCGATTGGACAGAATGACACACACTCACCCGGGAGCAGGACTCGACGACCTCCGTGAATTTCGCAGGTACTCTCACAAAGGTTTTTTTTATAGATTGTTTATTTGGCCAACAAACTATCCCCAAGATCTGCTCCATGTGTTGATTTGACTTCCTGTTTTTTCTGTCTCTGTCCTCAGTCTCTCTGCTGACGGTTCTACCACCGCCAGCCAGGATTCCCTCCACAAGGCCAGCAAAAAGAAAAGCATTAAGTCCTCAATTGGTCGTCTCTTTGGCAAAAAGGAAAAAGGGAGGATCGGTACACCTGGTCGGGAATCTTCCTCACTGGGTCCGTGAACCGATTGAAACTACTCAATCACTTCACTATACTTTTTTTTATGTCTAACTAACAAATATATTATGTCAACATTGATCATGGATTCATAGAATAAATGTTATTTATTGACCGTTTCACTTTCCAGCCTCCACACCCTCTGATGACCTGGGTTCAGCTGACCCGTTAGGCCTGGCTAAACTTGGGACTGGAACAGTGGAGAAAGACCGCCGCAGCAAAAAGAAGTGAGATCAGTCATCTTTACACACACTTAAAACATATCAATTCTGTTTCTCATATAAAATATCTGGAACTGTAGAATGTAGGGGGAAATTATAATTTGGTTTCTGTCAACGAGGTCTGTGTTGTTCGTTGTCCGTTGACTCTTGGCCCTCTGTCTGCCAGCTTCCATTTGATGACATTTGTAAAACATACTATCCTACAACATTTTCATGACCATTTGTTTTTTTTTAAATGCCTCTTATCCTAGTAAACAATATATTATCACTTTATACAATAGTCAATGTTATGGCATACTATAATATGACATTTCAATGTATTTTTTGGAAACATTATACTTTTGATCTTTCTGATTTATTTTTCACATATTAAACATTGACGTTTTATGACTTCTTAGTTACATACTATACAATGGTTTTACTATGACACATTTCTGATTTAAATAAGACGGTGTTGAAGTCAGATATGTAGAAATGTATCTTTGACAAAGGTTTTCCTCTCTCCTCGCCAGACATGACCTGTTAGAGGAAGCCTGTCGTCAAGGTCTGCCTTTTGCCTCATGGGACGGCCCGACTGTTGTAACGTGGCTTGAGGTAAGTCCTGACACAGCCACCAAAGAGTCACATAGATATCCAGCTTCTCCAGGGACAAATCCAATGGAACCGATCAAATTTTACAATAGCGTCAAGTTACAGTTACACAATCTGTATGCTTAAAAACAAAAGTGACACTTTTTGATACATTGCTTGATACCATCTCTCTGTTCATCCAGCTGTGGGTAGGCATGCCAGCATGGTATGTGGCAGCGTGTCGTGCAAACGTGAAAAGCGGCGCCATCATGGCCAACCTCTCGGACACAGAGATCCAGCGGGAGATCGGCATAAGCAACCCTCTCCACCGGCTCAAACTCCGCCTGGCCATTCAGGAAATGGTCTCCCTCACCAGTCCGTCTGCACCTGCCAGCACTCGCTCTGTAAGGCTCAGTAAAACAGCATTTTATCACTCTTGAAAATCAGCGATTAAATGATGTCTAAATGACTTGCTTACTTTCATTACAGTCGACCAGTAATATTTGGATGACGCATGCTGAGATGGAGTCTCTCGCTGCTGCCGTCAAGCCAGTAAGAATATTACATTTCTGCCAAATCACTAAAAGATATCCATTATTTAGAATATTGCTTTACTTAATGTTTATGGATGTAGCACGTAATACCTCAAACAGTTCTAATACCAACACTTTTACAGTCAAATATTGTTAAATATATATAATCGTTTAAATTATGACCTCAATAAAAGGTCTCACATTTATAAACTTTTGTTCTTTTTCTTTGTCTCTGATTAGGCTTGTTTGGCTACTCCTTTCCCTTACTATTCCCTCAAATCTGTATTTGATGTAGTGTTTTTTCCAACTAATTCTCTCTCACTAACAAAACTTTCCTCCCTCTGCCTTCCCTACTTCTTCTCCATTCTCTCCTGATTCGGACACACACACACACACACACACACACACACACACACACAAACACACACACACACACACACACACACACACACACACACACACACACACACACACACACACACACACACACACTTCCCCCTGGTGATATTTCCCTCTCTTTGGAACTCTCTGTTCCATTTCTCTTCCATTTCTTCTCTTCCTGGAACACAAGGAGCAAAAGGAGTTCAGCTGGGATCAGGTGAGTCACCTGGTCACTGATTCTGAATGTCACAATGGAAGCGGAAAACCAAACATTGCTTTTAAGGCAACTTAGGGGCCAATGCTGTTGAAAAGTGTGCTCTTTTTAGCTCGTGCTTTAGCAAAAGTTCACATCAAATAAGTGCTCAATGTTAGACAGTAAAAATATTCTTTATAGATTATTTCTTGTCCAGATACCTTCAAATGTATTTGTGCAGTAAGTGGTTAAACAGTCCATTTAAGGCCAGGTGTTATAACCCTTAAAAACCTAGCTTAATGATATCTATACTGTAAACTGAGCAAGACTGGAATTAGTTTTGATAGATTTGCACCACTTAATTACTCGGAAAATCCCTGAGAGTTATTTATCTTTGCCATTTTAGCTTACAATTCCCATGTTTCTAGTTACGTGTGATGCATCAACTGGCACAACTGCGGGATGTGTTGCATGATTGTGCGTATATACAGCACTGCAGTGTTTATAACGTACACGGGAAGGAGAGACAGATGTAGTCGGGGGGACTTTGTGTTGTCTTGACCCTTCTCACACCCACCTCCCATTCGTCCTCCAGATCCTGGCCTATGGAGACATGAACCATGAGTGGGTTGGAAACGAATGGCTGCCCAGCCTGGGTCTGCCCCAGTACCGCTCCTACTTCATGGAGTCTCTGGTGGATGCCCGTATGCTTGATCACCTGACCAAGAAGGAACTGAGGGGCCAGCTGAAGATGGTGGACAGTTTCCACAGGTCTGAACGTCAGACGTTTATACACATTGTCTCTCTTTGGCGTATATATCCATGGATGGAAAACTGAACAGGCTTATGGGGCACAGGCCCAAGATACCTTTAACAACAAGGTTTCACTTTTAAATAGACAATTACCAACCAGGAAGAGACTCTAAATGACCATCTAGACAAATGAAATGATAACAAAGTCCCCCGAAAGACTTGAATGAAACCCATATGACTACAAAGACATGCAGAACAGCTGAAGAGAGACACAAAATGACCACAAAGAAAAAAAAACACAAATCTAATGAGACACAAAAGGACTATAAAGCAACACAAACAAACCATGAAGAAACACAAAATAGAAATGGAACAACAACATTGAGAATCAAATCAACAACGTAGAGAAACAAAACAACCACAATGAGACACAACATGTTTCACAAAGAAACCGAAAATGTTTACAAAGGGACACAGAACATTTAAGTCAAATAAGTAGTTGTGACTTGCTCCTATGTAGAAGTAGAGAATGAGTTGTTTTACATGTTTGAGCTCTGTCTCATAATCCTCTGATGTATATACCCCAGCTTTGATGGAAATAAGAGCAATGTGTCCTTCTCACTTACAGGGTGAGTCTTCACTATGGCATCATGTGCTTGAAGCGCTTAAACTATGACAGGAAGGAGCTGGAGAGGAGGAGGGACGAGAGCCAACACCACAACCAAGGTGAGGCTTCTGTTCTTAATACCAAATGTTCCCTTCAGACATTATATCAAAGCGTACATTTGTGCATGCTTTTTGTTGATAACTGCCTCTCTGGGACCTTCTCCACAGATGTCATGGTGTGGTCCAATGAGCGAGTGATGTGTTGGGTGCAGGCTATCGGTCTGAAGGAGTTTGCTGACAACCTGTTAGAAAGCGGGGTGCACGGGGCCCTCCTGGCACTAGATGACACCTTCGACTACACTGACTTGGCCCTCCTGCTCCAGATACCCAATCAGAACACACAGGTAATCCCCAGCAAATCACTTTAGGTGTCTACAAAGAGTCCTTATCTCACAACTGTTGTCAGAAGTTCTCTTTGCCACACCTTATGTTTACCGTCAAAATAATCCCGATCTCTAACTCTTAAATGATCTTAACTATGATCTGAAAACGCTGTTGGTCTATCGTATGCAGGCGAGGCAGCTCCTGGAGAAGGAGTACAACGGTCTCATCACCATGGGAACAGAAAGGAGGCCAGATGAGGTACGACAAAGCAGGATGGCAGTAGAAAATCAATCACGATAATTACTACTGCCAGGAGGCGGGAGTGTGTGTTGATCGTAACAGCCGAGGCTAAGACTGTTTTACTTTACAAAAGGGCCTTTGATCAAAACGTGTCAATTGTTGCCCTTTGTTAAATGTGTATCACGACATTATCATTTCCTTTCAGTTGTAAAGAATAGTTGCATAGAAGACTCAAATATCTGACATCCTTATAAAGAAAGTATTTATGTCATGTAACAGCTTATAGGACTAAATGCTCTGTGACTATGGTCTATTGTCACAACCAAATCCTTCTTAACAAGAGCCTGATATAGATATCCCTAAGTGTGAATGCTGTCATTTTAAAATCACTTGTGTTATTTCATCTCCACAGGACGGCTCAAAAACATTTACACGGTCACCGTCATGGAGGAAAATGTTCCGGGAGAAGGACCTCCGCGGCGTGACGTCCGACTCCTCAGAGACATTACCTGCCAACTTCCGTGCCTCCGCCATCTCGACCCCCTCCGTCACCCTGAGAAAAGTCCAGAGTGAAGGTGAGGAGAAGCAGCTCCCAGCGGCTGATTTAAAGCAGAACTGCTGGGATCTGGCATCACACAGTGGTTCATAGAGTTTAAACATGTGTGAGAAAACATCAGTGATCTTTCTCTTTAGTGGCCTCTATAGCAAAAATAAGTCATTGCAGGTTTTTGTTCTCAGAGATCCAAAAAAGTGTCATCTACTGTATGTGACATTTGGTTTCTGTCGTCTCTACTTTTCAGTGATTTATTTGTTTGTTCAGAAACCGTTTTTCGCAACACAAGCGGAGACCATAAGAGTGTTATTTTAGTGTTAATAAAGCTTGAAGTTATTCATTTATTTGCACTTCACAGTGTTAAACATAGTGTCTAAGATGGACGGTGAAAGATGGAGATTTAGCAGCTATCTAATTGGTTAAATATCCCTAAATCCAAGGTCAAAATCGTTACAAAGACTGAGTTTAAGAGGATATGATGAGATGTCACATGGAGCACATAATAAGGTTAATGACTGATTACCTTCTTTTCTCTGTCAGTAGGTCCGAGAGGAGAGTCGGGGTCCGTCAGAACATATTCCTGCTAAAAGATAAGCACACCAGGTGAGAACAAATCACTCTCAGTCTATCTGTAGCTAAAAATAGATTGTGTGAACACCAGATCAAACATCTCATCTCAGCAGGAGCTTTCACGATTCTTTTGTTTTTACTCCATTTTGTAGAGCCCCGCCTCTATCCTAACCCGAGGAAGAAAAAAAAATCACATTTTTGAAAAAAAAAATGGACTCTAAGAAGATGACCAACAAGATTTACACGAGATGTCTCGAAGAATCAAAGACACTGAGTGAATGAATTCTGAAGAGAGTGAATGTCTGTTTATCCATCTGTTTCTCTCCCTCCCTCCCTCCCTCCCTCCGTCTCTCTCTATCCCTCTCTTCCTCTCACCCCATCTTGATCCATAGTTGTGGCATGACGCTGTTTGATTCTGTAGAAAGTGGCCTGTAGAAAGTGACCATCGCCTATCGTGAATACATATCCTGTTTTTGAGTGTGAGATGGCAATATTGACACAATGATTTTTTTGTATTTTAAAAATTGGAAACTGCATTCCAGTTCGTATTGGGAGAAAGAAACCCTTTCAGGTGATCTCAATATGATTTAGACTAAAAATAGAACATACTCTGACTAGTAACATCACAACACAGTAGAGTCTGGGGAGAGGGAGGTTCAATGGGAGCGTGTGAGCATACACAGGGGAAATTAAATGTATGTTCTTAAGCCATAACAGACATGAGATGCACAAATGTGAATATGACAGACAATGAGACGTTTAGCCAAGTGCTTTATGACAAAATCCTGTTCAAAGTGGGGAAAAAAAGAGGTAAGCATTTGTGTTAATATGCATGCCAAAATCAACCATTCTAGAGTGAACGTCATGATATCAATCATCTAATGATCTGGAAGCTTGGGTCAGGACTTTGTAA
Source organism: Notothenia rossii (assembly GCF_949606895.1). NCBI lineage: Eukaryota > Metazoa > Chordata > Actinopteri > Perciformes > Nototheniidae > Notothenia > Notothenia rossii. The sequence continues at coordinate 9,329,311 of NC_136910.1, forward strand.
AATGTGTGTATTTTATTTGTATCATTTTTTATGATAAATGCTATTGTATGTATGTATAGTGTGCGTGTGTATGTGTGTGTGTGTGTGTGTGTGTGTGTGTGTATGTGTGTGTGAGTGTGCGTGTGTGTGTGTGTGCGTGTGTGTGTATTAAACTGTACGTTCATTTCATACCTAGTTTTAAGACTGACTGTAACTTAATTTTAAGTTGAAAAAGGAAATATGTTTTAAATTATGGACATTTAAGATATGCTACTTGTATGTGTACATTTTGAAGAAAAAAAAACAAATTGTGTTATGATTTACAATCATATTATTGGAGAGTAGTGATGATAATTGAATATAATATGATAATAATGATTGTAAAAGCTGTAATTAAAAAAACATACCTGTAAAAATGCTGCTGGATGAGTTTCTGGAAGTTTCTCCCCACAATGAGAGAAGGTGTCAGATAGCTGGCTGGGATGTATCTCTCTCTCGTTTTTCAGAGTAACTATTGAAATGCAGATTCTTAATTGAACTTTCAACTTGGACACAACACGAAGAAATATATGAAGACTAAGCAGAAATAGGTAAGAGTGGAGCAAGAATTTTTTTAGGAGGTATATTTTTCTCTTTACTTAAAAGTTTAGGGTGGAAAAGTTAACCATCCCACCAATAGGTTAACATTTAGGAAGGGATCAACAATGTCATATGTATTGGCAGATTTTGGCTATGTGACAGGTCCTGTGACATAAAATTGTTATAGGGCATGTTTTTACATGTACCTTTAATGGAAGTAGTTGAAATAAGTCGTAGCATATTAGGTCGAAAAACATGAAAAAAGTCATAGTATAGTATGTCGAAAAACATAAATAATATATATTATTCCGAAAACCTAAACAAGTCATATCTTAGTGAAAAATATCAGGCAAGAAGACATAGTGAAACAATTATGAAAAAGTCATAATACATGTTATAAAATATAGATGTGAAAAAGGCTATAGACACCAGCCAGTGTTCGAGTTGTTTTGACTTGACCTGCCAGCCGTTTCTTGAACACTGGGAAAGTGGACTTGGTGAAGATGTTCTCTCTGTCCTTTTCTACCGGAGGGGGCTGCCCTCAGTGCGGTGACGGGAAAACCTCTCAACCCTTCCTGAAACAATGAGCTCGTCCCCAGACCATAATTTGTAGGTGTCTGCTTTATGCAGGGTAGTGAATCTTGACCTATGATAATTCATAAAAAAACATGCAAATATTCCAAATATACAGTATGTCGAATTTCTCTGGCACTTATGGCACTTTAAAAGTAATTGAAAGGCTATATTGAAAAGGCGATACAAAAAAAAGAGCCATTAAAAAAACAATTGAACCCCTGTTAATACGTATGTGATGCATTATCAGTCCATTCAACTCTCAAATATCCCGTCTTGAAATCACATTTATTGATATTGTACACGCGATGGTGGCAGTGCTGTAACTTCCTGTGAGAAGGTGCTCATATATGGAGGTTGAAGAGTAAACAGGTTAGCACCATCTCGTGGCCATTGTGGTTATGACTGCAATTCTGTTCACATTTCACTTTCAACATCCGGAAACATGTCTGAGCAGGCTTCACATCAAACACAAATGTAGTGTATTTTTATTTAACTTTCACATAGGACCCTTGTATAAAAAAGCCACAAAACCTTCTCCGATTTAGGACTGTTTAGAAACTTTATATATTAAGTGAAGATATATAAATACAGACGAAGACAGTGTAATATGTCAATATTGCTCCCAAACTCTTTTAGCTTGATTAAGAAATAATATCACTTTGGATTAACTGACCCCGGAAGTTGCATCCCATTACAATGATAATGCACTTTTTCGAGAGAAGGTAACATTTCCTGGTGATGCCCTGTGTTTCGTTATATGTGACTTTACAAGGTGACGTACAGCTACTCTTGTGACTGCACAGCTGCAGACACATAAACACTTGTCTCCTGCTTGTAAATAAGTTTCAGCCCCTGTTTCCCCACATTCTCGCCCTCAAACACACACACACACATCAAAATAAGATAAACAAAGTGAAATCCAGGCATTTCCACTCGTGCATGTTTATTATAATTTATTGAGCAGATGACGCAGACATGTTTTTGTGTTTCATCTTCTTGCAGTTGTAAAAATGTGTATATTTCTAAAAGTAGAAATCACCCTGAGTTATGGTAAGCTGTTTTATCTACATGACAAAGTGTATCTACTGATATTTCTCAATGTGAACCGATAATAGCTCATAATGTGGTTTGTAACTGTACTCAACACTTGGAATTTTGTTTTTTATTCAACCATTGAGGAGGTGTCCTAATAAACAACGTTTTTTACTTTTAAAAATGCTTGGAAACACATTAGCCAACCATAAACATGTGGCTATGTGTCATAGCTAAGAGATATAAAAACAACAGGATAGAATCATGCTTACACTTGTATGCAGTGATGTAGAAGAATAGGGAGGAAACATAATGATTGAATAACAATTACAAATAAACGCATTTTTAATAACTTGAAACAACATCTGAAATAAGGCATTTGAACTGTGGCGGAGGATAATCCAAATGTAGGCCTTTAATGTTAAAACACATGCTGAAAAAAGGGGTAAATACTGGAAACACTTAAAAACATCAAATCAATACATAAATCTTTGGATTCGAGTGATAGTTGACCCGAAGGAATTTAATCCCACCTGACTTCCGAGTCCAAATACCCAACTTTAAAGGCCAGGCTTACTGTAAATGGCAGGAAGAAGCCCATACATAGTGTCTAAACACAGGTCTTCCTCTCAGCATTAAATCACGCTTTCATTATGTAGAAATGTCTGACTCACATTCAGGGGGTAGCACCTCCTTCTCCAAAGTCCTTTAAAAGGGAGCTAACCTTGCTCCTTTTTAACAAAAAGAACTTGCTTGTACAGTGTCATATATTTATAAGCTATTTGTATCAAGCTATTTATTTTGTATTTATTCCTTATTATCCCTCCTGAACCTGTTTTCCAAATGTTTTGCTTTCAACACAAGTATTTCTCTGGCCTGTCGTCTTTTCTCCTAATTGTTCGACTTCATTTTTGTTTGTCGTTTTATCTCGCTGACTCCAACCCAATTTTATCCTTCGATAATCAAGTCAGAGAGGTACATCTCTACACAGGTATTTATACGACAACGGATTTAATATTGCATATTGATGAAATGCTGCTGCTCTTTTATCCATTATGCTAATTTCTTCCTTTTTCATGATCCAGATAATCACAGAAGAGGGATGTATCTGCAGATGACCCTGGATGGGAGAGTGTCAGGAAGTGATGCTCAGACTCTTCACAGTGAGTATTTGGGAGATAAATCAGAAAGGGAGCATGTTTTGGAGGATATTTTATTATCAAAAACATCCTCATGGGATAATTTGAGGTCCAGTAAAGACGTATATTTGTGTTCCAGGTGTGCTAGAGCTGAAATCAGTGAAAACTGGGGAAATTGTCATCAAGGGACAATCATCATCTCTGTTTCTCTGTATGGACAGTGGAAGTCATTTGAGGGGGCAGGTAAGCAAAAACTACTATGTTCCCCAAGAAACTCCATGGTTTTGTAGTTCAATGATGGTTAATATCTGTTGTGTGTTTCAGGGGCTCTACTCAGAGGACGACTGCACCTTCAGAGAGCTGCTGCTGGCTGATGGATACACTCGTTTTATTTCCTCGCACCATGGATTTCCATTGTCTCTCGCACCAAGACATTCCCCGGATCGTCACACAGTCTTCACCAGATTCCTACCGCTTAGGAACACTTTGGCACGGGAGAGTGTGCCTGAACAGACGCCAAACATTCAAAGATTCAACGTGGACTCTGAGGACCTTCTTGGAATGGGTCTGAATGCTATGGTCAGTCCTCAGTTCACATTGGGCCAGTAACATATATATATATATACATAGATTTCTATTCTAAAAATGTATTATTTATTGACCAGGGACTTGTTTTTATTTATTGAATGAGTAGTTTTTGCTCCTCAAAATGTTTTTAATGTAATTTATTTATTTATTGTGTGTGTGGTTCATTATTAATGTATTTAAAGACCTAATCATAAATTATCAGATTTAACAGTTTGCACTTTGAGTACATTTTGTAAGAGTAAGAAATAAGTAAGAAATGGCAAGTTTTTGTACTATGTATGTCTATGTATCAGTTGAGAGAAATTCTGAATGAAAATACACATGATGTAACTTTCTTTTGTGTGTCTGAGTCAGTCATTGGTTGGCAGGGGAATTCAATCAACATTTAAACAAACCATGGGAGAAACTTTATACAAAATAAGGAAGAACTTATTTTGACGAATGATCATAGCACTCATGGTGGAGAGGAAGTGGGCTGAATATTTTGAAAGCACGAGCGCTCTCTGGTGGACAAATAAGCAATGGTGCGAAAAGGGCCAAACACTCATAAACACTTGTCTTTGTTTGAATCTACAAAACCCTTTCTCAAATGACATATTATGCATTTAAATAATGACATTTCCCTACAATGTACATTACTGTTAACTTGTTACGGTCAGAGACATTTAGGTTATTACTTGGATCCAAAACTGATGCTTCGGTTAAGGAGATTAGCAGTTAATAGTAATAAACATAAGTACTATTATTATTGTGAGAAGTTTCTTTAATAAAAAAAATAGTTTGTCTTACACTGTCTCTACGCTTTGTTCCACTGCCGCCATTAAGGAGAATAGTAGTTAATATTCATAAGCACAACTACTATTATTATTGTGAGAAGTTTCTTTAACAATAACAATAGTTTGTCTTACACTGTCTCTATGCTTTGTTCCACTGCCGCCATTAACACAAACTATATCACGTCAGCAAAGACGTATACACTTGGTAATGTTATATTAGTGCACATACCTTCCATGTGATGTTGTGGAAAGTCTCGTGTTCCAGTACAACGGAGCTACTGCTTATACTGGCTTAGTTTGTGGTGGAAAAGGTCACACATACGTTAGTGAATCTGGCAGACCTCTGTGAATAAATGTTGTGCTTGGATGCATTGTGCTAACCAGTGAAGTATTAATTGTGATTCTCTAGTTTGATGTATTTTATGTCCTAAAATCACACTGCTATAATCAATAAGGCTGATATTATTTTCAGAGGCACCAGTTACATTTCTCTAAATAAATACTTAGTACAACAGACATACATTACAATGCCACTTAAACAAAAAATAATAAAATATAATCTTTATTAAAAACACTGAGTGCATAGTTAAGCAGTTAAGTACAGAAGTTTTTTTATAGCATTCAAAACCTTCCTCTTTAACACAAATAGGTAACACTGTGTCATTATGAGTAATACAGCAGTGATAAAGGTCACCTAAACCAAAACTACAAAAAGGTTGAATTTGTTCATTTCTTACAGAAGAATGTTGAGAATGTGGGTTTGGTTTAGTTTTGATGAGACGTTACATCTATATTGCTACTAATCTAACTGCTTCCACTTCAAACTTTAAGCCAAAAAGTGACAGGGCTAAGACATCATAGTTTCAAGGCACATATATATATATTCAGAAAGTCATTGTAAAACTCAAGCTGATAGCATTAATAAATAATAGCTTATATTTGTTGCGTATCAAGAACCTGAGAACATAAAACTCACTGTCTTTTTCTTGCTTTTTTAAAGCTACATTATACAAAATTAGCTTTTCAGCGGTATTTGGCTGCTCTAGTGCTGTAATAAATATCTGTAAATTAAAAGTAAAGTCAACAAAAAGCATATTATCAGTCTTATTTTTATGGTTTAACTTTCCAGTAACCTTTTTTCTAATTTCATTCATTGCGTTTCATTCTTCTTTTCATTCATTTGTCATTTTTCATACTGTCAAATAGTACAAAATAACACTCACCATCACTAAACTTGAGTAACCAGTGATTCCTTCAGATATGTGTTTCCTCCACTGAACTCTGTGCTCTGCCCTGCACACAGTCCAGCCAGCAGAGTCCCGTTCAAAGGGTTGCAGATGCCTTCAATGGCATAATAACCCCCCTCTGGATCTCCATCGCCGTCATCTGTTTCCTCCCCTTCCGGCCCCTCGTCCTCCAACAGAGTCGTCTTGTACTCGGTATTATCCACACATTCAGTCTCCCGATGGTAGAAGTAGCTAAAGTTGGAGACAATGACGGGGACTGGCAGTGAGATGGTGAGCACACCGGCAATGGCGCACATTGAGCCCACCAGCTTACCCCAAACTGTCATTGGGTACATGTCACCATAACCCACTGTGGTCATGGTAACAACCGCCCACCAGAAGGCATGTGGTATACTAACAAAGTCTGTGTTGTGATGGTCAGCCTCTGCAAAGTAGATGGCGCTGGAGAAGAGGATGACGCCAATAAACAGGAAGAAGACGAGCAGGCCCAGCTCTCGTATGCTAGCCTTCAGTGTCTGACCGAGGATCTGAAGGCCCTTAGAGTGACGAGACAACTTGAAGATCCTGAACACCCTCACTAACCTGATGACTCTGATGATGGCCAGAGACGTTCCTGGAGAGGCTTCATTGTCCTTGGCCAGCTCCGTACCCAGAGTGACAAAATAGGGCAGGATGGCACTGATATCGATGATGTTCATGACGTCTTTGCAGAAGGTTATCTTGCTGGGAGAACAAGCAAATCTTATGATAAGCTCAAGGGAGAACCAGCATATGCATATGGTCTCCACCAGGAAGAAGGGGTCCTGGAAAATACTTTGTGGAAGAGGCATGTGCTCGGATACATTCTTTGGCTGGGAGTGGTACCTGTAAAAATATTCCTGGAGTAAAAGAAGACAGATATCAAACATACTTATAAACCGTAGCTGAAGGATCACTTTTACAAGACTAAATATACACAACCTTTCTGTAACTTTCCAAATTTGTCAATTGAGTAATTTCATACAACTAAAAACATTAGAGAAATATTTTGGAACTTGGCTTTGGAATCTGTATCACTTTAACAGTTGCTAAAGACGAACCATCATCGACAGAAAGTTTGTTAGCATAGCATTCTTAAATGAACCATTGCCAATTTCACTAAAAGTGGTTGCTAGTTTATATAGCTAGTCTAGGCCCGATGAATGATGGGATTAACATTACTGGGAACATTAAGTGACCTGGAAGCCAGAAGAAAAATGTTCCCGTATGTACCAGACAAGTATTCTCATTGGGCTAAATGGGTGCCATCTTAGGGGTGTCCAGTTCTCTCATTTATCCGTGTTCCATCCGTGTTATAAAAGTCTTGCAGATAAAATAAATGTATTTCCTGAAATGTTAAACAATTTTTTCATTTTACAAACTGCTACTCAGAAAGGACTACTGTTTCATGGTAATCTTATAATCGACATAGACTGTTCAGTATGTTGTCCAAGATCTGATTGGTTCTCACTTTTGACACCATCATAAAAGTGTCTGACATCTGCGGCTTTACATTTCAACCATAGCTTCGTTTATCTCTGTCACTCCACCTGTCTTTCCGTCATCCGTGTCTGTTATTAGAATCACATTCAAACATTGGAGAGTGACAGTTTAAAAAATCTTACACTTGACATCAAGTTAAAAGTGTGAAAGCGGATGACACGGATATAAGGGGATCAGTTTAGTATGCTGTAATGGGCTGTAAATACATTTCAGCATTGTTTGAATAAACGAGTATTCTTCTTGACTTTCTGTGGTAGTGTTTATTACTAAAGGTGGACATCTATGTGTTGATCTGCTCTAAGGGCTCTCCTAAGACTAAATATAACCCCGTGAGATCTCCGAAGAGAAACATGAGAACGTCTCCTCTCCCATCTCCACCTTGGTTGCTATCCTGGCTCCCTGGCCTCCACAGCCATGCAACATTGCCAATGCAGTTCAGTGGGTCTGCAGCTGACTTGGACTGGAGTAAGTTACAGTAGTTTCCTGGCACACTCTTGTGCAAAGGCACCCTGGCCTAGCACCGCAGTCTTGGAAGAATGTGTTAACATGACCCAATGTATGCCTCGCCGCCTGTGAGACCTTTTAGTCTCCAGTTCTAAGCCACGAGAAGGCTTTGGTTCACCTTTGCCCATGTGCTCAGACACTTGTGTGACCTTTTATTAACACACCTAACAGTCTCGCCACCCTGTCCTTTCTTTCCCTCCTTTTATTTGTACTCCATGCCCCATGGGTTACTGCCTGTACCCTTTAGCGCTTCCTGAATCCTAGTGTATCAAATTTAACAGCCGACTAAAATAATCACACTCAAGCTTCCCTTACTCAATCTCTCTCTCTCTCTCTGGTTTGTGTCCAGACATAGAAAATAGTTCTTCACATGTCAGTATTTTTCCTCTTAACACGCTGTAGTACTCACAAGTGTGTGTTTACCTAAACACCTGCTTCCTGTGATATCATGTTTCAGCCTGACCCAAGCTGTTCACACATCCCATTCAAGACCTAATCCCAGGTGGTTTGGTTTGGGCTTCTTCTTTTACAGTTTTGGCAGGTGGCAATTACATAATTGGTGTCATATTGATTATAAAACCATGAGCACACGGTTTAAAAACTTTTGAATGGTCGAGTGCGCCTTTTTAAAATGACTACCAACAATATATTTTCTCATGTCGAACTATTTACTATTGAAATATCAAATCTTAGGCCAAATGTTACAATTTATTTGTATTTATTTGGCCGTGTCCTCTCTGAATGCACAATCCTATTTATTTGTACGGTTGTCACCCACCTAAATGATCTCAGGGTAAGTAAATTGTTTATTTTAATGGAGGATACTTACCACCTTTAGTAGTCATCAAGCCATTCACCTTACTTTAAGGGAAATTCGGAAACCCTAAAAACTTCCAATCCTTCCATCTTTGACCCCTCCTTATACTATTCTTCCTCCCAAACATACACATTGATCACACTACGTACCTCCCGGGCCTCCTTCTCATTCCTGAAGTCTGGCAGTGTCTCCAGGCAGAAGATGAGGATGGACAACACGATGACCATGACACTGATGATGGCTATGATACGTGCGCCCGATGAGGATTCGGGGTGCTCAAACAGCATCCACAGTCTTTTCTGGATTTCGTTGGTCGGCAATGGGGCCTCCTCATCTTTTGGAAAACCTTCGTCCTCCTTGAAGCGGTTCATGATGTCGTCTCCCAGCTCGTAGAACATCAGCTCATCCATGAAGATGTCCAGGGGTATGTTCGCTGGCCTTCGAAGCCTTCCACCTGACTGGTAAAAGTACAGAATGACATCAAAGCAGGCGCGGTTTCGGTCCAGGAAGAGCTCGTTTCGAAGTAGGTCAAAGTATCGTGACCTGCGCCTGGGGTCTCCGAGCAAGGTATCAGGGAACTGGGCTAAGGTGCGAAGCTGAGTTTCATAACGCATCCCTGAGACATTGATGACCAGTCTTTCACTCAGCGCCCATCCACTCCTCCACAGAGACCCAGAACGCCTGCTTTCTTTCTTGTTCTCCTTCTCGTTCCCTTTGATCTCCTGCACTCCTTTTTCCTCACAGTTGAGCTGGTTCTTCAGCTGTTTATCATTGTCTTCATCGCTTTCTTTCCCTCTGCCTCCTCTTTCGTCGTCCTGTGGGTCACTGCTGTCCATTCCTCTGCGTGTCCCAGGCCAGGGAACTGTACAAACCACTCTCCTGATAATTTGTAGAACAACTGGACTTAAAAGCAAACCCTGTCTGAAACCAGAGTGATAGTTCCATCAGTGGATTTGGTTTTCAATTGAATAGCATTACAGATGGCATGAGAAGCAAATTGCTGTAAGAGAGATAGTATAGTAAAAATAGTAAATATTCTCCAGGACAGATTTGATCATAGTTACAGAAACACATTGCTCAAAACGAAAACTTCCTTTTAAATGTTAATCAAGCACAACACACACAATCAAACTGTGGACTAAAACAATTACAAACAGGCAATGTTAGCTAGCGAGATGAAAGCATTTACTCACTAAGTGTAAAACAGCTGATGACAGAGACTAATGGTAGGATGTGGCTCATCAGGTTGTATGTTTTCCTCTCTGTCATCATGTCCGTCTGTCATATACACAAAGTCCTTGATTAGCTTTCTACTTTCAGTCCTCTGGCAGCTAAACTCTGTGACCAGGTTATACTCAAACTGTGCTTCCAGTTGTTTGCTAAGAGAACATCCACGATCTTATCCTGTCCCTTGCTGCCTCACGTCGTCCGTCTTGACATTTTTTGGGAATGCTGTCCTGTTGAAATTCAATATCTGCTAGAGCCCTCTCCGACCCCTCCCCGTCCTTTCCCTCCATTTTAGCTATGAGGCAAGACAACCTTCAACCTTCCTATCAAATGTCACCTCTGCCTGGCACTACATGGTGTTACCGCCTCTAACAAGCATAGTATTCTGACTGACAGAGGTCCCTTACTGCTCCTCATTAATTAAAAAGCATTTGATTAGAATGTGCATTATTTAAAAGCAATCGAGCTCTAGTTACAATCGTAAAAATGACATACACAATAAAGGAAAGCCAGTTGGCAGTTCATTTAAAGTTGCAAACCTATTAACTCATAAACAGCAATGTGCATTTAGATTGTTTAGATCTGTTATAATTACAAATATAAAATGTAATGTAATGTAATTACCATCAACTCTTCTGAAATGTCTAGTAGCCTACAAATAAATATAACAAATGATTTGCAACTGTATACCCTCATTTGGATCCTTGGTACATTCTGATCAACATGTGGATTTTGTGGATCGAGATGTGAATTAGCATATCAGTTTACAGAGACAAAATATTTACTTTCACTATAACTTGACATTGACAACCTTTTTTTAAATAGAGCACTGACACTATGTGTGAAGAACAAACCAAGTCTTGCTGGTTTTTAAGTAGATAGCATTGCAAGCTAGCTGTTAAAAACAGAGTTAGCCTGCATTGAGAGCTGAGTTGACTGCGATTTTTTGTTCCTTAGGACTTCATCTGGTTGTTTCATTAAAATCATCATGGCAAACAACAGCATGTTCTGACTGTACTATAAGTACATGCTGTTGTTTGCCATGATAGAGCAACAGAGCCTTGTTGCTGGCTGGGATGTGTTCACATTTGGAATAAGCTAATGTGCCTCAACCAGTCGTTGTAACTCATTTGACATTTCTGTTTTAATTGTTGAAAAGAAACAGAATGTGTTGTGTTAGCGACCAATCTTTCATGTAACTTTTATGTTAAACTGTGGTGTTTTTTCAGATGTTGCACAAGTAGTCTACGTATAGCTGCAATGTTAGCATTGGCAAAACGATTATTGCCACAATGTGCAGTACATTATAATCCTAGCCTATTAATAGGTAGCTGAGGTGTAATACAGTAAGACAAGTATTAGTTTCATGTGTATGATTTGAGCTGTTGTTGAAAAGTGTGACAGTTTAAATGTGCCCTGTGGATACTTTTAGATACTTGAAAATGATGTGACATAAACAAAAATATATGTCTATATATAAATAAATTGTGGATTTATATTAATGGAATGGTTTAAGTCATATTGCATGGAATAATAATAATAATAATAATAATAATAATAATAATAATAATAATAATAATAATAATAATAATAATAATAACAATAATATGAATAGACAACATTTTTATAATAATTGTAATATGTTCATGTGTAAGGCTTGTGCTAGTATTTAGGTAATTTTTACAAAAAAATGACAGAAATAACCATGCATGTTAAAAATAAATCATCCAACCAATAGGATTTATGTTATTACTCATCAACCTGAATCTACCAAACCAGAAACGACTGTGTATTTCCACCAGAGGGAGGTGATGTTTTGGCACAAAGGAGAAAAGACTGAAGGAGGCCTCTGCCGACATTTCCTCATAGCTGCCTTCAGTGACAGAAAGAATACACTGCTCCCTGCATTGCCACATTTCATCCCCATTTGGAGCCATATCATGTCATCAAATGATATAACTCAGACTGCACAACATGTAACTGACAACATTTTGTATAAATGTGCTCATAAAGCAATAATCATGAGAATATGAAAGTGTTGACACAATAAATCAACACTAAATGAATATAAAATGCAGTAAGAAATTCTTCTAGATTTTATAGAGGTGTAGAGAATGTGGGTACGAACCACAGAGTGACGCCCCATAGAAATGTTATTTTTAGCGCAGTGCATCATAATCTCGGGTAAGGGAATACTGTGACAGAGAGGTAGGTGCTTCTGGTTCTGTAAAATGGCTTTTAATTGTGTAGCTGTCATGCAACTCTGCAGAGAAACCATGAGACCCTGTGACTCACGTGAGATGGCTGCACATACCAGCACAGATTTATCACCACGGAGAGCAGTATGAAGCAGATTATTGGGATCCATGAGTAGAAAATAGATGACTCATCAGAGCACATTGCCTTATCTTACCATGAGGTCCTTACACCAGTTAATTATTCTGTGCTTCTATCAGGGATATAAGCATTCTCCAAAAAAGCAATGGTAAAATTATGAAGTGATAATTGCCTATACATTTTTCACTTTTCTTAAACTCTGATTTACCTTAACAACTCATGTTCACACCCCTTTGCTTTGCATTGATTTATGGGTCTGTGGTACATCGGAACAAAAAAAAACGTTAACTTATTTCACTGCTAACTGGTATTCTAATTGATAACTCTCCTACATGTATGTAGCTGATTAGAAAATTACTGCCACAGATTTTAAATTAAGACCAGTGCAAACCTGCTAATGTGCATATTTTCATAAAGTCATGTCATCAGGTCCTAGAATATAATTACTCTTTAAACGTTAAGAAGTATTACATTTAGTTTGATTTGACCATGTTCGTGTCCCCTTTCAAGGGTATTAGTAGTTACAGAAATGTGATATCAAGCCAGGAACCACAAATTACATAGCATAATCAGTCTCAAATATCATATCACAAATATAGTTGACCTTCAAATTATAGATTACTTTGACTGCTTGCATCGACAGCACAATACGCTTAAACATCTAAGCGCCATCGTGTCATCTTTCAGTTTCTTGAAATACTTTGTTTTTTCTGTATACACACTTCAAGCAATATTAAATCAATCACTGTATTGTGGCTTCCTGTTCCTGAAAGGCTGATGACTGTGACAGTCACTACAGAAGTCAGTATGCACAGGAGCACACATTTCATCCGTTAGAAAACTGACACGCCATTGATGTCACTTTTTCATTTATTTTAAGTTCATTTCAATGATTTTTAAGCAATTTAAATGTCTCTGAAAAAGCATCTCATGACTGTTAATCAGTTGTTCATTCAAGCTGCTATGGAGATTAGTTCACATTAGATCGCATTAACATTCATACATCTTTAGTCTCAATAGTAGAAATAAGTTCAATTATGACACTTTATTGATATGTTTCTATTTTTTCTTCAAAATATAAAAAGATAGATCATGAACATTCCATTGAAATATACTTTATACAGTTCTTGATGAGTTGTTCTTTGTGTCCCAACATTTCAAAAATAAAATCCGGCAGAAGTCACATCCAGATACTCCAGTGACCACCTCTTCTCCCCATTCACTCTCCTACTAAGACCGCAGTACAATGGACTAGTACCTAAGTCTGTTTTATACAATTTGATGGCATGTAAAATGAACATACATCTTTTATCTTTGGAATGTTTACGTGAATGCATGATGCTAGCCTGTTATATTAAATGTATGCATGTCCGTATGACTGTTAGGTGTTAGTCACATTATTTCTCATTAAAATGATATATTCAATATGTTAAAAAAAATCGAGTTAGTACGATAACATTTCCTTTTAAAACAACTCTGGTATTATCACTTGTTAAAATAAAATATTAGTTTAGATTAGTGTGATTGCTAAGTCACTTTATGGACAGCCATAACGCCACTACACATGTGGTTGCAATCATCTGAACTGATGACAGAACATCTGTGTCTCAGGGAGAATACAGTAAGTGTCTATCAGTGGCATTCGTGGTGCAGATTGCATACAGTGTACTCAATTTAAAAAAACAAAAAACATATTCAACAGAAACAGGCACATAAAGGAAATAATATAAATGGATTTCGTAGAGGATGTGTCAAGCAAGGACCACATAACACCTTCCAAACACCTGGAGAGGACATGTCATTATATTGTCACAACACAAAGTAGCCGTTAAGTTAACAGTGGCACCTACTAACCATGTAAAGCATTTTTGATCTTTTGGTTTATGTGAGTGTTTACACAGGAAATCTTGAACATTGATTGCAGAAACTTTAAAAAAGAAAACAGACTTAGCACTCTCAACATTGTAACTCATTCTGTTCAACATGACTAAATCAAATGGCAGTATTAAGCAATAGAAAACGGAAAGACATATTTGTCAGCCTGGCATTGGCAGAGCAGTCACCATGGAGAGAATGAAGAAAATGGCGAAAGTAACAGTGAAACACAAGGAAAGAAAAAAGACAGAACTCGGCCATGGAAACACATACAACTGGGTGGGGCACAACATTTTTGCAAGTGTGCACACCAATGCTAGAAGTTTACCTTCTGAAATATTCATAAACAATCTTTTTGACCATCGAAGCCGAAGTTGCTTAATGTTTGCAAACAGACAGAAGCTCTAAAACCTGTACAACCTTGAATTCTCTATGTAGTCTACATCACACGATATTCTGGTGAGCCTCCAACTCTAATGTACTGGGAATGTATCGAGGACCATTCAGCTGCCTGAGCTGAGCCCCGGACCAGCAGGGCCTGAAACTCACTTCGAATACCAAACCAAGGACGATGTGCTTGAAGCGCACTCAACGATCAGATGTTTTTTTTTACATCAATCTCCTCTCGGTGGACACTGGTATCTCTCACCCTCTATTTCTCGCAACACTTAAAAGTACTTCACTGACATCAGTTTGGAAGCTCTGGGTCTCTTTGATTGGTGCTCACGTAACTGTGTTGTGTGCTGTAACGAGCTGCCGACTAGCCAGCTGGATGACGCTAACTCCGTGGGTAAAGACGAATGCAAAGACCTGACCATCTAAAAAAAAACAACGACGAGCTACCTCTACACACTCATGCTGACACTGTGAGTGCGAGTAGTTTTCAGTTGCCTCTCGAAGGAAGACGTTTCTGCTCTACGACACGGCACAGTGTTCATAGTTATCAGGACTGGATTCAAGACAGACAATGACAGGAGGCTAAGGGGATATGTCAAGACTCTGCCCCCCCCCCCCCCCTCGAGAGATAATCAATGCATGCGTTTTTTACACATCACGGTGAGGTGTTCACATTATCGTTATCTATATACTAGAATTTATTATTTTAGAAAGAAAACACCCTACATCCACACACACCATCGACACACCTGAGTCCTTTAAACCACACACAAACTTTGGAATGGCAGTTGGTTCCATTCAAACCTGAAATCTCTCTTGATTGTTTGCCAGTTTAGTAACTTGTATAGTCTGTTATTGGTCTTTATCGGATAACCCGCACTTGTATTCCAATTTTTCTACTTAGGACTAGTGGAACAGAACAGCCTATCCCAGAAAAAGCCTGCCATGGAACATCCAAGGCCTTTACCAATCTCGAGGCTTTGAAGATACTCTCGAGGTTCTCCGTTTGCCCTGCTACAATCATGTGACAACCCTTGTATTATTGCCAAAGAAAAAAAGCAAACTATGAGTACTAATAAAGCAGCCAAAGTTGCGGTATGGGGAAGCGGTTGTTTTACAACTGCTGCTGCTGTTGCTGCTGCTGCTACGGTAGTTGTGCAAATGATTCGAGGAGGACAACATGGACTAACAACAAACAACCTTTGCGCAAATGCTGTAGTTTGGGAAGGCCTTCAATGATCGCTGTTGAGTGAATGGTCTAGAAAATATACTGCTTGATGCATAACAAAGTAAAACTGTGACAGCGGTTAAAAACACTGGAATGGGAATGTAGGGCAGTAGTAGCAGAGAGATTTCATCAAACAAAACATAGTTCAGGGTGTACTTTGCAAACATACATTTTTCAATATTCACATTTTTTTTACTTTTCAAAACAAAATATAGCTCTTCTCTTTCATTATAATCTTTTTTAAAACATTAATTGCATATAACATTTTTTTAATTCATTTTATATATACTTTTTTTGTATCTCTAGCACCCTTGTCTTCAACTAAGGGCTTGCAGAAAAGACAGTCATGCAAACTAGTCATGCTGGTAAACAAAGTTACAAAAATGCATTATCTTTTTTTTTGTTTTGTTTATCTCAGCGTCCGTCCTTCGTCGTCCCAACGTCTTCATAGGCGAGTCTTTCATTGCTCATTATCTTTCGAAAAAAACATTTTCCTGGTGCTTGTGGGGAAAATAACTTTGCCCGCTCCTCATAACAAAATATTAACTTCCCATCTTTTTTCCAGGTCTTTGACTCCATTTCATGATGCCAAATCTTCTATTAACACTTGCATCTGATTTTTTTTGTCTTCCTTTCTGGACATTTTCTGCTCAGAAACTTCCTCCGAAGCAACGGACAGGTGATTTGTTTATCAAAATATAGATTTGTTCTCTTTGTACACTTCCACATGTGCTCTACTCTTTGTCCATTTCGTCTCATTTTCCCCTTTGCTTAAGGGCTCCCCTGATGGGCCATCCTTATCTTGACATCGACTTGGCAGTCGTTGGCAGCAAGAGGGGCAAGAGAGAGATGGGGCAGTATTAAACTCTAGATTGCTGTGCCTTATTGGCAGTGTCAGCCTTTGTTTAAGGAGAAGCAGGTATCCGATTGGTCCCTTTCATTAGAATTTCCTGCTAATGTCCAGCTTTATGTGACGTAAAAGTGTCCTTGTAGCAAGGGTCTCCTTTACGTTTAAATTTAGGCAAGCCAATATCCCTCGATATCGAAGAAAGACTGAGATTGTCTCTTAGACTTTTGTCTCCTTGGGTCAGTCTTTTTGCTCCTCCTGTCTCACTGTGTCAGTCAGACATGGGGAAATACATGTAATAGTGAAATGTGCATATAGGAATGGGATGCTAGTGGCAGTTAAATTACTTTTAGAGGAATGTTTTTGTAATAAACATAGGCATTGGGCAGTGTGAGGGCGAGTACAAGCTCATCCTCAATGGAATATTCCGCCTATTCTACTATACATGACATAAGGTCATTCAGCAAGTGCTTGCTATAGGACCTTTGGTTTTCCATATAGACTTTCGGGCAAGCACATGAGAGAAAAAGAGAAGTATTTTCCCACCATTTCCTTATAGAGAATGCTTCAGGTAAGTGCCACACGGCCGGTTTGAGCTAATGCTACATGTGCTTTATTTGATCAACTCCATCGTTTTCTTTCAGTACTTGTGAAGAGGGCAGTGTTTCAGTCTGATAGAAGTGAATGGAAGACATAGGTTCAGTGGCAAACAAGCTATACAAGTGCTAAACTTGAACGAGGGGTTATAGTATGAGTGGTAGTAAATACTGACTTCTTATGCACTGTCTGTATTTAGTGTATTTTTTTGGAATGTAAAGTTTTAACAAGTATGACCAATCTTTTGTCTCTCATGTACTCTAGTATTTTTTTTCTTCACTGTAAAAGGAACCCAAGAGGAAAAATGACATCTATAAGATCCCTTGAATGCATAAATTCCTCTCTCTTCCAAGCGTTGATGGATTGAGTTATTCCCCAGCCAACAAATGCTACAATATGTTAGCAGAGATGCTACATTGTTCATTCAGTCCTTTGTGAAGACAAGTGTTTTTTCAGAAAGTTGCTCAGTTGTTGCTCAGCACTGTAGGCGGTGCGGAGTTGGTCATCATACATGATGGCGAGTATAGTGTTGACAGAGAAATGTCATCTGGAATGTGTAATCAGGAGTCCTTTTCTCCCCCAAGTGCAATGCTCAGTCAGTTTGCCGAGGAGAAAAAAAAGAAGTCAGTCAGGCAGTTTTCAAAAATGTGGTGCGGAGTTCCAAGAGGCTGCTTTGGTAACAACTTGAGGAGCAGACCATGTGATTTAAATTCATGATTAACCTCTGGTGTCTCTCTTGTCCCCCCAAAGATCTCCTTTAAACTGTCCATCCGTGTCACACCTGTAGCTCCCGCCGCAAATTTGTGTTTACCGGTTACTGACTCCTCATTAGAGAGAAGGCGAATGCTAGAAACTTATCACTGTGAAGAAAAGAACAGAAAGCCATTAATATTAACTGCACAGAGATTACACAGACTTTGTAATTAATCATGATCGGGAATGTATAACTTCTAACATTACGTGGAAGCACTTGTATTGGTTTATAGAGGTTCTCAACGAATATAAACCAATCACATATTTGGAATTGGCCAATTACATTGTTTTCCATGTCATGGTGTTACTAACATTAGACAACAGGGATATAGTCAGGGATTACCATTACCTGTAAACTGCTGGTTAACTGTGCATGTCAGAATGAAGTGCACACATTTAAACTGTTAAGACATTTCTAATGCAGCTACAAAAACAGTCAAGAAGCAGAAAGTTTGGACATCTTGAAAAACACAATTCAAGAAATGGCGACTGACAGTGTTAGAAAAACAATCGGTACACTGAATGAGACAAACTTCCAGCCAACTGACCAGCACCCCCCACTCTGCCAAACAGGAATTAATGAAGTGCAGATAACTTATCAAATCATGTGATAGGGAGAAGATAACCGGTTAATGTGTATGTGTGACTCAGTGTGTGCAATGTACAGTTCATGGAAAACACATTTTTGACAGATGGACACTCGATGCTATTGAAGGACTTTTTCAAATAAAATAAAAAGTTACACATCAGTTTGACCTAATTTCAAGAGGCTTAACCCTTAGACTGAATCTACTTCATGCATCATGCAAACACACGTGCAAATTCAAGAAGCCGTTATCCAACAACAGAAGTTGAACAATTTTACGGCAAACAATTCCTGTATCACATGTGCTGGCATGATGCATTATTTACCAAGAGATTAAACACTTCTGTTGTGGGCTCAACAGCAAACATCAACCCAATGTAAAACATTATTCTTTATTGCAGACGGATTATGTCTTCACTTGCTCTTCGTTTCACCTTCTTCCTCTTTCAATGTCCTCTGTATATCTGCAGTTTTCCTGAGAAAAGCTGTTAGCAAGACAAGTGCATATGTTCTCGCCTTATAGTGAATGTAAGGGATTTAGTTCATTGAAAGTAAAAGCCCTTATACACACTACAAGCAACCGTGACTTACAGAAAAAAAAACAGCAGCTATTAAGCTTATCCAACATGGATGCTAACCCAAAAAGCATAAACGTTGTAGTTGTATTGAATTGTGTTATGTGATATGGCTCTTCGTGCAGATCTTTCTAAGATGACCTTTGCCTGGTGTCAGATGCATAAAAGTGTGTCATTTCCCAAATATGTCAATATAAAAAGTTGACATATCTTAATCTCTAATTTAAAAAATCCTGTATTTGCCTTCTTCCGTGTCACAATGTAAAAACATTTGCTATTATTGGATACTCAAAATAGTCTTTGTTTGGACACAAACCAGACTTTTTCTTTGTTTTTTTCCTGGCAGTATTCACATCCTGAGAGGTGCCAAGGAGCTTTGTCTTGTACAGCATATTATTCACTGGTGTTGTAAATCATAACATCTTATGGATGGATGATACTAGTGGTTAAAATAAATAGTCCAACTTCTTGGTGAACTTTTCTGATCAGTGCAATTTGAGGATTGATCTCTCCAGCCTTACATTAGTTTGCTACAATCCATGATAATTACATATAGCTTACATAATAGCTTGCTTTAAATATCATGTGGACACAGTATAGTAAAAATAATAAACAAACATACTCTCTTTTTGAAATACACTCCTAGTAAGTACGTATTCATAATCAGAAAGAAAGGTTAGGATCAAACTCTTCATATGATATCCAATGCTGTTAGAATAGGTTTTAAATCGTGCTCACAAAATGTACATAGATATATTAATTCCGTATGACTTTAATGTATTCACATGTGTAGATACAGATATGTACATATTCAATAATAACCACTGACCTATTAATAAGCATTGCTTGGAAGGTTTAGCTAGTTAAATCTAGCTAGTTTGAATGAACTCCTAAATTGACATCAGAGCCTACGGTGGCCTCATAGAGGCACTTACAACATCTGCCTGTTTTGTTTACTCAAACAATGTGTATGTCAGAGTTTTCTATGTCATTTGCATTGGCCACATTTATGTGATTTGACCTATGGATTTGACTCTTTAAGCTCAATAGAACCACATTGATGACATTCTTCACATAGATGTTGATACAATACAAAGCAAATATTAACAAACACAGTAGATCTATATCCATAAATGTTAAAGTTGTGTGTGCATGTTATTTAACTCACCCATTCTCAGTCAATTGTGGCATTAAAGAAAAGCGTCTAACTGCAGATATATAACAAGGAAATACATTTTCCTTCAGTGCAGAAAAATGTACATTCCAAATAAAGTGTTACCAGTATAAGTCAGAGTATCGCAACATCCACATTGTGGAGTAATTGTAACGTTATACAGTATGCATGTGCGCTTAAAAGGTTTCATGAGGTTTTGTGCACTGACAGAAGTGATGTTAGCAATAATGACGGACCAAGATTCAGGTTTGCTGATGTGGACTAAGATGAGCTTTGAGTGTCGAGGTCAATCGACTTGTAGTCATTACATGTTCACATGAATTAAAAATGTACTATCCCAGAGTTTCCCTACCTTTGCTCAGTTCAGGGTAACAACATACATTTGTGAGCTAAAAACGCTCAGATTCACTTGAGACACAAGACCCTGCATGCTGTTTTAGATATCTTCAGACGACACTAAATTATTGAATTTTTTCGACATCATAATGGTGAAATGTAACAGTATTGAGAGTAAGCATGACTGTATGCAATATGAGTCTGAAAATATGTGCCTTCAAAAACCCGTATCCGACTACTAACAGTGACTGATCGATATGTGAATGAGACAAAACAACTTTTACAAACATCTCAAACTCCAGTCAACAGATACAAGCAAAACATTCGAGTGATTTCATAACTATCACCCTGAATCATAATACTGCATATCTAAGTTCTCAAAGTTGAGGGGTCTGGAAGCACGTTGATTTTTAGACAGAATGGGAATGGGGAATATAGATTATGACTCTAAACACGCAACTCCTCTCCCTTCACATCTGCAGAAGTTTCGTTCCCCTCGTGAAATCAGTCCTACTACATTTCTGTTTGTTAAGGAACGAGTTAAATACAACATTGCATCTTTTTCTGACAAATGTTTTTCTAGACAATCAGTGGTACAGAAAGTTCATTCCTTACAATGAAATACACAATACCAGTTCAAGTGAAAAACATATAAAACTGTTACAAAACGTAAACAATTAAAAATGGCAGTCACAACATCAAAACGTTTACAGGACCATTAAGACCACATTGATTTGAAATAAAACAAGACAAAAGGCTCATGATGTCATTGTAATACTTCTCAGAACAGATACATCAAAGTAGACTGCCTTTAAAGTCTGTGCAAGATTAAAAATAGATCTGCATATTTACATAATGTATGTGCACAGCATGGTTTCCAGCTTTAAAACAATATTGCATGTTTATTGCATAAGTGAATGTCTTTCTTTTTGCTCAACTTTAAACATAAGTTCAACTTATTTCATGGGAAGTTTGCAGTCCGAGGGTGGAGCTCAGTTATAAAAATAAAAGCTATAAATTGCCTAATAAAATATAGACTTAGGGGAATGGTATTTTGTAACCACTGTGATTATATTTTTTAAATATAACAAACATATTGCGTTTTAATTTATATTTTCTTTAGACAAAATAAACCAAATAAATGGAAAAAATGTATAAAATAAAACAGATGAAGAAGCAAAATAGATATTTTTTTAAATTAGATATACGTGTAATCGGGTATTTCTCACTTGTTAAATCTATACGGTGTGTGTATTATCCAACATGCAGGCTTCAGAGGTTAATAAATTAACACTGAATGTTAGTAAAGTGCTTGTATTTGTTCTGAGTATATCATTAATTATGTAGTCACTTGCACATGACTTTATAAGTATATTTGTTCTACTTCATTTATTGCGATAAGTAGTTTTTTGAATACATTGCACTTAGATTTCTTTGAAAAATAGTAGGCCTACATACAGTATAAGTACATTTACATAAGTGTCCTGATTAGCATTTCTTCAAGGGTCGACATTTACTATCATTAAATAGTTTGTTAACCGAGGATGTGATGGCTTAATTGTGCTATTTTGCCAAAGACACTGGCAGCTCTACTCGTGAGGTCCTCAGCTGCAACAGAATATATAATTTACCCCAGTTTCAAACCCTAATAACACACTAAACTATGCCTTATTACTCCTCAATTTCCTTTATCAGTGAAGAACAAACTGGGCCGATAATCTTTTATTGGCTAGTTAGGTCGTGTGGTTTTGCTAACAAGCAGCATTGCATATAAGCAAGCTATGTGGTCAGAAAACTATTGCACATAAACAAAGAAAACGCTTCTTTTCGTGTTTTCTATTGACTGTAAGATATCCCCACCTCCCTTATTAAACTAAACCTGTCCCGTTCCCAACAACTAACCCTAACCCTAACACTAACCCTAACCCTAACCCTAACCCTAACCCTAAACCTAACTCGTGGTCCATCTATATATCCGCCTATATATTATTGAGAAAAATAAATAAAACATTTAAGTAATGTATTGTTCATATATATTTGTTTAGGGGCATATCATGGAATAAGTATTTTTAGTTTGGAATATGATTGTTATAATTGCATATGATGCATAAGATGATGATGATATAAAAAGGGATTAGATAACATGCGTGCAACTGCAGGAAGTGGCTGAATAGACCTTTATCTGTACACTGGAAGCAATTGCATATATGGAATGTAAAAAATAAATTATAATTTAGGGCTACATCATTTTGATAGTTCTTATGGTACAATATTTCTTTTTATTTAAGCTCAGTTTTTCTTCCTTTTCTCTTTGATATTTCGCTTTGCTGTGTAAAATAGCAACATAAAGTGATGTTACGATGATGAGATAGAAAATGAAATGACTGAGACCTGTAGAAGCCGAGTCTGTCTTTTAGAGAGACTTACCAAATTGATGTCTACACTGTACAAACATCAATATTCACATAAGACAGAAAGTAGAAAACTTTTAAACATCAATCTATAAATGTTTTTTTTTCTTTGGCTAAATAAAGTTTTTTATTTCTCTGGACAGTGTTTGCTTTTAGTTTGGTCCAGAACATTTAAAAATGGAGTCCATCTACACATTTAACCCTACATTTAAAAATGTAACCGTGCACGTTTTCTTTCTTTTTTTTAACTCATACTATTTTACTTACTAACCGATCCAAATATCAATTTTAGCATATCTTCTAATAATTCAAAATATCAATGTAGCCTTGAAGCTAGAATTTGTACTTGACCCCATCAGCTAACCTGACCATCATAAACCAAAAGATTCACAATACAAGGGGTCTCTCTTTCTACATTCAACTTCCTCTTTTCTTATTGCTATCTTTATGCACAGTGTACAATCCAAATGGAGGCGATCAGACAGCAGCTAATCCACCGCTAGCATCCAATCGTTAACATCCTTTTTTTTTTGCTACAAAATGGAGGGGATTGGGGAGCGACAGCGGCGCAGGGGTCCCGGAGCCTCGTAGTTTTCAAAAGGGGGGCTAGTGATGGGAGCGAGCCGCAGTGAAGACCCCGCCATTCCCGATATGTTAGAAAGACTGCGAGATTTCTCGTAGCCTGTTGCAATTTTGAGAAACCGATTGATTAATTAGTTTATATTTTGTGTTTGGAAATGATAAGCAAATAAAATACAATAAATAATGGTTAAAGGTTTGATCATTTTGACAGATTTTAAATATATGTTTTTTTAAGGTTACATAGTATTAAAACATGAGGTTTAAGATGTTATCAGAAGAAAAATAAGAAATTGTAAGAAAGCAGATAAGTGGAGAGAATAAATTAAGGATAAGGAAATGTTATGAAAACATAAAGACATATAAAGGACAGACAAGGACACACAGACAAGACAAGACAAAACAAGAAAATGCGAGTTATGATATGTCATTTTTTTTCAAAACAGAAAAGCAAAATATTATTTGATAGTAACAGATTTAACACCTTAAACAGGCTTGTTGAATAAAGCACCCGACATTTACAACTTGAAGCATAATGTGCAATGTGCAGGTGATTTAGACATCGTTTTTTGCCACAGTTATAGAGTAAAACACAAACACGGGAAGTAAATACTCTGATATCACTGATACAGCGTAGTCGTTGACCACATGAAGCTTAAGGGGAAAAAGCTCAAGGATACAGCACCAATGGAATAACACTTTCCTTTGATTTTGCTTCAGAAACAGCCAGATTAGTATGAGCTTTAGTTTCATTTAAACTTCAAATGGCCGAAATAAAAATGTCCTCCCTGCAACATTTAAAAACACTTCCTATCTGTAGGTTTATCACCATGTAATGTAGACATTTTGTTTACACTGGGAAATGACACACGGTCCACTAAATACATGGTAATTTCACCATTTTACAAATAAATGTATCTAAGATATAACAGATTTTCCATTGTGTCCTTTCCCGCTGTATATCTGGTGTGTAACGGCCCGTCCACACTACAGCCTTAAAAAAAGCTTGCCGGCGGGCTTGTCTGAAGCTCGACCAACAACCAATCACATGAATCTCCCGCCCCTGACACACAAGCAGCGGTTTGATTGGCTAGAGCTTGTACTGGCATATGATTAGATTGGCTGACGCTTCCACCGAAAGCTTCAGAAGCGTCAAAAGTTGAACATTGCTCAACTTTTGAGGCCTGAAACGCCAGGAAAGCTCCGCTCTGCTACCCACAATTCAGTTCGGCGAAAAGAGAGGCAACGTGACGTCACCCCATTCAAAGTGAATGGGCAGACGCGTTGGAAACCGTTTTTGAAGCTGTCGAAGCTGTAGTGTGTACGGGCCGTAACAGGCTGCAAAAGTGGAAGCGTCAGCCAATCAAATCATATGCCAGTACAAGCTTTAGCCAATCAAACCGCTGATTGTGTGTCAGGGGCGGGAGATTCATGTGATTGGTTGTTGGTCGAGCTTCAGACACGCCCGCCGGCAAGCTTTTTTTGAAGCTAGTGTGGACGGGCCGTTACACAGCATGCATATGTTAAACTCCCTCTGTAGGAAGCGTCCACAGAGGAGACAGTGTTGTGCTGACAGAGTGTTGTTGCATCAGGTGACGTTAAAAAAAGCACCATTGGTAGGAAGCAGTTACTCCGCCCTAACAATGGCGAACTGACCCAAAATGGATGGAGTTTTACAGTTTCTGTGAGGAACAAGTTACATTATGTTGTCAGCAATTCTGGAGAAGGATTGTTGACATTTGAACACAATATTTTCCATCCCTTTAACTCCAACTGCTTCTTTCTTTATGCAACATGCATGTGTACCAGACCTTTGTTTTACACAAAAAAACGATTACTGGCCAACTATTAGCACATTTGACCAAAATTGTATGAGATTAGAATTGCTGACTCCACTTTTAATAAAGTGCAGTTACACTATATTGCTTACAGATAAAGTGATATGTTTGTGAAACTCCAACCATCACTAGGCAACAGTTAGACAACAGAGAACACCCATTGGTACAGAATGACGCCCTTTGTGCCTTCCTGCAGTACTGAAAGAAAAAGTATATCGTGGTGCACCGTAGCTACCACTCCACCACTCTAGATTATGCATCATTTGAGCCAACCATAAATAAAAGTCCTTTTTTTATTCTGACTAACTCAGGCACATTAGTCTGATGGCAACTCAGTGAAATATTGATGATGCATTTTCACCGGGTTTCTCACAGATGTCTGAGAAGCTGTCTGGTCAATCTGTGGTGGGGCCTCAATCTCAAGTTTCAGTCCAAAAGTATTTTGTCCAAACCACCCAAATGTTTCCAGACAAATAGTCAGGTTGCATCAAATGGCAGCCATTGTTGTGATGCTGAATCAGCGTCGAGGAGGGACAGAAAAAACCCAACCCGGTTTTTTTTATTGCAGAACTAGAACAATGCTGCAATTCAATGCAGACCTTCTTTTTTTATTTGTAAAGGTAGTTATTGTAAATATGACATTAAAATTATCTGGTAAACCTTCACCTAACAACCTAACTGAATAATAAGCTAATTCAAATTTTTATACTATTTATGATCTGAATTTCTTTTGAATAGCCTTTGAATTTATTCCATGCATTCAGTCATTAGCCCTTTATGTTATAGTTTTAATTGTTAATGGCGCACTTCACCATTGCTGTGCTGGCTTCACATTGCATTCACACGAAGAAGGGATTCACAGGAAGCAATGTACGCATGGAATCCATCTTAATTTCTTCTAATTTGAATATGTAGTTTACTGTATGCTCTATGTCACAGAGTCAGAGCTAAGCACTAACACCTTTTTTCTGCTAATGCAAAAAGACTTCTGCTCTTTTTCACAAAAAAAACATTTTAGATATATTACATTTCAAAGGATAAAGATATAACTATGATATAAAATAGACAACTTAAATGCTTATTTACTTGGTGTTTATTAATTTAACTGTTATAGTGATGCCCGAACAGCTCATATATGTTTTAATTCAGCTGAAATGATAAGTTAACGGGTTTAGTATTAAACAATTATTATGGTTTACCTCTGTGTTTCTTTGATTAATAATGACGAGTGCCCTACAGATTGGAAGTATTCATTTGTTGTTGAAGTTACAACAAATGGATTTGATTTTACTTTCAAATTCCTTTAGATATATTCTTTGTGCTAAAATTAGCGTGCAGGGCGAAGTGAGAAACAATGAAGGGAATGACAAAGTGCGATCAACAGACTACAAACATTTTTCATATTCTTTAACCAAAATAAGATGATAAGGTGGGCAGTTTGGCAGTATTTCATTCTGTCACTTTTTAAAATGTATTTGAACCATTTAATTGGCTATTTTTAGTCTGAAAACAGAGAATTTAAAACACTTGTCAAGTGTGATATAAGTAAAATATGCATAAGAGAAATAAAGAGTCCCTAAAAGTTGATCAGATGAAGGTGAAACAGATGAAAATGTAACAATAACATGGTTCTGATGAATTTAAGATGTACTCAAGTGACCCGTTTAGCTGGCTAATTAACACATTCTTTAAGACTGATTTTTTTTTCATGCAGGCCAATAATAAATCTGATAAAGTTAATCATGTCTGAGCCACTGCAGTCTGTCACGGTCTACCAGCTTCCTCCTCACGGTGCTAAGTACTGTATTTACAACATCAACAGGGCTTTGTGCTCTGGGATCCTCCACCGGGGGAAATACTGAGTGGGCCTGTCACTGTTCTTCAGTGATGACATAATTCCTGCCCAAAGTCACACTTCATTTACACTACGGAGGCAGTATGTACCTACCTACAGTCACTCTTTAGTTACACTTGCACTGCAGTGGCGGCCTGGGGATGGGATGGAGAATGAGTGTTAATCACAGGAGGGAAATGTAATGGAGACACAGAGGAACAGAGGGAGGAGGAACTGCAAATATTCAAGGAAATGATCATGTAAAATAAACTGAGAACTTCTATCTTGTATGTATGGAGAAGGCTGAGAGCTACTTGACTTCTCATATTACGTAATTCACATGTTCTATAGTTTCATGAGCGTGTGCTTTCTGTGGATATGCTGAGTGTTCAGGAGCTATTCTTGGCATCGCCCCATGCTGTTTCATTCGTACGTGGGATCAATTGCCTGTAAAAGATGGTGTGGTCTCCTGTTATCCAATATTACATATCCATACAGTGTGGACGTGTCTTTTGGGAAAACTAGAGGACATGCAACTGTATCCTTCATCCTCTTGTTAGTAGGTTATACATACCAACAGTATATGTGTCTGCTGCAATCATTAAAGCTCAAATCCACTTGATATTTCATATCTATTTATACACTTCTCCGGCATATATATGAATATTGATGTAGATATGATATACTTTTATTAATGCCCGTGGGGAAATTGTTTCTCTGCATTTGACCCATCCTAGTGTCAGGAGCAGTTTGTTGGAACGGCGCCCGGGGAGCAGTGTAGGGAACGGTGCCTTGCTCAGGGACACCTCGGTAGCACTTGGTCTTGCCGGGACTTGAACTGGTGACCTTCAAGTTGCCAAGCCAAGTCCCTATGGACTTCGCCACCCCCGCCCTAATGTATGTACAGTATGTAGTCTACGTATACACTTTCTGTATTGTGTGATTTTTCTCAGGCTCAGAAAAAAAGAATATTTGCAGATTGTTGTTAAGACATGCAAGACAATGTAGGGGAGTTGTACAAACCAATTACAATGACAGAGAGGAGGACAGTGACTTGTTTTCACACATAAAGAGGATATGGAGTTAAACTTAGCCTGCTTTATTTAGTTGTAGCCTGTTGCACTGAGCCACATAATAATGTCTTAAAAGAAAGTGGCCGAGCACAATGCCTGTGCCTGAGCTTAAGGCATAAACAACGATATGTTGTGACCAATAAGTAAATATTATAAAACTGTTAGTCCCATAAAATAATTACACCCACAATTAATATCACTATTATGAAAGGATTGGGTAATGGAGGGATGGAAATGGGATTGAGATAAAATGAGCTTTTGCTAAATATAGCAGCTATTTTATTAATAGATTTAGTATTTGTTAAACCTTAACATAGCACATTTTGAGCACTTATGTGGGTTCATCCTTCTTGAGGCAGACGGTTTGAATTTGGTTAGAAAAATACATTCATATTGTCTAAATAATCCTTGGAAATGTCCTAAAGATATGAGATTAGTCCCATTTTTATTCTAATTAATTGTACCGTATTGTTGGCAATTTCCTTTATCAATCCAATTGAGAGAAGTGAGATAGTTGGTAAAACTCAAAGCAGAATACAGGAAGAACAGAGGGGAAGTCAAAACATCAAACAACAAAACACAGTTGTAAAAAAACTCAAAGACATTGAGAGAAAAATAAAATATCAAAACAAACAGCAAAATAATAATTATTTCACAAATAAATATAACTAAATCCTAGACGCATTGAAAAGATAAACCACACACAACACAAAGCCCTACAAAAACATAAAACTCCACAGAAATACTTAATAAAAGATGTACACAACATGTTGGAAACAGAAGTAAATCAGCACAAAAGCTCAATAAATAAAAGAAAAAAACAACTTGTACACAAATATATTGAGGAACAGAGGAGAGGAGGGGGAGAGAGAGACAGAGTGAGATCCTTAAGGTCTCGAGGAGGGAGTGGGCAATCAGAGGGGAGATTGACCGTTTGACCTCAGTGAGACATGCATATTGCATTGGCTCAGGAAATCAAATGGCCAACAATCAAAGCGAAGAAACTTAAAAGCTTAAGCTGGCAAAGACATCTTATGCGTGTGTCTACGAAATAAATCACAATTGAAGCACACAAGAATTACTTTTAGACAGCGTGAGAATCCCTCTTTAAACACAAGGAGAAGGTTTGGGTCGACCATTTTGCTAATTTTCTAAATATTAAGAACTGTTTGGCTTCCCTTTAATTACAGATTTGTTGTAACCAATTGTTAATCTTCTTAGTTTGAGCCATTAAAATGTATGAAAGTAGCCAAAGATGCATTTACACACACACCGGGCAAATGTTAGAAAATCAGATTTCAGAGTGGTAAAACAGATCAAATATCTCTGGTATTTACTGTAAGCACCATGCATAAGGCTCATAATATTATCGATTACAGATCTATTACAGTGAATCACAGTGTACAACCCTAAAGCTCCGTCTAGCAGCTTCAGCGCTGATTATTTTTAAACTCCTGATTTGCTTTAAAGAGGGATTTTGTAGAACTTTAATCGCAGTAAATACATAAGAATCACTGAAACTGAAGCAATGTCAGGGACCTGTAAGTGTCGGACAGCTCGAAGCTTTCTTACCTTGGACAGCATGTATTTTCAAATCTGTCTTAGCATTTGTCTGATCCTTTTGATTTCTATCCAGGTGTATAAATATACAAAAAGGTCCCGAACTTTGGACTACACTAGGCACTGAAAGTACATATATATTCGAGGGAATAGTATCTCAGATCCATGACACGCTCAAAACACACTGTTTTTGGCTTGGTTCATAAAATAAAATGTTTAAAAGTTTGTGTTAAGCGTGCCATGTTTCAAGAGGTACTAACCCTTGACCCAGATGTTCCACTGACCCCAGTGACCTTTAGCCTTGGATATATGATTGTCATAAAACACTGCACGGGAAGCGATTAAGGCTCGCCAATTGATTTATCTATGCACACATTTAAGCACAAAATGTACTCAAGCACAGAATAAATAAGTGCCATAACCTGAGGAGTAACCTTTGCACAATGTACCTATGTAAATATAACACTGTAGAACGAGTGTGTTTTTCAAGGCTAAACCTTTATAAATTGCAGTGAGTGCTTGTGTTTGCCACGGTGGAGGTCCGTGGGGTAGGGAGTAACACGGATACACACAGTAGAAGGGGAAAACAAAATTAAGCCACACACCACGACACAAACACAACACTCAGACGACATTGAGAGGACAGAGACACAGTGTATAACACGTAAGAATGAAAAAGCCCACATACACACGCGTGATATGACACAACCTGAAGAGAGAGACAACAACCACAACAACAACACAGAGGCCCATCAGACAACAACGTGACCCGCTGTTCCCGTTCAATCTTCTTCAGTGTTATGTTTTATTATTAGTTATTGACACAGGACACAGGTTCTTTTCCCTGAAGCTGCTGGGTGTATTTGCACATGGACACATTACTGCATTATTATTTGTATGCAGGTTGTGCGGCCTCACACAGACACACATGTTTGCGCACACTTCTCGTTGTGGGTGTATCACAGAGCAATCCCATTTTCTTTCAATTTCTTTTTTTACATATTGCACATTTTGTTCATCGGATTGTTGCTGAGGTAGGACATAAGCGGTGTTCAGGTTTTATCGGATGAAAATGAGCCCCTCAAATTCCCCCAAAACCTTTTCGAACAGATTTAAGCTCTAACTTACATTAGGTTAAACTGTTAGTGACATTCTCCAAATGTAAATCTGACAGCACACTCTCAAGACTTTTCAAGGGTGACACTTCAAACCCCACTGAACATGTAGACACAACACTGTGGATGTGGTGGTGTATCTGTGATCTGACGTCATGCTTAGTGTGTGAAGCTACGTCTGTGTTGAAGTGCGTGCTGTACTGTTGTAGTAAGTAGTAAGTGTAAAACATGCTACAGTATGTGTTTGAGAGCCAGATTTAAAGTCTCCTATGTTTTCAAAGCTACGGGCTCGTTTTTAAGCTTATCTTTTCTTCAGTGTTACCTCTGGTCTACGGTTTGATCCAGGAGGAGGTGGAGTTTGCATTGAGGTCCTGCGTTAACAGAGACCCTTCCATCTTATACCAATCGTCAGTCAGAGGGGAGTCTGGGCTGGGTGCCAGGGCTGTGGAGTCTAGTTTGTTGTCAACAAGGGGGTGTTGGAAGTTTGGAGGGAGTGTGAGGGAGTGTTTTGGTGCAGGTTGGCGGCAGTGGTGGTGATTGGATTGCAGTAGTAAATGAATAAAGGTGTCAGGTTTATCATGAGCACAAAGGTAATGCACATGGGGTAAAACAAACAAAAAGGTTAGGGGTTAGGGTGTAGCACAAAGGAAAAGAAGGAGGGGAATTGTGGGCATGGGATTTAATATTGGGCAGAGGAGTAGGGGGGTTCAGGAGGGAGGATGTGCACCAGGTTAGGGAGGGGAAGGAAAGGAGGGAGAGGGAAGGAAAGGAGGGAGAGGGGGAGGGTTGGGGAAAAATAAGGCAGGAGAGAGAGAGAGAAACAGAATTGACGAGAGAAAATTAATGCATGGTCAACTTACTGAGTCCAGAAGACAGAGAAAGATCTAGATTGTTCATGAATGAGCACGAATGAAGGGAACAGAATACACACACACTATGGAGAGATGGAAGACATGACTGAGTAGAAGAGAAACTAAAAGGAGAGAAGTAAAGGGACAGATAATCTTGTCTGACTGATGAAATAAAATATGATACCACGCAGTGATGGAAACACAATCAACATGAATGTGAAGAGGTGGAAACAGTAGAAGCAGAGCAGAAGACGTGTGTATGTGTTGTGTGACTGCATGAGTGTGCGTGTGCTGTAATGGAGAGCTATCAGTAAATGAGGCATCCAAAGTGTGCTTTTCTTCCAACCCACCTTCTCTAAATGTTTGCATCTTGTATACAGTAGCCTGTATTAGCATCAGCTGCACTATGAATGTATATTATACACATGTTTGCAGTATGTGGTGTCTGGCATCTTGCTGTGTGGATCTGTTTACGTAAGATTAGCATGTTTTCGTATCCGTCTCCTGGTGTGAAACGTACCTTTCCGCACATTCCCATCTGTGGCACGGAATTCCCTGGTGTTGAGCAGGAAGCAGGCGCGGTCCTGCTGGTAGCGTTCCCGGGTCGGCCCTTGCCCAATGGGGCTCCTCTCGTCTGGGCTCAGCACCTGGTCGATGGTGGGACAGTCCTCGTTAGCCAGCGCTGCCGAGGCTGCGTCGCCGTTCTGCTTGGCATCTAGAGGACAGGTGGAAGAAAAATGACACACAGGATCCTCATACGGGAGCTTTATGGGGAAACCATAGAGAAGAGCATAGTGTGTCTTACAGGATGCCACACAGTAAAGATACTCTGTTACCAATGAAAGTCCTGCATTTGAAGTCATCGCTTGAGTTAAAGTAAGTAACTATATCTAGCTAAATGTACTTTAAGCATTAAATGTAAAATGACCCAATGCAGAAAAATAAAAAACACACAAAAAACAAACAAAAAAATTAATAAATCAAAATAAAATAAATGTCAAACCAATACATTTTCTTATATTTGGCAAATTGGGTATTTGTCTTGTGTAAACTGTGGACTAACCTGTCATCAATGAGCATTTTCTAAATAATTTGTTAGGAAAATAGTAACAGCAACAATAATGTACACATTCGCTTGATTGTATATGTTTCCCATCACGCTAAATTGAATCTTTAGGTGTGTTATTACTGTAATTCAGCGTGTGTTCTATTGACAAAACAGTAACTTAAGTAATCACTACATGTGTTTACAGTAGGGCTGCACATCGGTAAATCATCAAGCATGTCTAGTGGTAATTAATGTCCATTAATGATTGGGAATGCTAACTGTAGTAACCCACACGTTCACAGAGGCCTTACTATAAAATATGTTACTAGCACTCTTGGAGCCAGTTGTCAAATCTTTGAGTAATACAACTTCCTACTTTCAAAATCTACTGACACAGCCTACAGGAAACCTTTTTAGTCT
Organism: Notothenia rossii; assembly: GCF_949606895.1. Classification (NCBI taxonomy): domain Eukaryota; kingdom Metazoa; phylum Chordata; class Actinopteri; order Perciformes; family Nototheniidae; genus Notothenia; species Notothenia rossii. Next base: position 9,362,729 of record NC_136910.1, read on the forward strand.
GGAGGGAAGCCAGGCAGACGGGAGGTAGTAAAAGCACTGATGAAACCAATATTTTCTGTCTCACTGATGACTAAGGCGGTAAAGTAATGCATTAAAGGGGCATTATTGTTGCATGTGACTGACGCCTGATGCTGCAGCATGTAAAGAGCAAACAAAGCGTTAAATGACCTCCTGATTTTCCTGCTAATGCCAGAAAGAATATGTGCAGTCAGCCCAAATTGAGATGCATTAAGCCGTTTTAATGGATAATTGAGTTCACTTTGCTTCAAGTGTTTGTTCTTCACTGACAGATGGGTGCCTTAAGGCCATTTTGGACCAACTAGTTTATCATCAATAACACATGAGTTCTGATGGGCCAGTGATTCCTCTGGGGCGGATCCAAAATCAACTATGCATCCCTTCTTGATAGTACTCTCGCTCGGTCTCTTGCACTCTATCCTTCACTGAACCCTTAAAACGGTCACTCTGCATTCCTAAAACCATCATGAGTAAAGTATTTCCCCTGAAACAAGCAAGCCAGATTTCATTGTAAAAGATATTTAAAATAAAAAGACTTAAAGTAAAATAAAAAATATCTCACCTCTGTTACTCTCAATCATTTCTTCTTGGGCAAGAGGACAGTCACCCCCCATGCCTCCAGACCCCATCACTCCACCAAGGACATTTCCCAAGAGCCTTTGCGGTGATGCAGTCGCCATAGCCAGGGCATCTGGTTTGCAGTAGTTGGGGGAGCCTGGTTGTGGTGCTCTTGGGATATGTTTGTTCTTCTTTTTGGGCAGCTTTTGTTTTGCCATAGCCAGAGAGTAGTACATGCCAAAGTTGTTGACAATAACAGGCACAGGCATGGCAATGGTCAGCACACCAGCCAAGGCACACAGGGCGCCCACCAGCATCCCTGACCACGTCTCCGGGTACATATCTCCATAGCCCAGCGTGGTCATGGTCACAACGGCCCACCAAAACCCAATGGGAATGTTCTTGAAGGCGGTGTGGGCGCAGGCGGTTGGGTCGTCTGGGTCTGCGCCAATCCGCTCAGCATAGTAGATCATCGTGGCGAAGATGAGGACACCGAGGGCCAAGAAGATGATCAGCAGGAGGAACTCGTTGGTGCTGGCGCGCAGGGTGTGGCCCAGGACACGGAGACCCACAAAGTGGCGGGTCAGCTTGAAGATTCGGAGGATTCGGACAAACCTGACGACTCGTAGGAACCCCAGGACATCCTTGGCAGCTTTGGAGGACAGACCGCTCAGGCCCACCTCCAGATAGAAAGGCAGGATGGCGATGAAATCGATGATGTTGAGGCTGCTCTTGAAGAACTCAAGCTTGTCTGGGCAGAAGGTGACTCGCAGAATGACCTCAATGGTGAACCAGATGACGCACACGCCCTCCACGTATGTCAACCAGCTGTCGGTCACCACCTCGTATACAATCTCCTCCGTGGTTATGTTGCCCACCGTGACGTTCTCCGTCTTCTTCAGGATGGTGTTGAAGGCCTCGTGTGTCTCCATGCAGAAAGTGGAGATGGAGATGAGGATGAAGAACAGGGAGCCAAATGCCACATACTGGAAGAAATAAAGAAATCAGCAAACAAAATGAAATGATAGGAAGAGAAAGCAGAAAAAGGGAAGCAAGCAGAAGGAGAAAGAGTCAGTTGCAAATCAAGAACATTTGGCAAGGCAAAGAGGAGAAAGAGAAGCATAGACAAAAATACCTAAAGACAACAGCAGAGACAAACAACTGGTGGATGTGCGACCCTCCTACAGGCACACATGCTACATTCTATACTATTTACAGAAAACTGCTATTTCTCATGTTGTCATGGTCATCTATGTTGAGGTCTTCCCAAAACTTTAAACCCATTCTTGATTTTTTTTACCAACCACAGGGCATGCAGATTTGCCCTGAAAAGGACCTTGGCATAATTTAACCCATTGTGATCAAAGTCCAAAGATAATCAGACTAATTCAGTCTGATCAAATGATATCTGACAGTCATAAATGATTGTGATGTAGGACGAAGCTATGAAAATACATGTGCTGTCAGTCTAATGTCTCATCGTGTGCCATGTGAAATTATTATAAATCAATCCAATTATTAATAGTACTATGTGTTTCATTTTAAAATGATCAACTTATTCTCATATTAGCATACTCTGGAAATATAAATAAACATGCCACATACTGTTGGGTTAATAATTAGAGCACTGACCCCTATTAAAGAAAATGGTCCGACCCAAAAATGTAGGGTCTCAGCTCAGATTTCTAAGGCAATAAAGATTTTTTTAAACATGAAATAGGAAGAAAAATGCTTAACAAAAGGAGAGAACATCGCAATAAATGAATGTTAATCCTGAATCCAAAACAGAAAATAAAAAATGGGTTTATAAATGAATAGAATGATACTACTAACTTATCTGTGGTACTCTGCTAGAGAGGACACAGGAGAAGATGGAGGGGTGACAAGGGGGAGAAACCTGTTAGGATAGGATCAATGAATAACTGATCATGTGTGTGCTATAGTATATTAAACACATACCACACATCAATCCCAGAGCACATTGTGTGGTCCATGTTGTAAAAGGAATTGTGCGAAGGTAGGAGACATTCATAAAACATACATGTGTTTCCAGTCTTACAGTACGATGTCAGACCCTGGATAAGAGCCATTGAACTATGCAGGTTATTTGAATATTAAGAAAAACGTGTCGTTTCACTACATGCAGTCTTTCCTCCTGCCCCTTCCCTTCATTGATGGTCTGAGTAGCATTTTATTTTCTGAAATGTGTTGATTTTCCTCCTGATAATCTGAAATGTGGGGTTTAGCAAAATACATTTAAACAACGTTTCATGTTTGACAGTCGTGAATAATCCAAACAAATTGAGGCATAACATCTATATAACTGCAGAAATAAATAATCTATCCACCTCCAATCGTAGGAGTCATTTCATTAATGTGGTTAGGAGATCAAGAATTTTGTGTCAAAGCTTTTAAATATCTTCGTTGTAAATTGTAAAGCTTATGCTGCCTTCGCCAATGTACAGTTAATGCAACCGAAGAATGGAAACAAATAATATTGAAGGTCCTGTTTCAGACTCAATGTTTTAATTGGGATGCCTCTAACCCCCTCCATATAGTAGGAGTATGGTTTTAGTAAATCTTCTAGAAGTGGCATCACTTTGATACTATGTCTTACAGCTACTGTATATGTTCGCTTATCTAATTTAAAAAGCCTCTCCTCTGTGGTAAATCATCGGGACAGAGTTCAACAAAATAAGCTGTTGTATTCAAAATTACTTTTAGGTTCGTTGGCTTGTTCAGCGCTTAAAGACAATTTTCCTTAGCATTGACCATCAGTGTGATCTTTTCCCAGGTTATTATTCTACCTTTACTTGCCATCTCATGAGAGCAGTTTGATAACACCAGTGTGTGTGTGAAAACAGCACAGTTTCTCCATCTGTTACAAGCCCTGCAGTGTATTTATAGAAGCATAACTTTGAGCTTTATCAAATGAATAATAAAACAGACATGGCCTGAAGAGCAAAAGAGAAAGGTAATTCATACTTGAGTGGCACCCATATATAAGAAGCCTGAGTGCCTTCAGTGTATAATGCGTGTCAATGTGTATTTTTGACGTTATGCACTTATGCAATATCAAACGCAACATACTTAAAGCCTTAAACTAAGCAAATGAAACAGTTTAGGTTATTTTTCTGAAGAAGGTCTCGCTTTTCTTTCTCTCAGCTTTCCTTTGAGTTGAAAATTGGATGAGTGTCTACACATTTGTTCTCCAAGTGCCTTCATGACAGAAATGGACTAAGTAGAAGACTCTGAGGCGCCGCATTTATTGAGGAGATTAGTTGACGAGCGTTTAGCCAAAGAGGTGACCTTCCAGGAAAGTGAGTGTGTAGCGTAAGTCAATATCCAATGTGTATAAACGTATAGGTTGTTTTAGTATCTATATAAGGTGCAATTAAATCACAAAAATTGCAACATCTTTTCAAGGATTACCTCTGTAAACTGGACAGTTTGAAAACGTACATTATCAGGTTGCTCCAGTTTTTTCCTTTACCCTCAATAACCCCAAATCTCTCCCGCCTTTTTCCCTGTCCTTCTCTGTCTACGTTATGTAGACACTAGATGGTGTCTGACCTACTTTCTCAGACTGCAGGGCTCTTCCCCTCTGTATCATGAACACACACAGACTGAGGTTCTTAATCACCCTCCTCCTTCCACCCCTATACCAGCCTCCGGTCCTGGGGAAGCAGGATAGCCCCAGTGGGACCTGCTCTGGATGCCCCCTCACTCGCTAAACTCAGACAACCTTCAGATGTACAAATCAGAGCATGGAGGAGAGTTTTTCCCTGAAGTGATACGCACTTATTGTTCCTACAGTTGCTTTTATTCCTTACAATCACATTAATAAAGGTTAATCTCAAGATTAGCAGCACGCTTACGAAGTGATGAAATGGAGAAATATCCCCAAAGTGAGTTTTTGAATGCTTTGTTAGATCTTCACTATGGATAAAAACACAAGTGGAAGAACTGCAGTGGCATCTTAACTTATCTAAGTAGGCTACACAGGTGGAGACACAGGAGGGGGTGGACAGGTGGGAGGGACACCAGACGATGCGGATCGTAGAGAAACATAAAGGAAAAAGTTGAAGCAATCCACCAGAAAGGACAGAGCGCGATGAAAGTCAGAGGAGGTGAGGGCCGAAAGACTAAATCTGGAGCATAATTCAAACAGGGAGAATAACTTTTACTAAGGTGAATTACCGTTCTGATAAAAGTGATTTTATCTAAAGTGATGTGGCTGTCACGCAAAGACAGCAACAACAGAATACATATGGATAAATCCCTCCTCTGTTGCTCTCCCTGAGGTTTCTCCCATTTGTTCCCCTTCAAACTGTGGGTTTTTTCTCTGGAAGTTTTTCCTTGTACGATGTGAGGGTCTAAGGATAGAAGGTGTCGTTTTTCTCATACTGATATTCTGAACAAACTGTGCTGTTGTATTTGCCGTAAAGTGTCTCTACTGTAGGCTATTTTTATTATATGAACAGCACTTTGGCTCGACCAAAAATAGTTTATAAATGTGCTATACAAATAAAACTTGATTTGATTTGATTTGATTTGATAAGAATGAGACAAACTAAAACAACTATCAGGAGACTTAAGGCTAATAGGATATGAAAGGCCTTATAAGTAACTTCTGTCAACAAAAGGGGTATAGGAAGTACTTTGTGTATTCTCCTTACTTATAATACATTGTAAGAACCACAGTATATTGAAATGAATACATATGACTCAAAGCTACAGTTAGTAAGATGTGCTATAATATCAAATATATCCATTTAATGACAAGAATGGGATCGTGGGAAAATGTCACCTTTATTCTGGCCAAAATCATTTCGATTCACAATATTATCCTAAGAGGACTAAAATAAATAGATGCGCTCAAAATAATATATTCGAAAACAAATCAAATTCATACGTAGTTCAGCCTAGTGTTCATAAGGCTCATCTAAAACTCAAAACATCTTGGCAGGTCTGTTTTGAATGTTTGCCATCTGATCAAAAAATCAATGTGGGGTCATGAGAAAGATCTATAAAGTAAAGATTAATCTAAGGGGAAGGCTTTGACTATATTTCATCTAGACCATTGTATCATTTTAAATAAACACAGATCAGTTCCACAACAATTAGCCCTGATCTATTATTTTTCACTAAATGAACATACTCCCACACTGAAAGCGTTCTTCTCTTGTCTGGCTGGTACAGTGTGATGAGCGAACACACGAGAGATTTGTGATGAAACCGCCAAGCCTCCTCTGATTTGCAGATCGGCCCTCGTTCTCTAAATTACACTTTGGTGTCAGGTGGAAACTCTGGTGGGAAATCCTTAACACACAGGAAATAACACGCATCTGTATGTCAACCTCACAGCCTGCGACTGAAACAGTGAACTCCTCAACGACGGTTAGACTGAAAGATTGACTCACCAATGACAGCGTACCTATTTAACGGAAATAAATACAGGTCTTAAAGGGCACACATCAACACTAGGCTTAACATCATGCTAAGTGAAGCTTTAACCTAACGTACTGTACTATAATTCCATTACTTTGACCACGCTGTACAATACAATACTGCCGGTGATGAAACAAAGGTTCATTCATGGTTTCAGTAATTAAATGATGCAGTAGTTCACAATGGCAGAGCACAGTTGATTACACATTGAATCAATATTGATCAATGCAACACAGCAGCCAGTCCTTTTTAAATATGCAGCAGCATGTCAAGCAGTGTGACCAGGAAGCACCCCCCCCCCCCCCCACACACACACACTGCTAAGAAATGTAACCTTAAGCCACACATCAGGTGTAGATGAGTGTGTGTGTGTGTGTGTGTGTGTGTGTGTGTGTGTGTGTGTGTGTGTGTGTGTGTGTGTGTGTGTGTGTGTGTGTGTGTGTGTGTACTGTATGTGCCTGTGTTCACATGTGTTGGCGTTATTACCGGGGCTCAAGTGTGTGTGTGTGTGTGTGTGTGTATGTGTATGTGTATGTGTATGTGTATGTGTGTGTGTGTGTGTGTGTGTGTGTGTGTGTGTGTGTGTGTGTGTGTGTGTGTGTGTGTGTGTGTGTGTGTGTGTGTGTGTGTGTGTGTGTGTGTGTGTGCGTGCGTGCGTGCGTGCGTGCGTGCGTGTGTGTGTGTGTGTGTGTGTGTGTGTGTGTGTGTGTGCGGGTGTGTGTGTGTGTGTGTGTGTGTGTGTGTGTGTGTGGACATGACTCACAATGTGAGACAAACAGCCTATGGGCACAGGAGGTGTGTGTGCGCACGCTTGCTGATCTCAGATAGTGAGAGGTAACTACATGAGCTCTGCATTGAGGCGATGGAGAGGGATGAGTGGAGACACAAAGCGAAATTTAGAGGAAGATGATAAAAGGAGGAGTAGCAATCTGTCACTTCACACTTATTTATCTCCCCGAGCAATTTGTGTCTGTTCTCTCCCTCCATCACTCTCCTCGCTGTGTCATGAAGGTATGCATGTGGACGGGCGTATGAATATATGATTCGGAGGCACAGTGTATCGTTTGAATCCCCTACAGTAAACGCCTGACACCTGCAGTCCAATGACCTTCAAGGTCCAATAGAGTCTCCCCTCGCTCTCCAGACTCTGAAATTAGATTTTCAAAGATCATCAACATAAATTTAAAAGAGCCGGAGTCAGAGACAGAGAAACAAAGAGAGAGAAGCAAATGAGAAAGTGCTCCTGGAGAGAGGGAGAGGGAGAGAGAGAGAGAGAAAGGAAGTTGATGATAGAGAGCGTTTGATTGTGTTTCGACAGATGAATGAGGAAGAGCGAGTGAAGGAATGGAGGTAGAGCAGATGAAAAGACGAGCACAGGAGAGAATACAATGACGTGAACCAATCAAGGGGAGAGAGCAGGGGCACCGGAGAGAGTGAGACTGCAATAAAGAGATAGAGAAGAAGAAAGGAGGAGGTGTTGGGAGAGCATGAATGTAAACGATATAACCACGGAGAGATGCTCGGCGGCGATGTCAGCCCTGCAGGCGTTTTGCATGCACGGCGGCGCTCTTCCTTAACGGGACCCAAGTGGCGCTGTGTTTACTGCGGCAGCATCCAGGAGAGCTTTATCATTACAGTATTACCACAGCCCTGCCTGGCTCTCTGTCACCATGACAACCACTGCGTTAGCCTCTGCTTTCAGGCACCAAGGACAGGACTAAGCCAAATACTGCTCCTACAGCTGGCATACAGGCTGAGTGTAGAGGAGCAGAGATGCGATTGTGAGATGGAAGATTAACATTCAAGATGTTGGAGGGGGGGGGGGGGGGGGAGTGACCTTGACAGAGATTTCGAGACAAATAAAGGGCCGTGCTTCTGATTAACAGATCTTTGGTTCTGATGTTCTGATGGGGATGTTTGATAAGCATTAATATGACGATCAGCGTCAGTCTTTCCCATGAGGGCAAAGCTAATGGGGGACCATTGCTGAGTCAGCAACGATAAGAAGACATTGAAGGATGATGTGAAATTGGCACGTGAATGAGGCATGACGTCTAAGCGATTTGAAATACAGAACGTGTTCCTGAAGGGCACCCCGAGCACTGGGTTAGACTTGCACGGGGGAAGATTAATCTATTATCTTAGGTGAACGGCTGCGGCCATCGCTCAGAGACGTTTAAAGTAGCCACTTAGCGTGCAGTGTGAGTATAACCTTGGGTGGGTTTACGGGAATAGCCTTCGCTTTACCATCGTCATCATCCCTGTTGTCAGCATCGCCATTATATTCGGAGAAACAGGGCAGTAAAACACTCTTGAACAAGACAAAGAGAATAGCTAAAATGTCAGAAGAGTTCGCTCTCGGGACATGGCGTGTGAAACGGACCAGCGGAAAACCCGAGTGGAAAGGCAGAGAGAGAGAGAGCGGTTCAGAAAACATGTCTTTCATTCTTTTAACTGCTGCATTTTCTCTCAGTGTTGAATTATGAATTACTTTAGTGGCTTTTAGTCGTTTATGATCCCCTACCCCAAGGCGTCCTCATGTGAGTTAGAGTTATCCTGGCGTGGTCCATGAAACGTGTCGAAGAGTGTTAATCACAGCGACAGTGTTCAGGGCGTCATATCGCATGAAGTCCACTAATTACAATTAGCACATGGAAAGCAATAGGGCTAAACTGAATGTATTTGTTTTTTACATTCAAAGCTAGTATTGAGGTTTTTTTTAGAATAAACCTATGTCTGACGAAAATAATTCAGTATAACTGGCACTTTATTTTGTTGGATCGTTATCAGCAACCTTAAGGTGCCAAGCTGTTTATTTCTTCAACATTTACTTATGGAGTGCCAAGTGAAAGCAGATTCATATTGGATACATTTCTTTGAAATTTAGTATAGAAATGTTATCTGGTGCAGTATATTGCTGATAAACCGCCCTGTTACTGAAGTTACCTGCCTCACTTTAAGAGCGTGAAACAGCAGAACAAACAGTATTTGGACTGCAGGGGAAATGTTGCTTTTGAAAACAAATGTGGACTAAAAGCCAATATATTTCATAAGATAAAAACATTTTGGGCATGATAACATGTATCTGTTATCAATAGATTTTGACAGAGTTTTAGAAAGTCAAGATTGGAATCTAATCCTACAAATTCTATAATGTTATTCATATTTTTGTAGGAGAATAAGGTAGGTGGAGCCCAGAATAAGAGCAAAAAGTAGAGGTAATGTTGGACTTACATTCATCAAATGGACACAAACAAATAAATAATGAAGTTGCTTAATGAGTGTAAATGGGCAGCTGTTTGCTAACCTGAGTGTTTGTTGTATTGACTTAAAAGCTAATAATGATGTCATTGCTTGGTTGTGCATTACATTTACAGTGATATAACATCTTACAAATCTTCAAATTCAAGGAGCTGTCATGAACAAATGTTGGGAATTTTACCAGAAAATACCTTGACTAATGGATATTGGCATGAATCTGCAGCAGCATTCTCTTGGTACTACATTAACATGTCAGACATTTTGCTTCTGGTTGCTCTACCATTGCAGAACAGTGAAGATCAACAAGGTGCAATGCTCTGGTGACCGCTCATTATAAAGAGCGGATCCATGACAGCTGATAACAACAGACTCACAAAAGAAAGAAGGTAATATCAGAGGAGAGATCACATTCTTGTGGTCCTCCTCCCCTATTCCTGTCCTACAGGAACGTCTCGCCTCAAGGGAAATCCAATTGACTTTGGTGGAGGAGGACGTTAGTGTCCGAGACAAGACAGGCAGTAAAAGACTGTGAGCCCCTGCTAGGGGTCACTGAACACGGGACGCTGCGGGATAATGAAGGGCAAGACAGGCGAGGCGTGGAGAAAGGGTGGGACTGGAAGAAGTAAAGGGACGTTACGGGGTTGCTGCATGTGTTGCAATATTGCATATGGGCGAAACACATCAGGCTCATCAAACAGCTGAATGTAGCAGGAGATGAATAAGGAGAAGCGACAGAGGTTAGAAGGAGTATAGGCTCTGAACTACGAGATATAATTAGCTTGTGCTCGGGTTAATCCTCGGATATACTTTATTTTCTAAATGTTAGAAACACTGACTCTGAGGTTAGGGCTCTTGGAAGTGATCCTGGTCAAATTTCAATCATCACGCAGACTTCTGTTTCAGACATTCCCTGAATGACTCAACTCCTTGACACGCTACAGTCGAATCGAGCTCTCACACACACACACACACACACACACACACACACACACACACACACACACACACACACACACACACACACACACACACACACACACACACACACACACACACACACACACACACACACACACACACACACACACACACACACACACACACACACACACACACACACACACACTAAATCCATACACTGCTCTCCAGTCGTCACAGTGTTGTATCAGCACTGCAGCGTTCAGGTACCCTCCATTTCATTCCTGCTGCAGTCCTTTCAAACCTTTCTGAAGACAAACAAACACTGTGTGGAGGTGAGTGAACTGTACACCTGTCACTTGCTTTGTATTCGGTTCGGATTACTGCAGCATGCTATGTACATTGGTCCTTTGCGACGCAGCATCCCCCCCCCTTCCTTTTCAGCAGATCCTCCCTTTTTCTTGCCTTTCCAACCTGTTTTTCTCAATCTTCGTATCGTTCGAGACACGCAAAGCAAGTTTAACAAAGCTTTCCTTGTTCTAATAGCTGTTTTGATTGACTGCCTCCCCCTCCCCCTCTCTCTCTCTGTGCTTCAGTCAAAATCTGTAATCTACCTCATAGCCCCACCATAAAAAAAAAGGAAATCAAATGAGACAATCACAAAGGCCTATTTGGTAAACAAGAGCACGACACATATTAAACTGTCAACCATTCAATGTCGAGTTGCCCATTAAGTTTAACAGAAACAAATTGAAAGTTTGAGAGAATGATCTCAACAAATAGGACATTCTGATACATTTGCATCCAGATCCACTCTCAAATCCGACCGTTACTCACTTCTCTCGATCATGTTTCTATTTAGAGGAGTCATTCGCTCTGCCTCCACTCCACTGCCACTTGGACAGGAGGGACAATCACGAGGAAGCAGATGGTCACACAGGAATTGTCCCAGTGACGTCCTCCAATGTAATTTTCCAAGGGAATGAGCAGCGATACATTTTGACTGTTTGGGTGCCAAAGGGTAACGACTGAACGCTTGATCAAGAAAACTGTCTCAGGAGAGAGAAGGAAATCATTTTCCAAACATAAATGCAAAATATCCTGCATGGAGATTATTCATTATAAGGGTGTGATGCTTTATTTATGATTGTTAACTGCAAGTTGGTTTTGAGTGTTTGATGGATTACATGAGCAATTTCATAACATCACTTTATGGTTTATGTATCAATTGAGAAGATAATCTGCAGATTAACTGTTAATAATTATCTTTAGAATCTAGGTGTAGTCATGGACTCTGACCTGAGCTTCAACAGTCACATTAAAACAGTTACTAAATCAGCCTACTATCACCTAAAGAACATATCTAGGATTAAAAGACTAATGTCACAGCAGGATTTGGAAAAACTTGTCCATGCTTTTATCTTCAGTAGACTGGACTACTGTAATGGTGTCTTCACAGGTCTCACTAAAACATCTATTAGAAAGCTGCGGCTAATTCAGAACACCGCTGCTCGAGTCCTCACTAACACTAAGAAAGTGGATCACATCACTCCTGTTCTGAAGTCTTTACACTGGCTTCCTGTGTGTCAAATAATAGATTTCAAAATATTGCTGCTGGTTTATAAAGCTTTGAATGGTTTAGGCCCAAAATACATTTCTGGCCTCCTGCTAAATTATGAACCATCCAGATCTCTCAGGTCTTCAGGGACGGGTCAGCTGTCTGTCCCCAGAGTCAGAACTAAACATGGAGAAGCAGCGTTCAGTTATTATGCTCCAAATATCTGGAACAAACTCCCAGAAACCTGCAGGTCCGCTGCAACTCTTACTACTTTTAAATCCAGGCTGAAGACTTTTCTTTTTGCCGCTGCTTTTAATTGAACCATTCATATCTTAAACTGCACTGTAACTTTTATCCATGTATTTTTTTTCTTTTAATGTTTATTTTATTATCTTTGCTTTTTAATGACTGTTTTTAAATGCCATTTTCTTAATGTCTTTCATTTTTGTAAAGCACCTTGAATTGCCTTGTGTTGAAAGGTGCTATATAAATAAACTTGCCTTGCCTTGCCCTTTAGTCCCGGCCCTAGAAGAAGTTGGACATGCTCTCAAATTAGGTATTTTTTTCAGTTCAAAAGATTACAAACTGCTCAGCCACCTTATTTCTGTAACCCTAATTATTTGAAGACATTTTTATATTTTGTTATCATTTAATACAGAGATAGAGCTGCAAAGATTAGTCAACCAATCGACAGATCAGTAGAAAAATACTCTATAAACTATTTTAGTAATCAATTAATCGTTAATGTAATTTTTTTTGTTTTATTATTTCAAATCATTGAATATTGCTGGGTTTTGGAATGATTAAACATTTGTTAAGATGACAATGGACATTGAGAAACTGGCACTTTTAACTATTCATTTTATAGACCAAACAATTATTGGGGAAAATATGTGGAAGTTTAAGGAAATTAGGTGAAGCCCTACTGAAAAGTTCCAATCATGTTCTGGTTTCTAAATGTCAAATGTTATTTTTTTATGATAATTAAAAGTAAATTGAACATATCCCCTTTGGTTCAGGGAACTTTCCTAGTTTTCTGTATTAAAAACTGAAAAAAATAATATTAAATATCTTAAATGTACACATTTTGCTCCATAAATGTGATGACGGATTGGAAAACTTGCTTGCAATATTATCTGCCAGCTAATTAACTCTCACGTTGTTGGTTTATGTCTTCATTAAAGGCATGTATTTGGGACGCTGCCCTGTGTGAGAGCGATCTGCGGGGTTACATGCGGAGGCGTGTCACATGAAGTGATTTATCAGCGTGCTGTAAGTGCGAGTGCTCAGCTGAATGCTTTATGGGCGGCTACACTTACAGAGTATGGGCCAGTGTGTAAAGGTGAGCGCACTGAAACTGATTTATGTTCAGCCAGGTGTTCAAGGGGGTCAAATGTGAGATGCATGTTGTGAGTGGGTAAATGTGTTTCTGTACCACAGTAAGTCTCTCTGTAGTTACACTCTGTGCTGATTATTGCTTATGAATTATTGACTCTCTTAATGCAGCGATGGGACTCATGATTCAGCATGCAATTAAATCTATTTTCTCGCTTTATTATGAGCACACTGTGTACTTGTTTGTTTACACACATGGTTGTGCATGTGGCGGCCTGAGCGACTATAGTACACAATACACTGTTCTCTCGTGTGATTTGACAAGATTTGCCCCATTTAGATAATTCAGGCTCCCACAACTGTAGTCGGCTCTGGCACCGTGGGAGATCTCCATGATGCAAATTCTAGAGCATAAAGGCGAAATGTCCGGGGTTTACCACAAGGTCCGACTAATTGACTGTGAGTACAGCCTTGCGGAGTGCTGATTCAGGACTTAACCAGCATGGCTAAATGGACTGAGGCAGAGGAGGAAGATTGCTGGGATTTACATGGGCGTAATTTCCACTGGGGACAGGGTGGACATGTCCCCCCCACTTTTCAAAATCCCATTTGTGTCCCCCCCACTTTTGAAATGTGTTTATTATTATTTTTTACGCAAGCGGTCATCGTCACGGAGGAGCGTCTGTGTCTGTGGCACGAGCGCATCTTGTGAGAGAGTTACGACGGTTGTTGTTGGAATTTGGTGCTAGCTCGGAGCTAACGGAGATTAGTAGCTGTTTCAACAATAAGGAGAGGGAGAGCTCTTTCCTGTCGGACTTTGAGAGACTGAGAGAGAGAGAAATAGAGAGAGAGAGAGAGAGAGAGAGAGAGAGAGAGAGAGAGAGAGAGAGAGAGAGAGAGAGAGAGAGAGAGAGACAGAGAGAGAGAGACAGAGAGTTATGTGGGTTGTTGTTAGCATCTGGTGCTAGCTGGGAGCTAACGGAGATTAGAAGGTGTTTCAACAATAAGGAGAGGGAGAGTCCTCTCTGGTCGGACTGAGAGAAATAACGTCAGCTCAGGGAGGTAAAGGACCCTGAGTGATTAGGATGTAAACTTTAGTCTAAGTTATCTCAGTGGGTCTCAAACGGTGTGGTCATCTATGAAAACAAATATTTCCATCTATGTAATATTAGTTGTAGGCCTAAATAAAATAAGTTAAGAAATCCATCCAATGTGTACTATAGGTCAGTACAAAAATAAAAAACACAGTTTGAAAGGGGAGTTATTAGTCAAATATGCATAAATAAAAAGAAAGAATGCAGACTAGGTAAGATAAAAGATAGGAGAGAGGAGTTTATCAATGATGTGTTATTGGTTGTGAGCATATTCTAATGGTTTTTGATTATTGAAATATATACAGTTCTGTTTCATATGATTGTTGAGAACTGTATCCATACATCTCTTAATGTTTCCCTCAAAGTGCACCAGATTGATGCATTCAACTTCAATTTAAAGAAACAAATCTTCCCGGGGGTGCATGCCCCCGGACCCCCCTAGAGGATGTGAGGTAATCACAAATAAAACAGGTTCACATGGATAGGATACTAGATAAGTGTGCACACTCATTATACACACTACACATTTTTCTTGGATTTGTAAAACTATAGTCCCTAATATATTTGTAGAAAGGCAGGAAATGGAATTAAATTGAGAAAATGTTTCATTGCGGAGGACCCCCTGTTTTGTGTCCGTCCGTCCGTCCGTCCCCCCCCCCCCCCCAACTTCTCAAACCAAAGTTACACCCTTGGCTGGGAAGGACAGGAACTGAAGAAGAAGGAAAAGTTATTTGGAGTGATGGGAAAGCATTTTTTGCAGCATAATCACAAAACATGTTAATTCTTCTGTCTGGAACGTAATGTGATACTTAAAGCAAAAGGTTGCTGTTTTGGAAAGTAGGCTTTCTTGTGAAGATGAGAAGATCAATAGCACTCTCATGTCTGTACAGTAAATAAGTAGCTGGAGCCGGCAGCTGTTTAGCTTAGCTGGAAAAAGCTAGCTTTGCCTGGTTCAACGGTATCAATATCCTTCTGACATGGCCTTTAACGCTCACTCATTAAACAGTTAAAATCTTGTGCAAAAATGTACAATATACAGTGTGTTATGTTACGAAGATGTTCTTGTGCTATGGCTAACAGATGACAACAGTGAGTTACTAGTCCTGGCCATGAAATAGTCTGCCACATGAAATGGTAAACTTCCTTTAGTTTTTTTCGTTAAATACAGAACCAGACTGTTTTCCCATTTCTATCTTCATGCCAAGATGAATTAGGCTGCTGTCACGTATTATACAGGATTTACAGAAGTAAAATTGGTATAAATCCTATTATCTAATCATCAGCATGAAAGCTCATAAAATTATGCATGCGTCCTTAACTGTTATCCATTCAACCGTAATACTTATGACTGCAGCCTTTTAAGTTAAATTCTTAATTTGAATCCACCATAGACTTAAATTAGACCACATTTACATCTAGTTTTGTTTTAATACTGCCGGTTTTTTCTGTTTGTATACCCCCTTTAAGATGCTTGTCATTTATTTACCAGACTTCTCTACCCTTGTTATGGGTCATTGAGCATTTATACAGTAAAGTATCGCCAACAGACAGTGCTCGGGTTACCGGGCAGCAAACATAGGCACTGTGACTTTCGATGATGCAATCACAACATGAGAAGGCCTGCGGTACAAAACATTGTCAGGGAAAATAGAAACAGAACACGGTACATTTACCAATTGCAGGCAGGAGGCAGGTTGACTAATTATCACGCCCCTGCCAGCAGCTACCGCTCGAGGAAAACAGTTTACCTTAATAAACTTGGTGGGCACTTAAGAACACCCTCCATCCTTTTTTCCCTCCATCAAGAGGTTTAGTGCTTCAGCTATTTTCAGACTAGTGTTCTCTAAAGTATTGCCTATGCGCTGAATGGTCATACAAGTACATAGTCTCATCCTCTCACCAGTAATGGAGGAATAGATTTGCCACCAGCGAATGAAATTAAGGCCCTCCTTTCCCTCTCTTTGCTATTTTCAGATGCAGCCCACAGGGAGAGGCATAAGAATGGAAGTGGGAAATAGGCCTTTCAGCGAGGATGGGGTTTCAATGGAAACAACTTGGAGGCACGAATACAAAACTCCTCCACGGAAACGTTTAATTCAATGCATTTAATTACATTACATGTCATTTTTCGTAATACTTTTCATCTCCTGAAAGAGCGCCATCACCTTGATTTCACATCATCGCGAAGACTGGGACACTCAAATTCTAAAATTAACATTTGAATGCATGTGCTCTGAATTTTTTTGCATGTCCATTAACTATCCTTGAAACCAGATATTTCTGTTTGTATTATCTTGTTTTATTTTTATTACATGGCTTAGTTGAATACTTGATTCTGATTGGTCAATTTAAACATTCCAGAGGTTGTTAATTGTCGCTAACAGACCGCTGCTAAGGAGGATCAAGGGACTTTTGATATCAATCTGCAGAAAGAAGTCCAGTAAATGTAGTGTCAGATGTGGACAACAATCACTTTCATCATTAGAAAACAACATGGAATACTTTTAGAATATTTATTTTACATCGGAATCTTTATCATTATGTTCTTTTCATCTTGCACAATTTTAATGATATTGTTGTGGTGGCTGCTAAGGATTGTTTAGGAACCATCAGATTAAATCATGTGTAATACGTCGTTGTAAACTCCAAAAGGCAGTATTTATTGAAAAAAATGTAATTCAATTGTTTCCAAAAAAAATTCAAACACATTTATCCAACTAAAAGTTCTGCTTCAATCCACGATTGTTTTAATTTATGTAACACTTTATTCTGATTGAGGACTTTGTTTCAAGGATGTTTTATTTATTTTTAGGGTTATGACGTCATTAACAATACAAAGCTTTCTTCAAAAACCTTGATGGAAGCTTTGAATGTGAGGCTCGTAGGTTCATGACATAACTTGTAGTCACTTTTGAAGTAGAAGGACGTCATTGATGAAGTTTTAGGGTCGGGTGCACCTTTTTTTAAGAATATAGGTAATGATTGTAGCAGCTATGATGTTAACCATCCCTGGAGCATTATGGGTAAGCATAGTAACAGAGGACAAAGGCAACGTAGAGCCAGTGTTTACAGGGGTCACCTTCACCACTGTTCCCATTAAGCTCCAACAGAATGGGGACGTGAAGATATAGGTGGCTCTGGGGTAAAAAGCACAAGTGCAAAACAAATTGAAGCTTCTTTACAATATGAAAAAATATATCTAATACTAATCACAATCAAATAAAAAAGATAGTAAGTTTTATTGAAAACAATTAAGGTGTTTTGTGAGCTAAATCTCACAAAAAAACCCCCAGGGGAATCTAGCATTCCCCTGGGGGGTTTTAAAGCCGTATTATCTGGTGTTTTTTTTATGATTCTTGTAACTGTTGTTCTTGTGTTTTCTGTGTGGTTTATGTTGTTTCTGTTTTCCCGTTTGTGTCCTTGAGAATGTTTCTTGGTCTCAGGTTTCTCTTGGAAAAAAAGATTTTAATCACAATGAGAAATAAATAATAAATAAATAAAGATAAAGTAAATAAATAAATTGAACATGTAGAGAAGTAAAAATCTAACTTTTGTCTTTAAAGCCACACAGAACTCATCTTCTTCGTCACGAGGTCTTCTCCCTTAAAAAGGTCACACAAAATGTCCCTGACAAAAAAGGGCAACAACGGTCAGATCCTGCCTTGGGCCATCTTCGCTGACATCTATCAAATGATCTATTCATTTCAATGTTCTTGTACTCAACAGCGATGTTCTTGTACTCAACAGCGATTTTCTATTCCGGGATCACATCTGTGTTTATCACAGTGCTAGATACTGTAGAAAATGTAAAGCATGAAGTAGAAGACATGACCTTCGGGGAGAGGGGCTCTCATTGTGCTGCGTACCCAAAATGAACCACAGACACTTGCTTTCAGATTTAAAGGGGACAAAGGTGCATCTTGTGCATGCTGGGCTACAAATGGTGCTTTGTCAGGGGATGGTTGGCATCGACAAGTGCCCTTCTTGTGCAAAACAAGTGACCAATTTAGATCTGTGGGACAGTAGGACCACATTATAGGAAACCGTTGATAGACAGCAAAAGATTTGACATTGCAAAGTAGTAGATTTGTCCCAGTTTTTTACAATGAAATGATTATTTGGTTTAATATGCTATATACAAAGGAAATCAGAAAATATCGGTATTTGACAGGCATATAATTTTTTCTGCCTATTTAACCTTGATCCTAAATCTATTTTCAAAACAATCAACAATTGTTTATTTGTTAGTTAACTAATCGGTAAGTAGAATTACTTAGCTTTCCATACAGTAATTGTACCGAAGGCTGGATAAAACGATCTTTAAAATCTAGAAACGTAGAAAAACAATTAAGAAACAGCCAATGAGTCGTTGACTCAGCTGTAACATAACCCAGTCTCTACTGTTGCAATAGTGAAATGGTGGATACTTCATTTTCAGCTTTACAACCCCGCGAAATGACTCGTTTCACGCCAAAGAGTTTGATCAACAGCTTCTATAACATTTAAGTCTAGAAAAGCTGCACCGTTAAATGATTTGATCCCCTCTCAAGAGAGCAAAGGGCTGAATCAGACAATAGCCTTCAACAATTCAAATTACTGTCTGTTTTTTAATGGCAGCTGTCTGACCATAGCCATAAAACTGTAAATTGAAAATTATTATAATAGTTTTAAATATACATCTTGATGATTAGCGATGTTGATCAATGTAAAATAAATATATCTCTTATACCTATATTTGACCATATCATCCAACACTCCCATTTAATTTCATCTTTAATCTTTTATTTGGCTATCCAATCATTAAACAATATATTTTTCATTTTCATTTGCCACCATACTCAACCTGCTGAGTGTCAAGAGTCAATTAAATTAGATTATCTAAGGTTCATTAAGAAAGAAAACCAAACCAATTGTCTATTGATACTGGGGGATCCTTGGGAATTCAATTAGGATAATTGGCAAATTAGAGTTTAAAATAGTAAGTAAGAAGATCAAAATCTGTCAAACAAGATAGAACAGCTCCATGTTGTCTGAGCTGCACTGCAAGACCTATGTCAACCACACACACATCAATAAATGAATCAGATGCAAATCGTATTGTATAACACTTCATCAAACAGGAACATTTACGTCCATATATTTGGACACTGAGTGAACTGAGTGGAAAAAGCTTTAGTACGGTGTGAGCAATATCAGGTTTTAAGAGGTGATTGTGAAAGGGAGAACGTCTTTAAAAAACAGACAGAAAGAGAAGATAATCAATTGATTATCAATCAATAGGCAGGCGGGGGTCTGGGTGAGGAAGATTGGATGGCTCGAGCTTTCACAAATAATCGAAGATGCAAAGACAACGGTCCCCACCCCCATCACGCATCGTCTTTCTCCTGTGGCTGTCACCTCCTCCCCGTTCATCTCAATATCCCTCTTCGCCTTTCTCCTACTCCCTCCGTGTCTCTCTATATGCTACCCTTCAGTCCCTTTCCCATCTTTTCCTCACCACTATCTCACCCCTTCTCCATTTCCCTCGCTCCGTCTCTCACACTCACACTCCCACCCCATTCCACCTCTTTCCTCTTCCTCCCTCCTCTCTCCCGTGTCTACTGCAGCAGAAAAGCCAGCACAGACACCAGCATGTGTGTGTTTGTACATGTTTGTGCTGCTACGGCACATCCACGACCGAAGCTTCACACGATCATGAGCGGAGAAGGAGGAGGTGGGTGTGAGAAAGAAGAAAAAAAAAGCCCTGCATGCGTGTCGAACGCTGTGATCGAAACATTGATTGCTGATGCGTTACATCACAGCCATGCAAACAAAAAACCCTTAAACGCCTCTCCTCCCGTCTCCCCTTTATTTCCTCTCGTCTCCTGCTTCCTCCGTCTGTCTCTCTCTCATCTGTCTCGTTGCATTTCCACATCAGCATCTCGTTGTTTCCCTTGTCCTAGCCTCCCTGCATCTCTTTTCTCTCCACGTATAATTTGCATCTCTCAGGACACAAAGGACCAAAAGGTTCTGCCACTAAGGACAATATACTTTTAGAAAGAGAGAGGGTGGAGGATAAAAAATAATGATCTGGGTCACAAAGCTGTTTGACGTATATCACTGGCATATGAAACCTACAGAGAGGAATGGGGCTGTGCCAACCCATAAATAGAGCTGCTGTTGTGCAGCCATTGAAATGAATCCCACATTCTACCTGCCCTGTACTCTGCATAACCTCAACGTCACAAAAACCTCTATCTGAAAGCACTTAATGAACCATTCAGGAGATCTTAACCACCAGTGATGTAAAACTCATCATTACATAATGCGTTCCAGCAGCTACCGGCAGCAGGTACAGTATCTTCAATCTGAGGTATGGCAATGCTTCCACCTCATGATATTCAAGAATTCAGCACACAATCCAATCATATTTACATAATAAAGAATCTTTTTTTGCTTGACTTTTCCTATATCTGATGTGATTTCAAAATCCAGACCCCGAAGGCGTCTCCCCCCTAACGCAACATGTGGACATTGTGCAAAGAACGGCAACACTAAGGGCGGTTTTGTTGCATGAGGCAGGAGGGGTGGGAAGGTGAGAGAATTAATCTGATTGGGAAGGGAGTGACACTTTGATAAGACTTCCTGCCTGATCCCAAGTCCAGGGAGGTGGATCAGGTGGCTTACAGCAGACTGTCTGTCACTTTCCCCTTCCTTCAGAGGGAACTGAATCCAGGTATGCAGACCTATACCTGGTGCCAGTGTGTGAAGGAGCCTGTGGGTGCAGCTATATTGTCTTTATCAGTCATTCTAGATACAGTAAGTGTTGCGGAGTGTGCATTTCCACAGCTAATTTCAGCCTGATGGTATGAGTTTGCCACTGCAGGTGTCTGCTGACTGTCTGGTGTTGCATGTGCAGCAACAGACTGCATGCATTTACACAATCTATGGCTCCTCACACACCCTCAATTACAGCAAAACACTACCAACAAAAGCACAGACAGGGGGGAAAGACAGGGATGATCAAACTACATCACTAAAACACAAATCAAAGCAGTTGTGATCAAGCAGCTGGATTCACCTGTAACTAGAGGGTCTTAGAAAAATAAAACAGAAGCCCACTGTTACTGTTTTCATGTAACACGGATCAAAACCACAGTGAGGGGTACTTGTTACTCGTACACCTGTATGATCAAATGCCATCAAACGTCTGCTTTTGGAAGGTGAATTATTTACTATTTACATGAAAAGAATAACAGGGTAATTCAAAATAGAATCAAGTTGTGCGTAAGAGCAATAAAGCGTAAAAGCTATCAAATGGGAAATGGGAGAAAGACAAAAAAACAGCCCAGCAGGCTCCAGCAATAGCAAGGGCAAACTTGGGGAGAGACATGCATTTCAACACTGACGAATCGGTGTCGTATGAGCAGCTTCAGTGCAGTGATACAATAAATAAGACTCCCATGAAATACGGCGCATTGATGTGCATCGTAAACGGACAAATATGACTTAATGAAGACGTTTGGATGCAGCAGGCGCAGCGGATGCCGCGTTTCAGAGGCAGATATGTATCAAACCTCAAGAAGCATAGGAATTATGATGGCAATAAAAACGGTATTCAGTGTGAAGCCAGCTCTCTGAAACAGGTGATACATCAAGTAAAAGACATGGAGGTGATGTGTTTGACAACATCTCTGGTAGTTATATCAAACAGTTCCCATAGCTGCCATACCATTTTCCATTTTCCTTATGCTATCAGCATTAATTATTCAATATCAGTAAGTCCATATCCATTTAATGCAAGTTATCCCTTCAGGGAGTACACACATGTCTACAGTCAGACTGTAATTAATTATGGAGGACTGGTTTCAATGATAATGTGGACAGCACCTTAAAAACACAAAGCTTAAAAAACTTATCATGACCCAAGCAGACACGATGATGCAGAAGATGCAACAGCACATTAACAAGTTGCAGGAGAGACGTGGGGAACTCACCCTGGCATATTTGGAGGAGTACGGGTCTTCAAACAGAGCCCATATTCGGGGCTGCCAGGTTTTCCACCAGCCCGCTCTCCTCGCGTCTTCCTGCATGCACAGTCTTCTCAAGTCCCCGTCCGGACCGCTCAGCGCGGGCTCGTCGTCCGGGGCGTCCGGTTCTGGATTCTCGAAGCTGTCCAGCGCCTCCTCCGCATCCCGGTGCTGCCGGTAATTCATCCAGCAACACGCCTCCACATCTGTCTCATCGATGCCCCAGAAAGCCAGCTCCTCCTCGAACAAGGGACCGCACACATCGTTGGGACAGTGCAACTTCCCGGTGCGGTAATAGTTGAGGATGAAGGAAAACACTGACGGGTGGCGGTCGAAGAAGAACTCGTCTAATTTGGGGTCGTAGTCGAAGTTGCTGAACGCGTCCGGCTCGGTGAGCCACGATAAGCGGGTGCCAGGCAGCGTTTTTAGGGTGCTCCGGTAAGTCTCATGCCGCACCCCCCCGCAGTTTATCACGATTTTCTCGCTTTCCGACGGACAAGTCATGTCTGCGCTGTAACATGCTTTGTTGGACGACTTGTTCCCACCCTTGCGCCCTTTATAAGAGGATACACACACCGAACTGAGCATAGAGGACCGGGGGGGAGGGAGAGGATGAGAGAAACCGAAGGGAGGAGGAGGGAGGAGTCTGAGGAGTCTGCGGGGAGAGAAAAAGGGCAGAAATGTTAGCAGAAGGGAGACATAGACGTGGATTATCAACATTGCAATACACATTAACAATCACGCAGTAATGCCAGCTGTATGTGCAATTAGTCCCTTGATAATCAGCTGATGGAAAACGACATTGTGCAGGTGCAGTGAGAGGGGGGGGAATATGAGGGGTGGCAAAGTAGTTTTGGACACAGCAGAAAGATACCCTCAATTTATTAGGGTGGCACAGATGGCAGCAGGTGGACAAAGTTATGAGTCAGCACCCTGACAGGCTGATGTTGAAACCACAGTGTGTGTGTGTGTGTGTGTGTGTGCGTGTGCGTGTGCGTGTGCGTGTGTGTGTGTGTGTGTGTGTGTGTGTGTGTGTGTGTGTGTGTGTGTGTGTGTGTGTGTGTGTGTGTGTGCACGCGTGTGTGTATGCGCGCGTGTGTGTGTATTTATTTAAATGTTCTTGTACTCAACAGTGACTTCTCCCGAGATCACATCTGTGTTTATCACAGTTCTAAATACTGTAGAAAATAGAAAGCATGAAGCAGAAGTCATGACCTTCGGGGAGAGGGGCTCTCGTTCTGCTGTTTCCCCGAAATTTGAAGGGGACAAAGGTGCATCTTGTACATGCTACAAATGGTCCTTTGTCAGGAGATGGTTGACAACGACAAGTGCCCTCCCTGTTCAAAACATTGTGCATGCTTCCCCAAAATGAACCAAATACAGACGCTTGTTGTCTGATTTGGAGGGGGAAATAGTCTGCCACATGAAATGGTAAAAATCCTTTAGTTGTTTTGTTTTTTAAATACAGGACCAGACTATTTTCCCATTTCTATCTTCTTGGTAAGAACCAAATACAGACAATTATTGTCCGATTTGGAGGGGGCGAAGGGGCATCTTGTGCATGCTGGGCTACAAATGGTGCTTTGGAAGTGACTCCAATCAATGTTTCCATCCTTTATTCCATGCTTTCCCTTAAACTATGTCTGAATTGATCTGGTCGATGCTCATGTCAGTGTTCATTCAAATCCTCTCCCTAATTGGGCCACTTTCAGACTTGATCAGCCTCCCCCCCTTCCCCTCCATCCCTCCCCACCTGCAACCATCCCCCATTTGCCTAAGAGTGTGTGAGGAAGGAAGAGTGACAGAAAGATGAGGATAAGGGGGAACATGGGTCTCCATCTCACTGGTTGTTCCCCCCCCCTCCCCCTTTTCCCAAGGATGCCTCTCTGACGTAGGGTGGCGCAGCAACGTGTGTGTGTTTGTGAGTATGAGCGTGTGTGTGTGTTTGTTAATTGCCTCCCGAGAGTGTGGTGTCCGTACTAATGTTAGATCTCCTCAATCAGCCTATGTACGTGCTACACACACTGCTGCAGCCCCCTCCGACCGCACCGAGATTCATGCGATGCACAATTATGGCAATGCTTTCTCTGCCACTTCTCCTATGCACTGTCTCCGTGTGTGTGTGTGTGTGTGTGTGTGTGTGTGTGTGTGTGTGTGTGTGTGTGTGTGTGTGTGTGTGTGTGTGTGTGTGTGTGTGTGTGTGTGTGTGTGTGTGTGTGTGTGTGTGTGTGTGTGTGTGTGTGTGTGTGTGTGTGTGTGTGTGTGTGTGTGTGTGTGTGTGTGTGTGTGTGTGTGTGTGTGTGTGTGTGTGTGTAAAGACATGTAGAGGTAGAGGGTGACAGAAAGAGAGAGGAAGGCCATAAATCAGATGTTTAATGGTAGGATCGGAAAGGACAGGACAATCAGGAAAACAAGCATGCTCAGAGAAAGACCTGAAGATTGGATGACATAAAGATCCAAAGAGTGAGAGATGTGGAGGAACAGAAAGTGACACTCACTCTCCCTGCAGTGAGCAGCTAGTGTCTCTCCCCTATTGATGGAGGAAGGGGGTTGAAGAGAG
Source organism: Notothenia rossii (assembly GCF_949606895.1). Classification (NCBI taxonomy): domain Eukaryota; kingdom Metazoa; phylum Chordata; class Actinopteri; order Perciformes; family Nototheniidae; genus Notothenia; species Notothenia rossii. Next base: position 9,387,491 of record NC_136910.1, read on the forward strand.
AGAGAGCAGAGGGGGGAGGAGGAAGAGCATAGAAAAGGAGAGTGCACTATAAAAGTGAATGAATTCTGCTGCAGTAAAAAGCCAGAGTTATTTGCTCTCTCCCTCATCTCCTTCTCCCAGTGAGGTCAAATGATCCGCCCGCGAGCTGTGTTACCATCCGGGGGGTGTGTGTGTGTGTGGGGGGGGGGGGGTCTCGGTGCTTCACAACAGGCACGCGTTCACAGCAAGCCCGTACACGCGCCACATCTATGTTGTTAACCTTTTTTTCTATTCAAAGAAATGCACCACTCTCCTCCTCCTTCCCCCTCCTCCCCTGCGAGCTCTCACTGGCCCTCCCCCTCTCCATCCTACTACTCTCTCTCTCTCTCTCTCCCTCACTTTCTCTTCCTCGCTCGCTCTCATATTCCGCATAAAGGAATCACATTTCATTGAAGGAGCGGAATCAAAGCTTCATTTCTCCCTCCTCTCACCACACGGTCCTATTCCCATCCAGTGCCCCTCTCTCATTCTTCTCCTCTCTTCCTCCCCCCCCCTTTTTCCACATTCCTATTCTGCATTTCGCTCTTATGCATTTTTCTTTTATTTCTCCCCTCTTTTGCTTCACTCATCCTCCTGTCCCATTCTCTTTCCCCATCCCAAAGTAAGCTTCCTTCACTTTGGGTCAACTCTCTTCAGCGCTCTCCCCCCAGACTTTTTTCTCCCTGCATGTAGGACACTGCAGCATTTCTGTTTCTTTCATGTTACTTGTGTTTTTGTCTCTGTTGTTTTGCTCATTTCATCTGAAGAAACAACTTTTGGTTCATGTAAAAGTTGTCCGGTTCTCTTTTTCTTCAGATCTTCTGTTGACATTAAGTATCTTTTTTTCAGATTTTCTATTTTTTTTTCCTGATTCTTTTTGGTACAAACTATTTTTTTTGGGTACTAACTATATTTTTTTCACTTTTGAAGTTCCTGGACTTAACAACATCTCAGGTAAGATCTACTAAGACCAAGGCTATTGCATGGGACTGCAGTCAGAGTTTGGAAACATCAGAGCAAAAAACGTTGTATACAATGCCCAGCTCTCGAAAAAAACTCAAATGGATGTACTGCGGGTTCAAAAAATCCGGAAACTGAACCTTATTCTTCTACTTTTTATCAAATATTCAAAGTGCTTGCGATGCTTGCGGCAGGACCATCAAATCTGCTTGCTCGACAAAAAAAACCTGCACTCATGAGTTTTTGAGTCGTCCTGCATCATTCTGCTCAAGCAGCACAGTCTCATCTTTACAACTACAAGAGAAAGCAGGACTCGTTTAGTTGAATAAGGAAAGTAATAACTTGCGGTCAGATTTAAAACAGTTTGGCAGTCAGTCAGGCAGGCAGAGTGTATCTCCATCCTGTGGGTCTTTCCAGCCGGGACTGCTTATATTTCAGCACCATGGACAGCGGCGCTCTCTCCCTGGGACTCTAACAGGACACTTAACTCTCCACAACCAACTCCTAAGATCGCAGCCGTGGAACTTTTATACATCGGATTACTTTTTTTTGGCTTCACTTTGCAACTCCCTCGTGCCTCTTATTTCTACTTCACGGGCAGCTGTAGTTTATTGGTTGAACTGCTGCATATTTTATACGCAGACAGCCACAAGTCTATAACTGCGGTTAAATGCCTTTGTGTTCCCCCTGAGTCATGTGGGGTGAGTTTATTGATTTTTTTTTAATGTACTTAAGTGTTACTTTTAAAACTCATTTGGGGTTGATTTGGATATGGAATATTCTTGCCTATGCTGAGAAGATATCATATCCATTTTAAAGTTTGAGTGAGAGTTGTGAACATGACCTGATCCTGATTAGCTCAGGGCATTTCAGTTTAGTGCTTTGGAGCTGCATTTCAGTTTAGTGCTTTGGAGCTGCATTTCAGTTTAGTGCTTTGGAGCTGCATTTCAGTTTAGTGCTTTGGAGCTGCATTTCAGTTTAGTGCTTTGGAGCTGCATTTCAGTGCGCAGTTTGAGGGTTTCAGCTTAAAACCGTGGAAGTAAGCACATCTATTTAAGAGCCAGCCTCAGCACTTGAATCACTGTCAGGAGTGCAATTGCTTGAAAAAAAACAAAGACACCCGAGAGAAGGGGGGGGGGGGGGAGGCTAAAGAAGGTGCTGCAAAATGGAGGAAGGAAGTTGAGATCCAGCGGAGAGATTAAAAAAGAGCACAGAGCGGTGGAGGAAGAAGCATGAGGAAGAGGCTGAGGGGGAAAGTGGGAGGGGAGGTAAGGGGGAGAGGAGGAACAATCTCCAGCAGCACCTCTGTTTCTCTCTCCTGCAGCATTTCCTGCCTTGGCCGCCGTGTCCTGCGCCACCCTGCTACTACTGCCTCACCACTGCACACACACACACGGGGAAAGAGGAGGGGAGGGAGGGAGGAAGACGCATACAAACACACACTCACCTGGCTGCAACAAAACAGCCTAAGAAAAGCAAATCAAGGCAGAGATAAGGCTCTTTGGTGATGAACCCTTTAGGGAGATAGATGATTTCTGCAGTGGAGGATGGATGGAGAGAAAGGGGCAGATAGAAAGAAAGAGTGTGCGCGTGGCATTTGCACGAGGGCTGCACTGACGCTAATATATATTAGCAGAAACACTGCAGCAAGAAGGGGGAGGGAGCACGGGATTATGGGATGCATTGACTGTTAGGTACCAGCAGCAGTAACCGGGGGGATGGGAGGAGAGCGCACACTAGAGAGGGAGAGACAGAAGGAGAAGGCAAGGGAGGACATTTGGAGGAGTGCTGACTATGTGGAACAGACCCAGCAGTTGGTGGAAAAAGCTAAAAAAACAAAAAAACATTTACCAATCACAGAAGGGGGAGAAGAGATGGAGAATGAGGGTTGAGAATAGACAGACAGAGAGAGAAAGTGAAAGGAAAGGTAGAGGAGAGTGAGCAACCCTGGGGAAAATGAAAGAGGGGAGAAAAAAAAAGGTGGGGGGAGGAGACGGAGAAGACAAAAAAAGACCTTGCAGTGGCTCAGGAGAGCACCTGAATGGCTGTCAAGGTGTAGCAGGAGGAGGAGGGGCTGGAGATGGTCTGCAATACTAATAAGAGGAATGGAAACAGTGGATTGATAAAAAGAGAGGAAGGAAAACAAGGATGTGAAAAAAGACATGGCAAACGTGCACTGGGGAAAAGGAGGGCTTAGCAGGCAAGTGTGTAATGTATGTGTGTGTGTGTGTGTGTGTGTGTGTGTGTGTGTGTGTGTGTGTGTGTGTGTGTGTGTGTGTGTGTGTGTGTGTGTGTGTGTGTGTGTGTGTGTGTGTGTGTGTGTGTGTGTGTGTTTAAGAGAGAAAGAGAGATAGCAAGAATTACGTGTGTGTGTGTGTGTGTGTGTGTGTGTGTGTGTGTGTGTGTGTGTGTGTGTGTGTGTGTGCGTGTGTGTGTGTGTGTGTGTGTGTGTGTGTGTGTGTGTGTGTGTGTGTGTGTGTGTGTGTTTAAGAGAGAAAGAGAGATAGCAAGAATTACGTATGTGTTTCTGGTGCGCAGCCATTTTTTACCACCCGCTACCTCATCAAAGGATGTAACCACAAGGCTTCACGCTGTTCCACCCATATCAACCCCCTTCCTCCCACCCTCCTTTCCTCATTCCTCTCCCCCTCATCTCTACCTGATCTTCCCTCTCCTCTCTTCTCCTCTCTCGTTCTCAATCCCCAGTATCGAGGAGACCCCAACAGGAGAAAGTGAGGCACTGCATCGCCGTGGAATCACTGCGGTCACCTCCCCTTTTAGTGCGGTGTCACACCACACAGTGTCCTCCCCCCCCCCCCTCAAATTGTCATTGAGCCTCACAGTGTAACTAGGATTCTGGTGTGTGCAGTGTGTGAGGATGCTGGGGAGAGGTAGGAGGCGTGTGAAGTGTGAAGTGAATGATACACATTTTTTTATAGAATATCATGAATGGATGGAGCTAACAAAAAGGGTGCGTTTTGCAAAGAAAAACAGAGAGTGAGGTCATACAGTGAGCCAGTATTCCTAAATCTGGTTATGCACACACAGGAGAACAAACACTTTCTTCTTATAACAAAGCTCACAAGTGTCCAATTCTCAAAACATGAATTAAGTAGCCAATCAATTAAGCAAGTAGAAAGGGAAATGGCAGCTCCTTTACTCCAAGCAACACCAGCGTGGAGATCTCCTGGGGCTGACCAAGCCACACATACTTCAGCAACAACACTCCCCTGGGGGTTTGGTGCATATTGGTCACCCCCCCCCCCCCCCCTATCTGCATCTCCATCCAGAATCTCATGCTATCACCCCTCTCGCAACACTTTTTTTCTACTTTAGGAGAAATAAAAGAGTCATGTGACCCTGGGTTGCTCCTTTTAGCTGGCTGGGGATGATTAATACATAAGGCCATTTTCAGGAATAGGCTGGCAGAAATGAAGCCTGTAATAGAGCTCTGAAAGCTCAGCCAGGGTCCATGACTACAATCAGTCCTGCCAACAGGAGAATGAGTGTTGAGATTATGTGGATAGATTTACCCACTGTATGAGACTCCACTGGTCCTAGAAGGAGGCAAGGCTACCTTCTAGGACCAGTGATTGGTTTAGGAGAGGTCAGGAAAATCCAAAAACAACACTGAGTGCAGGAAAAAAAAATCAATGATATAATGTTTCATGTCGGGAAGGAAGGCTATTATTGGACCTGGATGAATCCCAGCTATTATCCCTCAGTATTCAGTGTTCTTGGAGGATTGGCAGCAGGAGCACATGGCTTTAACCTCCGCACCTCTCTACTCTCTATATCATTTAAACCTGCCTGCTACTAATTAATAATGCCGCCCTCACAGCATGATTAGGACCGTCATTATCCTGCAGTGCAATGATGTGGCTCCGAGGGCAAGACAAATGGGACGGGGGAATAAGCTTTACTGACTCCTGACCTGTGCACAGGCGATTAGACAAAGGGGAGGGCTACGGGAAGTCACCGATTAGGAGAGAAGTTGGGCTTGAACTTGAGGAAGTAAAAAGAGGAGGACAAGGAAAAACGGAGACGAGAGGTGAGCTTGAGGTGAGTTTCAAGGTCAAGGATTACAATCGCTGAGTCAGCTGGATCAGGTGATGGATCAGTTAAAAAGACACAGGGGGGAAAGTTGTTTGAAAGCTGGGCATGAGCACGTGAGAGGGGAGAGGAACCAGCACGCACAATGAGAGAGGAAGGGTCAGATGCAAGAACACACACAAACCCAGGACACGACAGATGCGTAATTCAATCACAACCTCAAAATAGATTTATTCCCCCCTCTGTTGCTTCAACACCAGCACCCTCCTTTTTTGAAGCCCCATCGCTACTCTACCAATGACACCCACTGACAGCATGCCACTGTCACTACTGGGGAGGCTTCTTTTTTTGTTGCTGAAATCGAATGGGTGTTTTCTGGGTTACCCTCGATCTAAAAATAGCGCCAGCTGTAGATTCATAATGCAAGATTGAGGAGAGAGAAAGCAAATGGAGGAAGAGAGTTCCCATAAGGGGGAAAGCATGCTGGAGACAGAAGGGAAAAAAAGGAAATGCATGTGCTGGAAAAGTGAAGGAAGAAGAGGCATTATGAAACTACTTTGTGTGATGCAGGGGGATGTTGATGTGGTGGTGGGGGGTTGTAGGGAGAAAGACCCCGTCTAGACATGTAACTGCCCCCTATAGACTTCCTGGACACTATGTCCTTCCTGTGGTGCTGCTCGACTGCTCATCTCTTCCTCACACATTTTCTCATGTGTGTGTGTGTATATGTGTGTGTTTGTGTCAGTCCCTCTTATGGCTTCTTTATCAAACCTCCATTTCAGGCCTTGACACTTACCATAGTGCTGCCACGCCACAAACACAAACACTGCTGGCACATGCAAGTAAAACAAATGCATGCCCACAAATGCACAAAGCAATAAACACAGACAGAAACAGTGGCTCACACAGAGACAATGATGACCAGGAGGAATGCACAAACACACACACACACACACACACACACACACACACACACACACACACACACACACACACACACACACACACACACACACACACACACCTCAGAGGCATCAAACTGCTCTGATCTAGTGGTGTAGATGGGGAAACACCCACAATTTGTGCAATAAGGGAATGTTATAAAATGACATTTTTTGGCGTCATGTGAGTGGATAAATGACATGTGACTGTGTAAAAGTGCGGCTCTCTTTGTGTAAAAGCAGCTAGAAATAGCAATACAAACACAGTATAGAGGTTTATGAATATCATTTGAACATATTTCAAACATTCTGTTTCCTCCGGATCATAACACAAACAGGTTACAAGGAAGAATTAATCGCAGATAAAACGATACTTGTTGAATGTAGGCTAGACGCTTTTTTCTTGCTTCTTTCAGAGCTGGCCAATAAATGCTCTATTATTAGACGGATAACGCATAATATAGCCACCAAAATACAGACATATACACAGACACGGATAATACTCACTTGCTTTTGGTTCAGGTTCGTTACGAGTGCTTGCAGAGACGCGCACATCAAGCTTAAGATCAATCACAATGTAGTTGTCTTTGTTAGATCGCTTTTTTCTTATGATATCACAGAGTATCCAGATTCTCGCAGGCATTCAGCTGGTCTGTTTTCTTTCTCCCCACGATAAGAATAAATCAAAATAGGATTGCGCGCGTCTGTCGCAAAAAAATCTCGTGTTGGCACCGTTATTGCCGTATGTTACTTATAGCTTATGGCATGCTGATGATGGCAAAAGGGACGAATCTTTCGGGTGAAATTATGCAGAAGTCCCCCTGAAATATGTTTTTTGCTGTTTCCCTCAATTTCAAAGCCCCCTCTCCCACCTCTTTGTTATTGCAAAAAAAAGATAATTGGCAGCCTTTGTTACAGTGTCTCTACGCTTCCAGGCGCAGGGTGTTGCTACCATTCAGCTCTTCCTCTTGCAAATGTTTCAATGGAGCCTGTAGACACCTCTCTCATTGCCTTTCCCTCTCAGTGCCTCTCTGTTCGTTTGGAGGAGCGTCACCTTTTTCCTCAGACGATACATGTGGGCGGATTAGAGAACAAGACAGAGGGTGGGAGGACCCCGGTGAATACAGAGGCTAATTTCTCTATGGCTGCTGAACTCCATAAATACATATGCTGTAAAAGTACACACAACAGGGCTATAAGAGGAAAGGCTGTGTGTTTCTTGTTAATCATATGTTTAATTGTTTGTTTTTCCCTTCTCCCCCCCCCCCCCCCCCCCCCCCTTCTTCTTTCCTCACTATATAGCTCACACTTGCTCACTCTGCTGGACGGACGCACCATTTTGTCTACAGGTTCCCAGCCTTGACTCTTGTCTGACATCAGCAGTCATGTGGTGGCAGAGGAGCAGGTGGGAATATGACAGGGAATGTGGATTTATATGTTCAATACTATGCCTAATTATAACAAGTAGATATGATACTGCTTTAATTGAAGTTATTTGTAAAGCACTGTCTGTGCAAAAAAACATGAAGGGATCTTTAAAAATGTCACAATTGTTATGGTATAATAAGACAGTCAACATATATTAGCAAACATGAACACATCCCAAAACTGTGTGACAGAGTGCTACATCTCAAAATGGTGATGTCAACAAGTTTAAGTCTGGAACGTCTCCATAGACAATTGGGGGGGAAATTATAGGCAAAACTGAGAGAACCCAGGAAAATGTTCGAAGTATATATTGTTTCTGGTTCAGAGAAATTACATTATAATAAAGCTTTGTTTAGCTATACACAATGAGAGTTCACAAATTCAGCCTCCCATTAATATTCTGGAGCATCTCCAGACTTTATAATTGATGACATCATAAGCGTGAGACTTCTCTGGTGTGTGGCTCTGACTGAGAGAAGCTCATGTTCACAAATATTGACTGCACCTTCATAGGCCACGTAAATATGTAATAATACATTTTTGAATTCCTTATTTAGGAGGTGTTCCCCTTTAAGAAATATAAAAATACAACACTGTTTATGCATGAGGCCTCTTTGGTCTGAGCCATAATCCAGTAAAGGTACCATGATCAGCATTGTTGCTGATGCACTTATCGACTGGAAGCTCAAGGTCAAGTGCAACACAGCCTCATAAAAATGCCCATAGTAGTAAGAGGGCAAAAGGTTCATACTAAAGTGCCTGTAGCATTTCCATTGATCACAAAATGCTCTCATAGCGAAGTCGGGAAGGAAGAAGGATGACTATAGGAGAAATGTAAGTTCATAAAAAAAGGTGCAATTAGCATAAAGAGGACCATGTTACAGTTAAAAAACAATTATCAAATGCATAAAGCTTTGTAAATAAGTGTTATTACCCTTTCCGAAAGGTGAATAGAAGCAACATAAAGGTCAAGCTTCTCACTGCTCTACAGGGCTAAATGCATCGCCACTGCCTTTATAGCTCATAAAGTAGTTAAAGCCATATCCTTAAATAAGTAGGACACATCAAAGTCTGACATATCATCTGGAAGAGTGTTCTTATAAAGTAAAAAAAGAGCTGTTGAAAAGTGAGAAAATGTGAGCACAAACTCAGGCGATTCATAGCATGGAGCTCACAACACAGGCTTGGATAGTCTGATATTCTGGATTTAAGGCTTTCTTTTCTACTAATGTAATGTTTTTTTTACATTTGTGCAAGCGATGGTTCGCTTCCTTATAAGTTTGTATTATCATTGCCCTGGTTGGAAACACATTTTCAACCTGTCCCTGTTTGTATCCCTCTGTGTGTATGAGCTACATTTGAGAGCGTGAGCCACCTCGCTCCATTAAGGCATGAGTATCGGTCCCGTTTGTGCATATGTGTAATTCAGACCTGTGTAAAAAGAGCGACAAAATCCCATCAATAAAGTATGTTTTCCTCAACCATGTGTCAGGTTTAGAGCTTTTTTCTGCACTTTCCGGAAACAATGCATAACTCTATTCTGCACTATGTCACTTCTAGTTTATTTACAACCCGTCTCACCCCGACAGCGCTGTCCAGGATTGGTCAAACACATGATTTATACAGGTGCTGTGCTAAATAATTCTTGAGGTAATTCAAGCTGTTAAAAACATCAGCCAGAGCCCTTTCAGCAAATACTGTAGGAGTTTTTCATACAGTATTTATAATATTTAGCATACAGTTTAGAGTGTCTAATGCTAATATAAGCTTGCTAAAATGCTCACGGTGACAATACCAATACATTTGCAAATTACCACTGATCAAAGAGTACAGATGAAGCTGATGGGAATGGGTATCTGGTATTAGAAATGGGTTTCTGGTCATAGAAATGTCAATATTACTTACACATTTCACTCTTGAATCTAATAGTCAACCTATTGATGTGCATTGAGAAAATGTCAGGACATCACCAAAGTAATTAGGGTTCATCGTCTGGGGAACATCAATTACGGAGCAATCAATCTCATTATTTTTGAGATATTTCAGCCAAGAGAGAAATGGTGGAACGAACAACCCAAAGATCCACATTGCCATCCACAGAATCTGTATCAGCACGCACCAGCTAAGAATAAACAATACTTTCATATTCAAACTAAAGTGAACTCACCCTTCACCAGACTAGAACAGATGCAGCAGGAAGTCATCCACAGAAAGTAGCTGACAGTGTTTCCTCATCAACCTGCATAAATACTGAATGCTCAGCTTGGGTTCTTCCTGGGAGTGAGCATTAGCCAACACAGACACATCAACAGGCTCTTGGCGGTGGCGGCATGCTGCTGCTTATGCATAAGGAAGTAGTGAGAGCAGACCTGAGGAGACATTGTGCGATCAAGAGAAGAATCTGAAGCGCTGACGGAGAGGGAAAAAAAGCAGATCTGTGGTGTCCTCAGATTCACCGGTTCACTGTTACTTCCAGTAAATGTTAATGTGGGGTAAACAGTGTATGTATAAAACAATTGAAAACCCTAACCCTAAATTGCAGTAAATCTACTATTACTCTTTGTACTAAGGAGCACTGTTCTGGAGGGTCAACACAAACGATTGCTGGCCTTAGGGTGCAAAGACTAATTGACAAAGACAAACCGCTGGTCCAATAATCTCCATTGATGCTGTCCATCGCTAATTGTAAAACTGTGTCCACGTCACATGGTCTTCAGGTCTGCTTTACACTCAATGGAAGCTGGTTGCAAAGCGATTTTAATAGATGTGTTGGTACGAGAACTCAACAAGACGCACAAATTCAACTTAGCAGGGCTGCTTTTTTTGTGCTGTGTGTTTAAAACCAACACCAACCGCACAACAAATGTTAATATTGAGTTTAATCCCTTTTAAGACAATGTGGGGTACAAATGGAAGGCAGTGAGTTTTCTCTTATTTAATTATGAATCAAGTGCTATTTGAGCAACAGCAGCAATGCCTCCAAACCCATCACAAGATTATTTAAAATGCGATCCTATTATCATTTTATTTCCAGCACTGCAGTTATTAGGAGGACAATTCAATGAGACTCTTCAGTCCTCCAGAGATGTGCTACAGCTTCATTATGCCATGCACGATCGAGCAGTACTAATTACCAAATTAATTCAAGAATGAAAAGACATAAATACGGTAGTATTATGAAAATGTAACCAAGGCCTTATATTGAGACCATGGCTTTATGTGTACAGCACATACCACCGCAAGTATAATAGTGAACATTGATGAAACTGAATTTATTGCAAACAACTGGATAGGACTTTTGTTTAGACTATTACATAATGTCACAAAATACAGACCAGAAATCATTCTAAAAAGGCACTAAAGGAAGGAGATTACCGGATCAGATGGATTTTATATTTGGAGTTTATTGAAGTTCAAATTAAATTTAGCATCAAAATATAATTCAATAAATGTGTATTGTTCAGCTCGGCTGAGAGACATCACCATGTGGAGATATATAGGTAGCAAGAGGAATACTTTGTTATAATAGCCTTTGTATCCTTGAACATGGACTTGCATCATTCTGATACATTCTTACAAATGTTGCAGTCTGTTTGTTACTTTATAACAGCACATATTTAAACTATTTAGATAAATATTTGATACAAAATTATTTCTTTAAGTATATGTTCCATAATTATAATAGCTGTTTTCTCAGAATGTATCTAGATTTGGTAAAATTCCTATTTCCAGTGGGGTTAATCTGAGCCGTTTCCAATGCATTGAAACATGCAGATGAATAAATATGAGATAAAAACCTTGAAATCAACCATTTTTCATTTATCAAATAATATCTGTATCTATTGGCTCTCCTCCTGTCTTTAAATATGTGACCACTAGGGGGAGACATTACATAGTTTAACAGTCATCGGCTGCACGAAGGGGAAATCCAGGGAGGAGTCTTCTCTGCTTTTATGTTACACCTGCAACAATCACAACACAGCTGTGCCAAAACACCCATCGTGAGCGCGAAATATAAAATATAAAAAGAAAGGTTTGTATCAGCAGATTAGTCAAACCCTCATCCATAAGTATATTGACATTTACTCAGATATTTATCAGAGGCATCACAGAGTCTAATTTAGAGCCTGGACACCAAAGACATCAGCCATGTAGGGCACCTTGAGCATCAGGCGCTGGGCAGCAAATCACACTGCCAAACTGTTGGCACACGGGTAAACAGAATCCATTATTGTATCACTCCTGTAATGCTGAATTTGATAGCATTAATTAATAGATAGAAGTAAGGATAAAACAAGAAGTGCTCTCAAACAACTTGGAGAAGGCTGTGTGTTACGGAGACCAAAAACAACCATATAAGTTATAACACACATTTGTGCAAACAAAAAAATATATATGTAGCATTAGGGTAAGCGTTTTTCACACTAAATCTGAAGGGTTCGTTTAAGAGGAAGATAAAGGAAAGAAGATTTCATCCATACTGATTTAGAATCGGGACTCTTCTGACCAAGATTGCATTGTTAATATATAAAAGGCAAGTTTTCCATCAAACATGGACAGTTAATCATACCGACGAACTGCAGGCACACAAGGAGCCTGAATCCCACTGTTAGGCGAAATAACACGCACTTACAGAAGACTGGGCAGCTATGAGAAGCCCCAATGATAACGGGATCAGTGCCATGAGACTAGCATTTTAGGTATTGTAAAGCTGAAAACATAGTACATTTATCTGGAGTTAAAAGCAAAAATAGGTAGAAAGGAGGAATTTATTTCTGCTGATGCATTTTGGGTCACAACCCATATGGAGGTGATGTGTCAACACTGTTAATTCAATTCAATAAAAACCAGTTTGGTGGTTTGACATGGGAGCCTTTGGCAATCAAAGCCAGGAATAACCCACCAACTTTGTGGTTGTAAACGAAATGCTGTTTATGATAAAAAAAAAACATGTTAACGAAGAACAAGATAGGGAATCAGGATTATTATAAACTGTCATTGCGTTTAAAATGCAATAATCTTTACCTGATAAAGATACCGTCCTTGTTCTTAGTCAACACCATCCTTCTTCTACAGGTGTTTCCTCTTGTTCCTCCCTCACTTCAGATTAAATGATCAAGAATGAATGTTGCCGTGCATGCAGAGCCTCCATGTCAATCACTAGAAACAAGCTGTGTACTCAAACACTTGGAGTAAATTATGTTATACAAGAGACTTCTCATGTATACGAGTAATGGTAGCATAATGTTCGATTTCATATTCCTTACTTGCCGATGCATTTTCCTGCGATGACACCATTGCAAGTTGGGATGTTGAAACTATATCTTGTGCAGCTGTGCTACTAAACACAATTGTCACCATGCTTCCAAACATCTTAGTCATTATAAGAGGTTATAAGAGAGCATCAGTTAAAAATAAAGTTGTTTACATCAGTCATATGTCAGCCCTCTGATTTTAAGAGAGATCATTTTAGTGAAAATAGAAGATTAGATGTTACAAATTCTGTCAGACACAACTTTGGTTAGTATTTTATGTTTTTTCAGTAATTGCAATATATCTAGATAGAAGCATTTCTCATGTTTAATCCATACTTTTTTTGAACAATGAAGGCAACCAGGAACCAAAATACTACAAACAAAAGTTATGAAAGAACAAGGATCTAAACACACCGTTTATATAACACTGGAAACATTATGCAAAAATAAGATCGTGTGCTAGTGGAAACTTTTTCTGAAGTCCTCATGAGCTCTGGATGTTTCCACTTCCCGCCGACTGAAATATCTAAGTAAATGATGGTCTTTGAACATGTAAGATGGAAAGGCTTATGTTTAAAAAAAAAAAAAAGACGAAATGATCTCTCAGATGTTTTTCACATCCTGTGCAAGTTGCTTCCTGAGGTGCTCAGGCAGAACACTCCTGGCTTTGTGAAAGTCTTGTGCAAAAAACAATCAAGTCTTTCACATCCTGAGATGTCCTGTCTGAGGGCCACTCGTTGAAAACTCATTTTTATGAACATGTTTCCAAACCTCTGATCATTTCAGTATGTGCTGCTCATCCACAGGTGTCCTAGCAGATTGGCTTTGGATTCAGAATCCCACGAGGTTCTTGTTCACGTTCACGTTCTTGTTCTTGGAGGACTTTGGCTTTCTCACCCTCTTCTTGTCTGAGTCTTTGTTATTATGACTAGCTTTAATGTCCGATTCCCACTTTTTCTTCTCCAACGTGTAGAGCCTCATGGTGGCCTGCGCGTCTTGGACCTGGTAAACAGTGGATAGTGGGTACAGTACAAGATGCTTTATTTTTACATTTCTCACTGGTATTCTTTGTTACTGTGCAATAAACAGTCAATGTGAGAGAAATAGGAAAACAATTGGCAAACTTTTTGTTCAGTGGGCCGTGTGTTTGATGACTTACGGATGAATGTTCGCCCTGTTGGACTTTAACGTTGAGTATTTCTCTGCAAAGCAGTTTCAGCGATGGTCGACCACTCTAAAAATAAATAATCACATAACATTAAACACTGATTCTTAGATTTGGTAAAGTGGGGTGCACAACTTCAAAAAGTAAACGTACCTTTACAATCTTCCTAAAGGGTTTGTACTTTTGAGTGTCCCGGATTTTCTTTTTGGGATGATCCAGGAGTAAAATCTGAAACAGCAGATACAAATATTTAGCTTAACAAGAGCCTACACTTATTTTGAAAATGATTCAAGTTCCTGCTCAGATTCTCCATCCAGGCTACCTTTAAGTCATTGTGTATGGCATGTCCGACTACTATTCTGCCTTGCAGGATTTCAGCAACCTCCTTCTGCACAGTCTGTAAATCCTCTCCTGCAGTGAGGCAAACATGGATGTCAAGTCATGGAGTTACACAGCATGCAGACGTTTTAAAAGCAATGAACGATAACTTGTATTAGTTTCTCACTACTTACCGTCTATGATGTCTTCTGGTCTGATGCCACTGAAAGCTGTCCTGTAGTCTGTCACCTTCTCTGTGGGTTTCACGTATTTGTCATAGATGCATTTTCCAAACTGGTTCACGAGGGACGCACGAGCCAAGATGCTTTCCTCTCCGTCAGGACCGACTCCCACCATCTCGCAGTCAATGGCCACGGCTCTGGTGAGGCTAACGGTGGGCGAATGGTAAACAAGGTGATGAGTGGACAGTGGTCACTACGACATCAACCTGCCTGAGGAAGATCTGCGTCTGTGTTTTTGTTGCATATGTTGTTAACCAGAAGCTTTATTTGCCAAGTATGTACACATACAAGGAATTTGACTTTGATAAAACAACTTGTATTCCTCTCCGTTTGTCTGTATTGAGCCATGTCTCTTTAGTGCCACATTTCTCCGTAGCATGTAGTAGTGTTTGACACTTTTAATGTGTTTTAAATTCATTAAAACCAGCTCCAAGAGTATATGTGTATTGACAAGCTGCATTGTCAAATGGGAAACACAAACAGAAATCTAAATAGTTATGAAAAAGTTTCATAACTATTTAATCAGTCTTTAAACTCACCTTATTTTTACTGTACAGATAGAAGAGTGGTATAAATTCTTAATTTATCTAAAAGGCAATAAAGAAAATAAGTGAATGTCTCAAAAACTACCCCAAACTATTCTTCTAAATAAGGGCCATTGATAAGATGCAAAGGGACCGCAAACACAGCAGATGGACCAGTGCCAATGTTGCATTCTGGTTCAATTGGACGTCACACTCGTACAAGTGTTACATGAAGCATTTGTGCAACAAAAGACCACCAACGTTGTCCTCACTCACCCCTCAAAGGCTTTCTCCTTGACCAGGGAGCTCTCGGTGTCATTGCTCTTGTGAATGCCCTGCTTCTTCCTCATTATGTCTGCTGCCTCAGCTCCCACCGTCGCCTCGATGTCATCCGGGTCTACATCATCAAACCAGAGGTCCGCTCTGCAATAGCAAAAAACAAGATGAAGTTAGTGGACACAATTCCTCTTGAACTCAATATAAGCAGACGTCAGTGCTTCTTACTCTGTAGGTTTTGTCTCTTCCACCATCTTCTCCATCTTCTTTTTCTTAGCTGGCTGCTCGCCGTTCATCTTCCCACTGTCCTTTTTCCTTTTTGGAGCAGCAGACTGTTTTACCTCAGAGACAGCTGGACCCTTTGAGTTCACCTTAGAGTCCTTAGGGGCAACAACAACAGCTTTTTGCTTCTCTTTTTTCCCGGTGTCTTTCTGCCCCGGATTGTTCTTGGAAATATTTTTAGTAGTTTTCTCTTTCGTCTCTTTCTTTAGCAGAGCACCATTGGGAGGTTTTGGTGTCACAGGCTGCTTCTTCTCCGGCTGACTGGCCTTCAATATCTGTGGAAAGTTTAGCAAAGTGTTAAACTTCAGTAAGCTGAATGTGATTACATCTAATTAACAGACATGAAACATGGTAACAAGTTAGAGACAGATCATTTAAATGACAAACCTCTTGTAAGGCCTTCCAGTTAGCAGAGAACTGCAGGCCATCCTTTGGAGGAGCCACCTGCTGGACTTTAGCTTTCTCCTGTTTCTGGGGTTGAGGCTTTATGGTTTTAAACTTCTCCTTCATCCACTGTTTCCTCTTCTTTTTAACTGTGTATTTGTTCTCTGTAGTTGCAGGTCCTTTTTTAACGGACGAGTCTTTTGTCTTTTCCTTCACCGCTGACATTGTGGCCACTTTTGGTAAAATATTTTCTAAGTAAAGTCTGTTAACCGTCCCCAGCCACGTTGGACCGTCAGAGCTGCGTCGCTTAGTTACCGTTTAACGTTATAAAATCAACCATCAACTCGGTCTCGCCAACACATGTTACCCCGGAGTAAAAATACCTTTTAGCGAAACCAAAACAGATAAAATCTATGTATGTTTTCCTTATCTGCAATGAAATGTGCTCAGTGAACTACAGCAGATCCAAAGCCATGCTGAAATGTATATTTCCGACACGTGCACCAGCCAAATGTGTCCGGAAGAAACACGAGCTCGTAAAATGCGTATGTGTAGTTCTTTGTTAGGCTTTAATAAATACACCATTGTCATGCATTTTTCAACTTATATTGACTTTAGTGTATGTGATATGTTAATACGCTAATATATATATAACTTTGCTATTTGTTTTGCTTCTTATTCGAAAGGCGGAAACTCGTTGTGTGGCAAACGTTGCATATCGGACCGAATATAAGTTCGGACAAAACGTAAGCGAGATGTTTGACAGTTTGGAAAAGAAGCAGCCCATCCTACCTTTCGATAAAAGTCAATAGTTAAATAGTTTTATTTACATTTCAGATACAATCGCAGATACATGTTGTTTATGTCAATGTCGTCGTGGTAAATTACTAAAGCTCAGTTTAGGTGTGTTGTCAGGAAGATATCTGGTAGCTCGTTGAAAGGCATTCATCTAGAATTCAAAGGTATGTAAGTGGGTCAAACATGGATTTTAATCTTTATTTATTCTTTGAATTTACACTTCATCTTCTTGCTTCTTTTGTTCTGGTTTCAGATCATGGTGATAAACTCTCCTTCTCCTCTGCCTGAGAGAGCCATCTATGGGTTTGTCCTTTACCTAGGCTCTCAGTTTGGCTTCTGTAAGTCACATATTTTCATCTAACTCATCCAGTATTGAAATGCTTAACACGTCTAGATGAAATATAGATATTTAGGGTATTTAATAGCATGTTTGTTACGGTTTTAATACATAGCAATAGCATAGGGAGTCCAGTGCGATTTTTGCATTTTGATAAGGGGATGTTGTTATGTTATTATTATGAGGATGTGTTGCCATAGTTGTGTGTGCAAAATACATGCAAAGTGCATATCTCCAATGTAAAATAGTCTTAGTAGGCATGCAAACATAACAAATGTGTCATCCATATCAATAACACATTTACGTTCCTTTTATTCTCTCCACAGTTCTGTATTGTCTGTGGGCATTCATACCAGAGGAGTGGCTTCATTCAATAGGGCTCACTTACTGGCCTCAAAAGTAAATATAAAGATCATGATTGGATAGTAGTTATCAATTAACAAAATACTTAATAAATATTCAAAGTTTTATGATCCATTAACTGAGACATTTTCCTTCCTTGTGCAGATATTGGGCCCTTGCTGCACCCATCTATCTGCTGGTGACGTTAGTGATTATTGTGGTGTTGCTTTTCGGTGTGAACATGAACAACACGGCTCCACTGGACTCCCTGGACAACATGACAGGTGAGGACAAGCTATATGCTAACAGTGACTTATTGTTTAGGTCGCAATTCACCTGTAGGGCAACATTAACACACCTAACTATACACATACAGTATTAGTACTACAGTATAATGACTTCTGCAACACATACCAAAAGCAAAATCACCAATCATCAAAAAATATATAATTGAAAATAGGAAAGCATATTTAAAAATATATCATACTGTATGTTATATTCTAATGATAATATATATGATACAGTTATTTTGACATCATATTTCAATGCTTCCCTTTTTGTTACAGATGTGTACGCTAAAGGTCAGAAGACAACAGACTGCAACAAAGGGGGAATACCCAGACTGAGAGATATTGACATTAGTGAAGTCAACAGAATGTTTTATTTGTCACCTAAGCTATGACAAACAGAAACACATTTTAGTTGGAGGCCAAGAAGAAGGAAGGCTGCTGGGTATTTAATATGGTGTCACGGTTTTCATCTTTGTTTAAAAAGAATTCTGCTTTGTTTATTTACCAAAGAACAATGCAACATGGGGACAATGTGGTATGTTCCGGATCTACATTGGACAAAATGATTGTGTGTGTGTGTGTGTGTGTGTGTGTGTGTGTGTGTGTGTGTGTGTGTGTGTGTGTGTGTGTGTGTGTGTGTGTGTGTGTGTGTGTGTGTGTGTGTGTGTGTGTGTGTGTGTGTGTGTGTGTGTGTGTGTGTGTGTGTGTGTGACTGTGTGTGTGACTGTGTGTGTGTGTGTGTGTGTGTGAGAAAAGCTGTAATATGTTGATTGAGTGTGATGTCACCAATAACTTATTGTTGGAGCAACTTGTACCTTGGATGAAAAATGTAATATATGATTATATTCAATAAATCAATTTGTATACATGTAATTATACATTATGCAAAGAAAATGTGATTAATATTTGTAACAAATATCATAAAGAGGATATCTTACATAATATTTTTGTCCCATTGCGATTATCAAGGGGAAGATAGTAATCTCAGTGTCCACTGCTAAAATACTAGAAGTGAAGCTACAAAAAAATCCCGAGTGCTGAAGCAGTTTAGTGGGTTATTGTTTTCAAAATGCCATGACTCTGACTTACAAAGTTAAAGCACAAGATGCATTCATCTGATCACAACTAGACCTCCGACTCAGATCTACTTCAGTCCCAAAGTATACATGTTAATGTTTTATTTTGAGTGTCTTACATACATTTCCTCTTTTTCACTAACTTCCAAACCATATTTGTATTTATTGAGATGCTATATATGTTTAACTGATGAGCAGTTTTCTCTTTCCAGTACAGGCTTCCTGCTTCTGCTAGAGTCAATTCATAAACTCTATACACAAAGGGGATATCTGTTAAAAAGACAGGGGGAAATCAGCACTTCTCTTCCCCATATTATACGGTTTTTCATCAATATATTATAGGTCTCAGATATATACAAAACATGTCTCTGAAGTGTTTTGCTCGAAATTCCAAACAGATCATTGTAGCATCCCATAATCCCCTCTGTTTCAGCCCTGTTTCCAAAGTGCTGATTCTCTGTCTGTTACTTTAGATGAAAAATAAGGAGCCACTCCCCACGGCCCTCTGAGACATATTTGGTTAAAAAGAACACAATGGTGCTCTAGGAGGAGATTCAGGTGATAAGGTCTGATCAGCTCATTTTAAGACAGGTTTTTATATAAATGGATCAGAACAAAAAGAGAGAATCTCTTTTACTGAACATTTCAGAATCTCTTTACACAGAAGGGACACATGTTTATGTATACAAGACATGAAAAAGTAGATTTTGAATAATAGGTGACCTTTCACTGTGTTTTGGTCACTTCCAGTTTTGCACAAGAAGGGCACTTGTCTTTGTCAACAATCTCCTGACAAAGCATCACTTGTAAACCAGCATGCACAAGATGCCCCTTCGACCCCGCCAAATCGGAAATAAGTGTCTGTATTTGGTTCTTAGCATGAAGATAGAAATGGGGAAACAGTCTGGTTCTGTATTCAAAAAAATATATATATAAAAAGATGTGATCTCTGGTTAGGACATCGCTGTTGAGTACAAGAACATTTAAATTAATAGATAATTTGATAGATGTCAGAGAAGATGGCCCAAGGCAGGATCTGGCCGTTGTCATTTTTTGTCAGGGACATTGTGTAACGTTTTTAAGGGAGAAGACCTTGTGACGGAGAAGATGAGTTCTCTAGGAGGAGATTCAGGTGATACGGTGGGGGGGGGGACACATGTTTATGTATAAAAGACATGAAAAAGTGGAATTTGCATAATAGGTGACCTTTAAGTTCCCTAAGAGTTCCAAATAAGTGTATTTCCTTTCAAATATAAATCTTGGCAGCTTTTTCATCTCTCATATTTTGGTAAGAGTAAGGTCTCCTTTTCCTTTGGATCAACAAGAAAACGATGAAAGCATTGAAATGTATGCTAACGTGGAAGAATAATCTGAATCTAAATAATATATATGACAATTGTGTCTGTCCAATAGAACACAACATACCATCACATCAAGTACACCATTAAGTGGGACCTATCATGCAAAATGCATCTTTGTATGTCTTTTATACATGAATATGTGTCCCCGGTGTTCCAGGAAACTCACCAAGTGTCAAAAAACACAACCCTCTCTATTTTCCTCCTTAGCCAAATCTCTAAAAAAAAAAAAAGGGGCTGCAACGGATCTGAAAAAGACGGATGCAGATTTCAACACTTTTCTACGTCACAAAGAGGTGCTCCGCTTATTGGTCAACCTATCAGGGGAATGAGCCACGGCCACGTGCTTGCCAAACCTCTCATTCGCATATACTGTAGGACGGGTTTCCGTCCATTTGGCTATTCAAATGTTAACGCAATGGACAGACTTCCGTGCACATCAGCGGCTGTCGGATTAAAACAATTTAATGCACTTTTAACACACTCCTTTCCTGGGTTACAAAGTGAGGTGACGCAGTCTGCCTGCCGCTGCGCTCTGCCTCTATCCACACAACTTTCCCCCGACTTTCAGAGACTTATTGCTGGGTCAAACTCTAAGTTACAAACTGTACACATTGCATTCTTGCTAATTAGCCAAAATATGAACGGAATAAGTAGCAAGCATCGTAACAAACAGAGTAAAATAAATAGGGACAACAGCTTGTCAACTAACCATTCAGAAACGTCCTGCTGCAACCGAGATGTTTGCACCTCCACCAAAACCCCCGCTGCTTCAGGGTCAGTTTCTGGATCGAATTGATAATATGCTTGAGCACATGCATTGCTCTGAGATGACATGTTTATTCCACACTCGTAATCACAGCAAACATGGTAACGTGACTCTCGCCGGCTCATGCCCCCCTCTTCTGCAGGGGGGCGTGGTCAGCTGCTGCTCAGAATTTTCAAAGACAGGCTTGGAATAGAGCGAAAATGAGCGAAACGAGGCATGGCTAAAAAATGATCTGTTTAGTATTATGAAAAATAAAATGTATAAATATACCTTATATAGGTATGGTCATACACTATATCATTTAAATATAGCATGATAGGTCTCCTTTAATAACCCTTTTCCTATTTATAGAAAGTTGCATATCCGACTCAAATATAGTCAAATGGACAGAGGGAAGGAACAAATGTTGTTCCTCTGTCTTTATAACAACAATCACACGATAAAGATAAATATTTCCAACATGTTTTAATTGGAAAGTCATAGTATTTTCCACTAAAGTGACTTCAGCAGGCCTTTCCGCTGGGTGGCGATGAAGAGCAGCTTTGTGGACTGCCTTAACATGACAGAAGAAGACCCAGCTTCCATGACACTTGTAATGTATTACTGTTTACTTTTTGTCAGCCGTTCTTTTCTCTAGTCACATCTGAATTTAAACTCAGTACGATAGTAATCAGATGGCCTTTGCTCTGCCAGTGTGGCTCGCGGTCCAGAAGGAGATCCTCGAGCAGACCCACGTGGATCCGACGTGTTTCGACCAATTCGACGACGGTGCTTTGTTTCTGGTGTTTCACCTCACCAGACCCTGTATCGCGTTCATCACAGACGCTGTGCGCATCCGCTTAAAGAAATTCGACTCGAAGAAAGGAGAACTGTGCGTGGACGAGATGGTCATGGTGGCTCTGAACTATTACGCGCACGGAATTTCCTCCCCCGACCTCCTACTGAGGGCTGGACAGAGCCAGGCGGATTGCCCCGAGATCCTCAGCACAGTCTCCGAGGTCTTGGCCGGGATGTCCGATGCGTTCATCTCCTTCCCACTGTTCCACAATGCCAAAAATAGTGTCGCCTCGAGGATTGAGAAGTTCTGCGGGATCCCAAACGCGCTGGGCGTCCTGGCTCCAGCACACTTTAGGATCAGAGCGTCTCCATATGAGAAGGAGAGGTTCAGGTCTTTCCTCAACACGTTGGGTTTCACATCGGTGTCGAGCCAGCTCATATGTGACAGCGACGGAAACATACTGAGTGTGGAGAAGTGTTGTGTGGGCAGCATGTATGAGGAGGACATGTGGTACTCATCCATCAAAGGGAAGGAGATGGAGGAGGAAGTGCATGGACCGTTTTGGGTTATTGGTAAGATACAAAGGATCAAAAGCTGGATCAAAGTGACACATTATAGTAGCCTACATTACAGTGTATAATCATCCCACTCACACATCACTACTTCATTGCCTCCCTGTCAATAAAACCTACTCAAACAAAACACATATAACTCAAATGTAGCTTTGTATCTAACAGTGTATTTGTTTCAAAGAATAAAACAAACAAAAACACTACACTACCACATCAACATGCATATCTGACCAAGATAAACAAAACAAATTGGCCTTTGAGCATATGAGTCCTTAAAGAAATGGCCTTTGTTCTTCATGTTCCCAGTGACCTTTAAGCCCCAACTTGTTAACAGTTTATCCTTTAGTTCAAGTAGAGGTTTTCCCCAGATGTAAGGAAATTCCCTACAGGCACAGAGATATACATTTTCTAATGATTAACAAATTAATGTGAAGTGTGAATGTGTGTCAAGTGTTCAGTTGTATGCCAAAGACTCACCGGAGACCAAGATGTGTGGTTGAAATCTCTGGAACAAGTCAGAAAGTTGGCCTTAAAGCAAAATAAAACGGTTTCTAAAGAATTTATTTAATACTTCAAGATTTCAAAAGACCATATCACATCATAACAATGTCAGTAGCATTTTGTAACAACCCCCTGTAATGCTGTCATGTCATACAAATACTACTTGATATCATGTTATTAGTATAATTATATACTATTATTATATTGTATGCAGGAACGTTACACATCCTTTTTAGTGTCAGTTCTGAAACACATATGCTTTCTCAATTCATCCACCACTATCTTCTGGTTTAATCATGTAGCTTCCTTTTAGGGAAGTGTACAGTTTCTCAATTGTCTGCCAAAAAAAAGGCCTGTACACTGCAAGTCTGGTTTGTACCCTCCACAATTAAAGCTACATATTTTTAATTGCATAATGTCCTGTCTCTTTTAGGTGGGAAAGGATACAACCTGAGCAAACATGTCCTGACTCCTCTGGCAGAACCTGCAAATGAAAAAGAGATCCGCTATAACGAGGCCCACACAAAGATCCAAAAGGTAATGCGGAATACACTCGGCTCCATGAAGTGGCGTTTCAGGTGTCTGATGCAACTTGGTTTTGCAAACGATGAATCTTTGGACAAAAAAAGCAACATCATCAAGGCATGCTGTGTCCTTCATAACCTCGCTAAGAAGTTCTCCGTCCCTCCCCCGCCTGTAGTTGGTAAAATTGAGCCCCTGCATCCAAGCAAGTTGCGAACAGTGCCAGCCGAGATCAGCCCCGAGGCCTTAAAAGCCAGACAGGAAATCATCGATGAAAAGTTCTCTAGCAGCTTCTGTAGCCAGGACACATCGAATCAAGACACATAAGAAGATGCTTGAGCGGGTGTGTTGTCATCAACATACATCGAGGACAAACACTGGACCCAAAACCCAACTCAGAATGCAAGATGTAAATAGTTTGTTACTGTTGACACTAACGGAAAATGTGACGCATGTTGGCTTTTCATTTCATTTAAAGACTTTGTAAACACATTCAGATATATATTTGTTTATAAAAAATATTTTTATTTCTTGTACAAATAAAGTCTGAATGTAATGCGAAAAAATTGTTCAGTCATCATATTGTTCCCTCACATGATGATAATAATAATAATAACAAGAATCATACACATTAAGCTGATAAGATGAACACAATGTTATACATTAAATAAAATCTAAAGATTACTATGAATTTATATTAATATATAGGCTTACATGTTTTTAATATTTACAGTTTAGCAAAATATAGCATGTAGATTTAATTATAAGTGCATAAAAGAATGATGATCAGTACTGTCAAGTTGTCTAGTTTATGTTTTTTTGTTGAGGAAACACTCGGAGTGCTGTGGCGTTGGCGTATATCGTGTCTCTATTCTCATAGATGTTCTCTTCAGTATTCTCTAAAGTATTCTCATAGATGTTCTCTTCAGTATTCTCATAGATGTTCTCTTCAGTATTCTCATGAGACTGCAGGCGGTCCATGATGCATTGGTGCAGGAACACGTACTGAGACTGAAATACACAAACCAAATCTGTGGGTCATGTGGAAAGCAGAACTTTGGGGTTAAAGTATTAATTCTCACACTGCTCTGGGTGATACTTCCTTAAAGATGTTTATCATAATTCTCTAATAATGTAAGCCAAGCTTTTTGTGTTTGGACTTATTAACATTTTGAATTACACAGAATGTAAAAGTATTTTGTAAACACACACCTATCTGCAGTGACACATATTGTCACTGTGTAATTCAATTGTCAAATTGAAATGCGGAACTGTAAAAGACGACTGTTGAAAATGTACATCTACGTGGAAAAATATGCAAAGCTTAAACTTGCTATAGAACAGTGCTTGTACTGTTTCACCACCTGTTTCCAAAAATCTAAAGATTATAAAGGGTACCTAAAGAAGTCATAGCTCAGAAAGAGGGTTAGTTTTACCTCAGTTTGCACCATGTGTGGGCGACTCAGTCTCATCTTGTGCACAAAGCCATTGATGCCCACCACTCTTTCTTTCTCTAGCTGCTGAAGCAGCACATCCAAGGCCATGATAGTGCCTGTCCTCCCCACTCCAGCACTAAAAGAGAGACACGCAGCAAAAGGTATGATGGTCACCATCATGTAGTCCCATAAGACCTGAGCAACTATTCACTTTATACTGACATGAAAATTCAGCCAGTAAGTTTCAAAAGCTGATATTTTATTTAAAATGTGTATGCATATTTATATCATATGATGTAGCAGTAAGCTATTCATTTGACCTAACCACAGGGCTCCTGTCTTTGACCTTTGTCTGATTTCTTGTTCCACTGAATTGTTTTTTAAACAAAACTGCCAAAAGAATAGCATAGGTTACTCTCCTGACGTAAAACTTGTACCTGCAGTGAACCACAGTTGGTGCTCCAGCCCCGTCTCTCTCTATGTGCCGTCTCACCAGTCCTCTGAACTGGATCAGCACCTCTGTGCCCTCAGGGACTCCGTGGTCAGGCCAGGCAGTGAAGTGAAAATGTTTAACTGTGCGCTCCTCTGAGTTGTTCCTCTGTGAAGACGATGCAAATAGAGGAACTCAATACAGTAAATATTTGTGTTGAGCAAATATATTTCAAGTTCTCAAGCATTATCCCCTTTAAAAGCAAATGTGCACAAACTCAAACAAGCTTGTTTTATGAAACATGAAATAGTTATTTGCGACTTGGAAACGTATTAATAAGAAGCCTATTAAGTTACATCATAAACATTGAAGAGGGTTTCATACATTTTTCACTCTAAATTCCCTCAAAGTCCAGTCGGGCTCCTGCCGCTCAGACCTAAGGGTTACTATCAGCTCTCCGTGAGGCACAGGCTTACTGTCTGCAGGCCAATACTGCTCACACTTCGTCTAGGAAAAAAACATAAAGAAAAATGGGTTATTAAAGTTGTGGCAATACGTGTCAATCAAGTCACCATTTGACACTTAGCAAATTATTAACAGTGACTCACTGAAGGAAGTTTGTACTTCCTTTAAAATCTGGCTTTAAAACTTTTTTCAAATGTCCCTGTTGACTTACCCTTCCTCCTTCAGTGCAATTGGTTACCATAACGATGCCTCTCACTCGTTGTTCCCAGATCATCCTCCAGAAATGATTGACTGTTGTGGGCAGAGGACCCTGACAGGCAATGTAGTCTTTGCTGCTGTTGTAACCCTGAAAAGCAATTGTAATTACATGGAATCCCAGAGAATCAGCATTAATTGCTAGACTTAGAGAGAATGAATGTTCATGCAGGGTTTTCATTGTTTATTAACCATTTACTTGCATAAGATAACAAAATGATACAAGCTTATCAAATATGCACTTTGACCGTTATTAAGCACTACCTACCGGCATGTAACTGGCGTTAATGTAGTCAGAGTTTCCATTGGGATTGGGAGTATCTAGCTTCACCCGACACCAGTCATCTAGGACGAGAAAAGATGGTTTAACTGCCACAACACACCACAACAAAATAGACGTTGTTCCGGATGAGTCAGTGGATCTGGACCATTTCATGAGTCTCTATTGCTCATGATGTCCCGGTCCAGAGGACAGGCTTACATGGCAGAACATTGTTGAAACGGTTCATGGGTTTGTTCTCGGGTAGAGTGGCTGCATTTTTTGTTTGGTCGGTGCCAACAGGAATGAGGCCCTGCATGGAGGATGGCAGATGACATGGCATGAGATTAAGACAAAGGTCAATAGAAGGAAATTAAAACATTAAAGTTTTTCCCTCATAAGCAAAAATAGGAAGACAGCTGAGGAAGAACAAAACACAATTTGTATGTACCTCATATTCCAGGCTGAAACCTCGGTTTTCATCCATGCCTAATTGGTAGAAATGGTCTGGAAACTTTGCCACAGGAATAGCTCTGAAATAGAAAAACATAATGGCAATATTTGAATTGATATCACGTGTTAATGATATGTAAGACCATTGACATACATTAATATTAAAGAACATTGACGTTAATTGTAAATAGAAAATATCTTTACACATGGAAACCTTCTTATTCTTTCAAATTATACAACACATAATTTATGTTTTCAATACATTGAAACTGTATTAAATAATATAAAGATATGATGACGTATACTTACTTGCTCTTTTCTTTGGATTGTCTGGAACCACCAATAAATTGCTTTTTTCTGCTTTGGGAAATAAGCAAAGAGGGAGTCTGATTTAGACGAATTTAGTTAATTTCAGGAAGATAATTGAACTATAGTCACTGAGGTGGCACCAACCTGATAATATCTGGTCTTTTTAGAAAAATAAAGAAAACCAGACAGACCAGGACCGCAAAAATCAGAACAGCAAAGAATGACCCAGCAATTACTCCTACAAGAAAAATGATTCTGGATTAAATGCTTTGTAACATCCAGATACTCAGCACAGCAGACATTATAACTACGCAAGTCATTTAAAAGATGCCAAACAGCAAAATAATAAGTGAGAATATATTGGTAAACTGTTTCGTCAGGATACACTGAAATTGTATTTTTATAGACTAATACAGGAACTTTGACTCACCCCTTGGATCAGTAAGACACGAAAAAACGAATGGTTCATCACTTCTTACATCCCCAGACACTGAAGCTATAGACACCTCATATTTTCTGGCGGGTAGGAATCCAGACATTTCCAGAGACTGTTCCCCATGTTCAAGCTTTTTAGGAGTTTTCCCGGTGACGTTCACCTCTACTGAAGTCCAGATACCTTCCGGTTTATTCCAGATGATGGACATAGAATAGCCGGCTGCAGAGTACTCACATGAAGATCTTAAATATGGAGGAACTGAGAAAAACAAGTGGAAATATATATTTCAATTCAGAAACCACAACACAAACCCGTCTACAGTAGCTGTTATTATAAGTTCATTGAAAGTTGTTTACTTCCCATATAAAAGTCACAATGCAACATACAGTAACACATGATTAGTCAATTTACAGAAAATCCTCTAAAAAACTATAATACTATTTAATTAGTTTATCTGAGTTTGAGTACCAACGACAAGTTTGACCAGTTTAACAAGTCATTAATGCTTTATCAGAGAAGAATGTGCTGTTTGGTATTTACATTTTTGGGGGGATAGTTGATTGTAAAAAAGAGGACAATTTCACTTTTTAAAGAGAAAGTAATTTTCCCATTCTTTAGATAATAATTAATAAATGTATTGTTTAATACATTATAATAGCAGCTCATATACTCAAATATTTAAATGCTGAAATCTTGAATCTTACAATATATATTTTAAACATTATGTTAGTACTTCACATTATTGTGGGGAACACAGACAAATATTCAATTCATGTGGAAAGACAGATGTGTACTTACCGATTGTCACAGTGTGTCTACATTGTTCAAATGTCTTGTCATTTTTCTCATATTGAAGGGTCACATTATAGGTCGCGCCAGGGTAAAGTCCAGAAAATGACACACTGCTATTCCCAGTACTGCCATTAATTGGGGTCGATGTGTTACTGGCTTGTGCACTTGAGAACAAACCTCTCACCGTTCCTTGGATCGATGAGGTAGTTACAAGCCAGTTTCCATTTGCACAGTCTATGCCTGAAAAGAATGAGAAAAGAATTGCAGGCAAAACAACTTCAGTTTCACAGTTAGCACATCATTCTATAAGATAATCATAATTAGCAAGAACCATGACTGTGTTCATTTATTACAAATACCTGTTACTGTGAAGCCCGCATAAGCAATGCTGCTGAGTCCAGAGAACAGTGTAATGACTCTGAATGGATACTCTGTTCCAGGCTCGAGATTTGGGATTGAATGGGACACCTCATCCATGGTTCTACTTTGGAGGATTGTTCTATTTTCCCCATTCATTTCGAGCCGGTAGTCCCAGTCATTTTTCATTCTCTGCCACATCAGGGTTATGTTGGTCACAGAGCGTTCAGTCACAGTGACAGAAGCCACTGTTGAGGGAACTGAAAACACACACGCCATGTAACATGAACACATGTAGGGTTACAGAGAGACAAAGGTTTAAATATGCAGTGAATTTAAAAACATTCAGTCCGACATGA
Organism: Notothenia rossii; assembly: GCF_949606895.1. Lineage (NCBI taxonomy): Eukaryota > Metazoa > Chordata > Actinopteri > Perciformes > Nototheniidae > Notothenia > Notothenia rossii. The sequence goes on from NC_136910.1 coordinate 9,416,231, forward strand.
GGATTAAGTGTGAGTAATATTCCATGGTTTATGACAACTTTTAGAGACAGTCTTTAAAAGTAAGATGCTTGTTTAGATGTATCCTAGATATTACTATAGAACCGTGTCGTGGTTCCTATAGTAGGCCTATATCAAAGAGGAGAAATCTTACCAGTGTCAGCAAAGTAATTTACTCCAGTGCTTTTGACATGTTCAAATACAGTGAGGAGACTGACTTTGTATTTGGTCCCACTTGTGAGGTTTGAGATTGCATATTTCACTTTGTCAAGTTCCTCTGATGCAGAGACGTTTATCATACTTTCATCGATCACAAGTGTATAATTGAGGATTGCATTCACTTTCCGCCACTGCAGAGTTATAGTGGTCTCATTTTGTCCAACTGATTCTAACTCTTCTGCGTTACGAGGAGCTATGATGTAAGAAACACGATTAGGATTGGTCACAGCATAACATTTGGAAAAATTGCAAGATATCGATGATAAAACGTTTGGTTTTTGGGAACTTTTCCCCCCAGACGAATAAGTTACATTTAATTCCAGTATTTTATCAATGAAAATTAAGCATATGGAGCGAGGTACACCACAGTTACTGAGAACATTAAGATTATATATTATTGCAGAGCTTTGCCTATATCATATAAAAACATCTCTGTGACTGCAGTGTAGTTTACTCCAATGCTTAGGACATTTTCAAACACAGTGAAGAGACTGAAATTGTATTTAGTCCCACTTGTGAGCCCTAATATGTTGTATTTAAATGTGTCTTATCCCTCTAATGCAGTGACGTTTATCAACATCTCATTGAACATGAGTGAATACTTGAGGATTGTATTCACTTTTTGCCACTGCATAGTTATAATGGACTCATTTTGTGATATTAATTGGAAACCTTCTGCACTACGGGGTTTTATGTTTCATAAATGAAACATAAAACAGGATAGCCAAGATACAACTTTGTTTTGTGTAGTCTGCTCCCCCCTAACCATTATACGTTTAATTCAATGTCAGCATTTTATTAATAGGTCAATTATATGAAGCGAGCCACACCCCCTTGAGAAACTGGAAATGACATATCATAAAAGAGCTTGGCCTAATTTAGAGAGAAGGTCTTACCTGTTACTGCTGTGTAGTTGACTCCAGTGCTATTGACATTTTCAAAAACGGTGAAGAGACGCAATTCATATTTAATCCCACTTGTGAGATCTGATATTGTTTGTGTCAATAGAGGTTTCTCTGATGCAGGGACATGTATTTCCTTTTCATTAAACACTAGTGTATAATTAAAGGTATTTTTTAAATTGTCCCACTGCAGAGTTATACTGGTCTCATTTTGTCCAACTGATTTGAACTCATCTGTGTTACGAGGAGCTAGGATGTAAGAAACACGATTAGGATTGGTCACAGCATAACATTTGGAAAAATTGCAAGATATCGATGATAAAACGTTTGGTTTTTGGGAACTTTTCCCCCCAGAGGAATAAGTTACATTTAATTCCAGTATTTTATCAATGAAAATTAAGCATATGAAGCGAGGTACACCACAGTTACTGAGAAAATTAAGATTATATATTATTGCAGAGCTTTGCCTATATCATATAAAAACATCTCTGTGACTGCAGTGTAGTTTACTCCAATGCTTATGACATTTTCAAACACAGTGAAGAGACTGAAATTGTATTTAGTCCCACTTGTGAGCCCTAATATGTTGTATTTAAATGTGTCTTATCCCTCTAATGCAGTGACGTTTATCAACATCTCATTGAACATGAGTGAATACTTGAGGATTGTATTCACTTTTTGCCACTGCATAGTTATAATGGACTCATTTTGTGATATTAATTGGAAACCTTCTGCACTACGGGGTTTCATGTTTCATAAATGAAACATAAAACAGGATAGCCAAGATACAACTTTGTTTTGTGTAGTCTGCTCCCCCCTAACCATTATACGTTTAATTCAATGTCAGCATTTTATTAATAGGTCAATTATATGAAGCGAGCAACACCCCCTTGAGAAACTTGAAATGTCATATCATAAAAGAGCTTGGCCTAATTTAGAGAGAAGGTCTTACCTGTGACTGCTGTGTAGTTGACTCCAGTGCTATGGACATTTTCAAACACGGTGAAGAGACGCAATTCATATTTAATCCCACTTGTGAGATCTGATATTGTTTGTGTCAATAGAAGTTTCTCTGATGCAGGGACATGTATTTCCTTTTCATTAAACACGAGTGTATAATTAAAGGTCTTTTTCAAATTGTCCCACTGCAGAGTTATACTGGTCTCATTTTGTCCAACTGATTTGAACTCATCTGTGTTACGAGGAGCTATGATGTAAAGAAAGACAATAAAGGAACTGCCACAAAAATCAATTTAAATAATGGTGTGTAGGTTTTTTCCCCAAAACAATTATCTATACATTCCAGCATTTTATCAGCAACAGTCAAATCAACTTTGAAGTCCAAACTTTTACATAAAAAACATCTTACCTGTGACTGCAGGGAGGTTTACTCCAGTGCTTTTGACATCTACAAACACAGTGAAGAGCTGGAAGTTGTATTTAGTTCCACTATCGAGTTGTGAGATTGTGTGTTTCACAGTATTATCTGATGCAGTGACAATAAACTCCTTTCCATCGAGCCCAAGTGTATAGTTGAGGATATCGTCAACTTTGTCCCACCGCAGAGTTATACTGGTCTCCGTTTGGGTAAATGATTTGAAACCTTCTGCATTACGGGGAGCTGGGAAGTAAAGAAACATGATGAAGGAACAGTCACAACATTACAGAGAAGGATACAAAAATTACAGCATTTCCTGTAAAATTGTTTGTATTTTATGTAGTTCCTTTCCTAAAAAACAAGTTGCAATCAATTCCAGTATTCTATCAAGATCAATTTTGTATAGTGAGCATCTAGTGAGAGAAACTTTAATTTACATGTTATAATTTTCTGTATCAGAGGGAAAACATCTTACCTGTGACTGCAGTGAGGTTTACTCCAGAGCTTCTGACATCTTCAAACACAGTGAAGAGCTGGAAGTTGTATTTATTGCCACTTGTGAGATTTGAGATTGTGTGTTTCACTTCCGTTTCATCTGATGCAGTGACATTAAACTCCTTTCCATCGAGCCCAAGTCTATAGTTGAGGATTGCATCAACTTTGTCCCACCGCAGAGTTATACTGGTCTCATTTTGTGTAACTGTTCGGAAACCTCCTGCACTAAGGGGAGCTGGGAAGTAAAGAAACATGATGAAGGAAAAGTCACAGAATTACACCGAAGGATACAAAAATTACAGCATTTCCTGTATAAAACTTTGTATTTGGTGTAGTTCCTTTCCTCAAACAAATAAGTTGCATTCAATTCCAGTATTTTATCTATAACAGTCAAATATGTAAAGTGGGCCACACCCCCCAGTTAATGATACACTTTAATTTACATGTTATAATTGCCTGTATCAGAGGGAAAGAATCTTACCTGTGACTGCAGTGAGGTTTACTCCAGTGCTTTTGGCATATTCAAACACAGTGAAGAGCTGGAAGTTGTATTTAGTTCCATTTGTGAGATCTGGGATTGTGTGTTTCACTTCAGTTTCATCTGATGCAGTGACATTAATATCGTTTCCATTGAACACAAGTGTGTAGTTGAAGGTTACATCCACATTTTTCCACCCCAGAGTTATACTGGTCTCCGTTTGTTCAACTGATCTGAAATCTTCTGCATTAAGGGGAGCTGGGAATTAAAGAAACATGATAAAGGAAAAGTCACAAAATGACACAGAAGGATACACAAATGACAGCATTTCCTGTATAAAACTTTGTATTTGGTGTAGTTCCTTTCCTCAAACAAATAAATTGCATTCAATTTCAGTGTTTTATCAATAACCGTCAAATATGTAAAGTGAGCAACACACCCCAGTTAATGAGAAACTTTGATTGACATGTTATAATTGGCTGTATCAGAGGGAAAGCATCTTACCTGTGACTGCAGTGAGATTTACTCCAGTGCTTTTGGCATATTCAAACACAGTGAAGAGCTGGAAGTTGTATTTAGTTCCATTTGTGAGATCTGGGATAGTGTGTTTCACTTCAGTTTCATCTGATGCAGTGACATTAATATCGTTTCCATTGGACACAAGTGTGTAGTTGAAGGTTACATCCACATTTTTCCACCCCAGAGTTATACTGGTCTCCGTTTGTTCAACTGATCTGAAATCTTCTGCATTAAGGGGAGCTGGGAATTAAAGAAACATGATAAAGGAAAAGTCACAAAATGACACAGAAGGATACACAAATGACAGCATTTCCTGTATAAAACTTTGTATTTGGTGTAGTTCCTTTCCTCAAACAAATAAATTGCATTCAATTTCAGTATTTTATCAATAACCGTCAAATATGTAAAGTGAGCAACACCCCCCAGTTAATGAGAAACTTTAATTGACATTATAATTGCCTGTACCAGAGTTCAAGCATCTTACCTGTGACTGCAGTGAGGTTTACTCCAGAGCTTCTGACATCTTCAAAGACAGTGAAGAGCTGGAAGTTGTATTTAGTTCCATTTTTGAGATCTGGGATTGTGTGTTTCACTTCAGTTTCATCTGATGCAGTGACATTAATATCGTTTCCATTGAACACAAGTGTGTAGTTGAAGGTTACATCCACATTTTTCCACCCCAGAGTTATACTGGTCTCCGTTTGTTCAACTGATCTGAAATCTTCTGCATTAAAGGGAGCTGGGAATTAAAGAAACATGATAAAGGAAAAGTCAGAAAATGACACAGAAGGATACACAAATGACAGCATTTCCTGTATAAAACTTTGTATTTGGTGTAGTTCCTTTCCTCAAACAAATAAATTGCATTCAATTTCAGTATTTTATCAATAACCGTCAAATATGTAAAGTGAGCAACACCCCCCAGTTAATGAGAAACTTTAATTGACATTATAATTGCCTGTACCAGAGTTCAAGCATCTTACCTGTGACTGCAGTGTGGTTTACTCCAGGGCTTCTGACACCCTCAGATACAGTGAAGAGCTGGAAGTTGTATTTAGTTCCACTTTTGAGATCTGAGATTGTTTGAATCACTTCAATATCAGCTGATTCTGATGCAGTGACAACAAGCTCCGTTCCATTGAACACAAGTGCATAGTTGAGGATATTGTCAACTTTGTCCCACCGCAGAGTTATACTGGTCTCCGTTTGTTCAACTGATCTGAAATCTTCTGCATTACGGGGAGCTGGGAATTAAAGAAACATGAAGGAAAAGTCACAAAATGACACAGAAGGATACAAAAATTACAGCATTTCCTGGATAAAACTTTGTATTTGGTGTAGTTCCTTTCCTCAAACAAATAGCATTCAATTTCAGAATTGTATCAATAACCGTCAAATATGTAAAGTGAGCAACACCCCCCAGTTAATGAGAAACTTTAATTGACATTATAATTGCCTGTACCAGAGTTCAAGCATCTTACCTGTGACTGCAGTGTGGTTTACTCCAGGGCTTCTGACACCCTCAGATACAGTGAAGAGCTGGAAGTTGTATTTAGTTCCACTTTTGAGATCTGAGATTGTTTGAATCACTTCAATATCAGCTGATTCTGATGCAGTGACAACAATCTCCGTTCCATTGAACACAAGTGCATAGTTGAGGATATTGTCAACTTTGTCCCACCGCAGAGTTATACTGGTCTCCGTTTGTGTTACTGTTCTGAAACCTTCTGCATCACGAGGAGCTGGGATGTAAAGATAATTGTAATAGTTGTATAAGTGTGTATATTATCATGTCTCTCTGCTGCTAAATATACGAAAGTGCGTGAAAATTATTAATGCATTTACATAAATACACAATTATTTGAAGAAGAAGAATTCAGTGTGAGACAAAATGACATTATAATGGGCCTTCGTACAAGTCTGCACTATAATACAAGTCAATACAGACAGTGATAAAGGGCAGGGGCTCAAACTCACGATTCTTTGTTGTTGCAAGGGTTGTTGATGAAGTGGTTGGAGGTGCGCTTGTTGATGCCGCTTTACTTCTTGGGTTCATTGTATTTGTTGTTGATGAAGTGGTTGGAGGTGCGCTTGTTGATATCGCTTCACTTCTTGGGCTCATTGTATTTGTTGTTGATGAAGTGGTCGTCTCAGTGATGCCCTAAAAACAAAAAAGGAATCGTTGGAAAACAGTGAGAATAGACTAACCCGCAAACAGTATAATTTCATACAGTCCAACATTTCCAGAAGTATTTAACTGACTCATAGCAGAGATAACTAATGCAATATGTAAGTATCCCAAAGCAATTACATTTCTGCGGTTATAATCTATATTATATTGTTACATGAACAATGGTGAACGGCAATGTGCAAGAAGGTTAAAAAAAAAAAAAAATACTCCTAATACAACAATCTTTCCTTCATCACGTACATCTATTACGTGAAACTTCAGCAAATGTAAAGAACCATTTAAGATCTTTAAATTTAAATTATGGCCAGAAAATGGTTGTAGCATTTTACAATCACAAATATATGCTACTTAAAAAGATAGCAAATGATTCATTCACTGCTTGCTAAAAATAATGACAAGCAAATCCGGATCTACATTCTCTACAATATTATGAGATTCAAGTATTCTTACAAATACAGACAATAATACAAGAGATTATTAAGTTACATTTCTTTGTCTGAAATATATAATAAATAAGATACAATTTGTTGAGGTATAGCTTGTTTTATAATTTACGTAGTTATTTCCTCATTTATCTTTTTTCTCTAAGGAAGTCAGAAAAAAACGATTACTGACAAAAGACCAAATTAACTCATATTTCACCATCTACAAAAAGTCCATTCTTATGTTGTGCATCTCTTTTGTTCTGTATATACGGATATTTCCGGCAATGCGTTCCACTGTCTAACCGTTATGGTTATGATTCATATCATGCATTGAACCATTGCTGTGGTTTTTACGCTTTTCCTTTGTTGAGGGTACCTATTCTTTGAAAAAGGTGAAAGGTGTGATCACTGTCAGAACAGAAATATTTTTAAAAAGGCACTTACCCAAAGCAGACTCAGGAAGAGACACAGCAGAAAGTGGTCCGAGGTGATTTTGAAAGATAAAGTCTCCATCGTAATCACGGTTCATTAAGCTACACACATGCTATGAACCTGTACAATTCCTTTGTTGTCCCAAGACCAACTTCAAGTTTCTATTTCCAGTACTGCCACGGGTGTGTTGACAAAAACAACACTTGAGGTTGCCGAAGAATTTGTTCGCTGCTTGGCTGACGCAGTTCAATATTAACTTTATCCCAGTGGTGTTGACTTTTAATTCTTAACCATTTCCTCCTTCTCTAACCTCTGATCCCCTCTCATACTGGTGAGAGACTAAGTAAATAGCTGCTTCTCCTTTTTGGCCTTGTACAACCACAGAGACCTTTGCCCCGCCTGCTACTTCCTTATTAACGGTCATAATGTGCTACTTGTCAAAGGTAAGTCAATCAATTACATTTGCCTGTTTTATATTGCATGTTTATTAGTGGTAATTGCTTTACATCTACTGTGTTTTACATTACCAGCTTCATGTCTGTGATGGCCTGTGTGTTTTTATGATGTGTAAATAAAAATTGACAAATGTTTTATGAACACAGGCCAAGCTTTCAAAAGTGGTGCTCAAGATAAATTATATTTGTTTTGGATTATTTTAATTATTGCTAAGTAATAAGTAGTTAAATAACTGTCTTGTCTCTTCAGTTGGGCTGGTTTCCCAGAGCAGTCCGTTTTCTTTTAGTTTCTGTCTCGGAAGGATGTCATATTTATAGCTTCCTTGTGGTTAAGATCTATAAGGAACTACGAGCAAAAAACATCACCAGCTACATTTTATCACAACAGAACCTGAAGTCATGACAGTTTTTATGTTCACATTTTATGGTGCAGAGTGCAATAAAAGTGCTGGGTTATCAGATCAAATGTTGTCAAATGTTTTTCATTGGGGAAACATGAGGAGGAAATTACCTTTATAAATGATCATATTTTTATTATTTCTTGGTATAACATAATCTCACACAATAAATAAAACTTCCGTGTTAGATATTGAGTTTAACCAGTAATTGTAATAAAAAGCATTTGAATTCATCAAGCAAACTTACTGTAGTGTATTTCATATCAGTCCCCTTCTGCAGGATAATGTAACATTTTAGAATCTGCAGTGTTAATAAACTAATAAACTATTTAAAATGTAAAATGGAGCTCCTGTTTTGTGAGTCTTAATCCATTTAGACATCAAATTCGATTGTAATTTGAAGTATGATTTAATTTCAATCTATCAAAGTCTGAATCAGGCCGAAAGGATATACTGTGCACCATGTGTATCTGTACACAACTAGATACAGGGTTTCCCCACACATAGACTTTACTTGGGCGGGCCGTCCAGGTATATTAACGGCCGCCCAAGTATATTTCGCGACCCAGGCATTTAGTTGTTTTCTTTTATAAATAATAAAAAATTATGTATTGTGAACGCAACGCTGCGCAAATAGGTCTGCCTCACACAGGGTGACTGGCTGTCTCAAAATAATAAAAATGTGATATCTTATATATATTTGATATCATTTGTATACATTCCTGTACATGTATATTCCTCTTATCCTCTACACTTAATCTGTTTCTCTTTAAATCAGTGCTTTTCTCTTGGACTGGTGTTGAGAACCTTATCACAGCTGTTTCAGTTCCCTTGTGAGTGGCACACCCTCCCGGATTGATTGCAGCATGATTACTGTGCAATCATTTGTGTTTGTTCTTGTACCTTTGAAATAAATGTAAACAGCAGTATATGGTCCCTTTTATTAAAAACATTAAAACTAGTAGCTGTAACATTTGGTCGTGTATGCATTGTGTTTAGGTTTTGGTAAACAAACACTATGATGTCATTCGTCCCAAACACAGGAGAGGGCAGTAGAGGATGGATGGACACAGGATGCCGACATAAAAGACCTAACTAGCTAACCTTAGCCAGAGGAGGTTCTCTGTTCCTTTTTTTTGTAAACAAGATAAAGCCAGCCAGACTACTGGGGAAGTGGAGTAGCGTTACTTTTACTGACAGGTGAGTGACCAACAGCAAAATGTGACATTGTAATGTAACTAACAGACTGTGCCAACTGTCGTACTTGTCGTTTACATCAACTAATTGTAATGCTAATTAAGTGCTAACAGCTTGTAGCTTCGGCTAACTTTCAGTGATAAATGTGAAGATAGCTTCAGTCACTATTTACTGTTTATTGAGTTCTGGGCTTTTGAGGTAGGGCTCATGTCTTTGCTTAATCTAACTGTAGATATCTTCATTTCTCAGCGAACACAATGTTCTAGTGTTCGCGTAACCTTGTTGACAATAGGCACATCCCACCTGAACTCAATTTACTTCATAAACACATGACCACAATGTGGCTGATGTTTTACTGAAGCCGTTAAATACCGGGTGCATAAAAGCTGACGAGCACATACGCAAACATCCTATATTAGCTCACTGGGAGAGTGAACAACACAAGCATTTGGTAGACAACTTAGCTGGAAGAGAGATGAGAGGTAAGATATCCCTTTGTCCTCTGTGCTGCAAAACGACAGACACGGTTATGTGTCTGAAGTTTAGTAGTGGTTTTATCCAAACTGGAGTTGGTTTACCTATATACCAGTCACATTTATTGCAATACGTTTTTGTCTTTTAGCAATGCAGTCTGTGGTCAAACAAAACCTCCATGCGGAGACTGAAGGAGACGTCAACAAACTCATCAACCTGAAGCTCAATGCATCCTACGCCTACCTTTCTCTGGTAAGATTTATTTAAGAGTATAGTTAAAGGTCGACAGTAACACCAGTCCTTATATGACTTGTGACCTTTGTCATGCTTTGTTGTCAGATTGGTGTGTCCGGGTCTTCATTAAAGGCCCTGACACACCAAGCCGATTTTGGCCGTCGATGAGCGTCCTGTCGCCCTATTCAGATTGGTGTGTCTTTTCGGCCGTGCCGACACCTTCCGTTGCCGATTCACCTTGTTGAATCTTTAGCGGAGGCTGTCGGCAAAATAAATCATTGATTGGCTGTTCAGCTTAGCGAAACGAGCAGTACTTAAGTAAATGTACTTTGTTACTGTCCAAAATCTGCCTAGAACCATTTTAATGTTGTAGCTGTTCAAGATGGTCATTTTAAAATGTTTAAAAATATATACTGTTAGTAGTTAAACCAATAATAATGCTAGGGCTGCAACTGAAAGTTATGTAGGCGCATTTTTTATTAACGCTGTGTGATTAAAAGAATAAACACAAATGGCAGGATAGGCAGGCACACATATTTGCTATATCTTGCCCCGCTGAAAAGGCACTGCACCGATACTGTTAAAATATTGTCATAGTTCATGTGCAACTTGGCTCGAGCTGTAGCATGTAGCTATTGGTTACTTGTATATATCACGCAGTCTTTCTGTCTTCCGGTTGCCTCTTTTGAATGACGAATACACTCTACCGACGCCTGCTGGTAGGAGAGTTGCGGGCATACAGTCTATGGTTGCGGGCCCCTACACACGGCGGCGTGCATTGTGGGAGCAAAGCGTAGCTCCTCTCGCGATGCTCGCTGCAAAAGTAGAGCAATGTTCTACTTTTGCCGCCTCGACGGAGGCGTCAGCCAATCGAATCATATGCCAGTCCAAGCTCTAGCCAATCAAACCGCGTGCTTGTGTGTCCGGGGCGGGAGATTCATGTGCTTGCTTGTTGGTCGAGCTTCAGACAAGCCTGCCGGCAAGCTTCAACGCAGGCCGCTGTGTGGATGCCGCGTTATTGCGACTCACGCATGCACAGTGTGTTAGCATCGGCTGAAGTCTTTGTGGTGTGTTCCAGTGCGACTTTTTGTATGGAGCTAATTTCCTGCCATAACTCCACAAACAAACTAAACAAGTTTTACAAATGCCTCTTGATTCACTAACAAACACAATGTGGTTTGCAAATACAAAACACCATCTACAAACAAATGCATTTAGTTTTGCTAAGAAAAAACGTATCAAACAAACGCATAACATTTTTCTAATAAATCATGTTTCAGAGACAAATTCAGCATAGGTTTTACAAGTACACACATTTATTTACAAGTACAAAACTTGTTTTTACAACTACAAAACTTTTTCTTCTCACGGCGGAATATTACTGCCAAAAGTCACGTGACTTTTGGCAGTAATATGTTATGTGTTTGTTTGATAGATACGTTTTTTCTTTGCAAAACTAAATGCATTAGTTTGTAGATGGTGTTTTGTATTTGCAAACCACATTGTGTTTGTTAGTGAATCATGAGGCATTTGTAAAACCTGTTTAGTTTGTTTGTGGAGTTATGGCAGGAAATTAGCTCCATATTTTTGGCCAAGACGCAGGAGATGTGTTATTTGGTGTGTCAGGGCCTGTGCACAGAAAGACCTGTGTTTGCACAGAAATAAACAAAAGAGCTAGCCCTATTTGAAAGTTTGTGACTGCACTGTAATCGTTAAATGCTTTATTTATCTCATCTCTTGTAGGGGATGTATTTTGACAGGGATGATGTTGCCCTGCCTAAATTCTCCACATTTTTCCTGGAGCGCTCCATGAAAGAGAGGGATCAGGCTGAGAAGCTGCTGGAATATCAGAACATTAGAGGCGGCCAAATTTTGCTTCAGACTATTGCTGTAAGTCCAGTTTTTTTTTTTTTTTTTTTGTAGTGTCATTTTCAAGCCTTTATTTTTAAAATATGTAAATATATTCATCCAAGTATCAACTTTCTATTTTAGAAACCAAGTAGAGAGGATTGGAGAGGTGGTCTGGATGCAATGTCTTTTTCCCTGGACTACCAGAAGGTTCTCAACACTTGTATCCTTGATGTGCACCGCAGAGCTGGCACCCATACTGACCCTCACGTAAGTGGCACTGTTGGATGGATATTAATGCTACTGGTTCTCAGGTGATTGTCAAGCTTACAGATTGTAAAAAAAGCTACTCTGGATAATACTTTTTTGCACAAGTTGAATATTATGTAAAATCACTCCGTTGTTAGTTCTATTAAATATGAAGTTTCCTTGTTTTATAAATCACCTTTTGACCCCCTTGTATAGTACTTTTAACATATTACTCACTTTTTCCTGTCTTTCTTCTTTTGTAGCTGTGTGACTTTCTCGAGCAGCACTTCCTCCCAGACAGCCACGACACCATCAAGAAGCTGGGCGATTACATTGGCAGTCTGACCCGCATCACTGCGTCTGAGACACACGGTCCAATGGGAGAATACCTCTTTGATAAACACACACTGTAAAGGTCAAACCGTTACAGTCAAGTATGCTCAACATTTTTTAAATGATGCATAGTGTCGAGAGCAAAAGTCTCTCTCTTCTCCGTTAAGAAAAGTATACAATATTTTCAGATTAGCACAAACTTTATTCTTGTACCAATGGCACAAGAGAAACTTAAAGCTAAAAAACAGAAATACCTCATTTTGTCATGAAAACCACACTTGAAAAATAATGTTCTCAAAAATGTAGTGTTAAAACCACATTTTTCTTCAGTTATTAAAAAATACTCATTTGAATTCATGTCATGCATTCCGGTGTCAGAGGTTTATTCTTCACAAATGTTTTTTTAAATTGATACTTTTTTGAAATAATTGGAGTCAAAGAGTTGAAGATTTCAGAAATCATTGAATAAAGAAAGATTGTGCTATATCTTTGTTGTCAGTCTTTTTTACAACCTGTTTAACAACTGTGTGTTCAGATAGACTATCTGATCCTACATGCAGTCTAAACACAGTCTGCACTCTTCCCGATGTCATGTCAGTGACTCCCTATAGAACATTGTAAAGATAACGTTGGGACTTTGCTTAGTCACTGCTGGGGGAGCTTCATTTGTAACATTAGGCTACCAGCGTGTGGTTAAAAATGACCATGCTGCTTCCTTAGTAAATTACATGCTTCAGCAAAGATAAGATTTAGTTGCAGGAGGGTTTGAAACAGTTCTTCACAGCAATGTGTGGTCTTTTAATGTTTCAGTTGGGGTCTAGACCAGCAGTTCTGAAACACACCCAAGATAAATGCTACGAACGTGTTGTGTTGTACAGTTTTGAAAAACATATTTGATTATTATTCTATTGCATTAGTTCAGAACCAAAGAAAAAAACGTGACTAAATGAGAGCAACAGTGTTTACAAAACACTATTAGGATCTCTACTATTGTTGTGTATACTTCATTTTATTCTTTATTTTGAACAGATTAAAAAAAAAAAAAAAATGTGAAAAACAGAATACCGTATTGTTAAAATACAGTATTTATCCACATTCATGATATTTATATATTCAACAAAAAAAAAGTCTTAATAATAAATCATTTGTCCGAAAGGGAGCAGGAGGAAGCAAATCCTTATTAATTCCCACCCTTTACTTGATCAATGATTGTCCTTTAAATCATTATGCAAGTTATCCCTTCTTACATTTACTTGAAATCTTAGGGAGTGACATCGTATTGAAAAAGTCCTGTTAATTAGCTGACTCGAAAGGCGGCGTGTTGACAAAACACTCTTAAACACTACAGATGGAATAAAATCAAACCAAGTACAACAGCCTCGTCTATATTTTTTTGTAATGTTATTATAGTGTTCTTAATATAGTTCTCTATCTGTTTTTTTAAATGTTTGTTTTATGTATGCACCACGACACCTAGTCAAATTCCTCGTACGTGCCAACCTACCTGGTAATAAACCCGTTTCTGATAGATATTATATTGTGCTCTTTTTTACATTTTCCCTATGCAGTTTAGTTAGTTATCTATTAGAGGAGGCTGTTGCATGTTGGATTGGAGCCACTGAGATCTCCAGATGTAGCAGTGCAAACATGTGGCAGCGAGCCTGGGATTACTGTTCACAGTGCTCTAAATGTGGGTATGTGGTTGTACAGTAAAGCGATAAACCAGGGGATGGGGAGGGTGGAATATCCACTCTCAGTGAGAGTTGTTGGTAGATTGCCGATTGACAGTGAGGACAGCTATGCTGAGGGGATTAGTGTAGGCCTAATGTATTACAATCTCTTCAATCTAATGGATAAACATAACCACCACTGCCATGTTTCCTCAGTCTAAAGAAAAGTCACAGCTCACAAGGAGAAGCCCTAAAACGGTTAAAGGTGTTTTCAATTTAAGTAATTTACGAAAAAGTGGCTGTTGCTCTCTATGCACCTTCGTTCAGAGACATACAGCAACAGATGTGTTGTCAGCGCTCTAGTATCCGGAGGAGGGGGGGGGATTAAATCACGACGCAGCTCTAGTGATTTGCCAGCGCTTTAGCTTTGGTAGAAAGGGGTTGTAGGGAGACTGCCAAACAGACTGCGCAGCATACTGAAGGAACGATGGGTGTGTAACGAATACAAAGAGCCAAACGGGAAGCAGTAAGAAATACACTTCGAACTAAAAGTTGCTCCAAAAGCTGTGGCGGCATAGAGGGAGTTAAAGGGACATACCAACAGGTAAGATGCAAGAGTATGAGTGTCTAAACATGTCAAGGATTAAGAGCTCTGCATTGAAAAATAATACCTGTGAGGAAAAAGCTAACATTTTTTATTCAGATTTGTTTTTGTTTTTTAATGATAGCATCACATTTGGTTTTGAACATACCCACTTTAGGGATTGGCAAACTTTTTAATGGGTTCTTTTGATGTGAATGATGTTCCTGTAGTTTCCTATGAATCACCCCAACACACAGTTTATATGAGTTGAGTACAAACCACCTATAACTATAGAAAGGAGAAATTGCTGTTGGTATGGTTCTATGAATCCAGCAAAAACAAGTACATATTTTCGTAAAATTATGTTATTTCTTAGTTTAAATTTTAATGGGACAATTCCATTTTCATTCAAACTAGAAAGATTGAGGTTTCTCATCAATTTCCCAATAGTTCACTGTTTCTTTAGAAATGTGCCTTAATAAACAGTCGTCATTCCAGAAAACTCCAAGGGAAGTAGAATGAGGGAGGAGACCAACTCCGATTTATTTTAGCTTAGGGAATCTGGGATTTTGGATTAATATTGTAGACCAACAGTTTAATCCAGTTATGTGCAGAGACAGTGACGAGAGAAAAATGGGGATGGGACCAACGGGGTGGGAGTGAAGGCGTGGGTTATGGGGCGGGGGAGATGAAAGAGTGGATGAGAGTAACAGTGGGATTAGGGTCAGCCATGTTGAGCATCTGGCTTAGAGATGTCCTATGCTCTCGAACTGTACTGCCACACATGGACATAGGGATTACACAGCGCACATAGCAGGTCGTGTTATCTCTGACTGTGGGAGCCAACATTCACAGCACTGATTCTGATATTTTCACAGCTGATATGAGGCTGGGAAGCGTCGGGGTCCGGGCCCGGAGGGCTGCGGAGCCGTCCGAACCAGAACCAGAACCAAAATCAGAAGAAGCTACAGAGCCGGTCCATCATGAGCACTCCCATTCAGAACACCATGAGCACTCCCATTCAGAACACCATGAGCACTCGCAAACAGAACATCACAACGGCCACGAATACAACCACATGAAGGAGAAGTTCATGAATGAACTCGGTCATCTGCCAAGTAAGCCCCTTATAGAATTTACAAAACAATGATGAATATACTTTAATTTACCTGTTGAAATAAACTGTACATCTTGAGATATTATTTGGAAGAGGCAAAATACCCATGATTAGGGCTAACATGACAGATTTATGGTAATATAAATTAGCAGTTTAGTGTATTTTTTCAATATGTTTTCAATATTGTACAATTATTATTGTAGTTTTTGAAATTCTTCACTAACCCAAACAGTAAAGTTGGTGTGAGCTTGTTTTCTTTTTCCCAAATAATTGTAACATTCATCATACCTATGAAACGGTATGGGGAAGAAGTGCACGTCAATTGTTTTTCCCTTAACTTAACAACTACTACTGAAGGGCTCTCAGTTAGGCCCTTAATGATGAGCTGCACTGCGTGGGGCGGTGGTTGTACCACTCCCAGCCTAGAGTGTGTTATTATCTGATTGTGGAGAAGGGTGTTGCTGACAACACACAGCAACCGTCCCTGCATAAACAAGTGCTTAAAAATGTGAGGTCATGAAATGCTCATAAGAACCCTCCGAAACACCTTAGAAAGTAGCAGCAAATTGAATTTCATCAGTGTCATATTTTGCTTTGAGAATATGTGGCATTACCCCCTTAGTTCTGTTTCAAAGCTTTGAAAAATAAGTTTATATTTAACAGTATAGTTGGACAGATTTTGACCAAAGAAGCAAGATGAGTCGAAAAGTGGATTTTTCTTTGATGTAATCCCGAGATCTGAACGATTGAAATCCTCTTCAGAGAGTTATTTCAAAGCCTTGGACAAAGGGGGTGGAGTTTAAAGGTCAAGACTTCAGATCAGATTCATGTACATGTTTTGTATATGTTTTGTTGGGGTTTCTGTAGTTGCTATAATTGTGAAGGTCACAGATATCTTTACTTTCTGCCATGATAAATATTCTCCCTTTTTGCATGAAGTGAATGCTGATGAGTGATTTCACCTTCTTGTTATTTTGCAGTTCCCGTGTGGGCAATAGCAGCCATTGTTGTGGTGGTCCTGGTTTTGGTGGCATGCTGCATCTTCTGTATGTTCAAGAAATGCTGTGGGAAAAAGAAAAAGCCAAAGAAAGTGAGGGAGAGGAAAACAGGTCGCCGCAAGAAGGAAAAAGAGGGCGAAGGAGAGAATGGAGAGAAGGTAAGTCATTTCCAGAAATATTGTTTAATCTTACCAATCTTCATGATGAATATCCAAAGCACTGGTGTTTTATTTTTCCGGGAGGAGGGAGATGTAAAGAAGGAAGGAGACCAAGAGGAGAAGGAACAGGAGAAGTTGGGCAAACTGGAGTTTTCGCTGGACTACAACTTCACAGATGCTCAGGTAGGTCCTGTGTGAAAAGAAAGCTTTCAGTTTCAAGTATGAAATGATTTATATATAGATTCAACAAATAACTATCAGTAAGGAATGTGTATCTTTTTTTTATTCTGACCCTTTCTGTCTTTCCTCTGTAGCTCATAGTGGGCATCCTTCAGGCTCAGGACCTTGCTGCTATGGATATGGGGGGAACCTCAGACCCCTACGTCAAACTGTTTTTGCTGCCAGACAAAAAGAAGAAGTACGAGACCAAAGTTCAGCGCAAGAACTTATGCCCAGTGTTCAACGAGACTTTCACCTTCAAGGTACCACATGCCTGACGTTGTGTCTTTGTTGACTTGATGTTTGTCTGCTTGTTTGTTCTTTGTCTTTATGTCTCAGCTTTTGTTTGTGATCCAGGTTATTGATGACATGTCATTGTTTACCCCTTGTGAGGCAGAAGTTTGGCCTGTGTCTCTACTTCCCCTCGTCTTTAGTCCCTCATTCCCTGAATGGCGTCTGTCAAGGTATCCCTGCCTACAAAACATATCAAAGTAGCATGTTTTTAACTGTCTCCATTGTGTGGATATGCACATGCTGTCATATGTTTGCAGAACAGTATACTTTACCCCTTTACGTAATATACATCCTAATGCTGTATTAAACTCTCTTTGTAGATCCCATATGCAGAGTTGGGCGGAAAGACTTTGATTCTGCAAGTTTTCGACTTTGACCGTTTCTCAAAGCATGACATGATCGGTGAGATAAAGATTCCCATGAACAGCGTTGATTTGGGCCAGCCGATGCAACAATGGAGAGATGTAGAGAGTGGTGAGAAGGAAGAGGTAAGCTTGATTGTGTTATTACACCCTGGCTCATCTATGATGATCAGAATCTGTTTTATAAATGATGTTCTCATCAATTTGATTAAACATGGTGTTAATCCATAATGTTTTCTTTTCAGCAAGAGCAACTGGGCGATATTTGCATTTCTTTACGCTATGTACCCACTGCTGGAAAACTGACCGTGAACATCATGGAGGCAAAGAATCTGAAGAAAATGGATGTTGGTGGTTTATCAGGTAAATAGGTCTCCTTCATCTAATTGCTTTATTCTTTGAAAAAATCGTTCTCATGGGGTAATTGAAATAGTCCAACAAAACAAAATGATATCATCCTCTCTTTCTCTTCCTTAAGATCCCTTTGTAAAGCTTGTTCTGCAGCAAAATGGGAAACGGATTAAGAAGAAAAAGACGACAGTCAAGAAGAACACACTAAACCCTTACTTCAATGAGAGTTTCAGCTTTGAAGTCCCATTCGAGCAGATACAGGTACGCTATGTTTTCATATCAATATTTATTTTTAAATGTAACTGTAATAAGTTTACAGTGTTGATATTGGGAATGATGTCTATCTTTCTGTCTTTCAGAAAGTGCAAGTGGTCATCACAGTGTTGGACTATGATAAACTTGGGAGCAATGACCCCATTGGAAAGACCTTCATGGGTTATGGAGCTACAGGAGTCGGTCTGCGCCACTGGTCAGATATGCTCGCAAATCCCAGACGTCCGGTGGCCCAGTGGCACACTCTCCTGCCAGAAGAAGAGGTTGATGCGGCACTCACAGCGAAACCTCGTTAAAATCGCACCTTGTTTTAGTGGGACTAACCTGCCGATATGTTACTTATTGTTAATCCTGATGCTTTCCCAATGTAGATGTTCCTGTATTGATTTCGTTTCATTTAAGATACTTAAATGTGTGTATGTATGTGTGTGTATGTGTCTGTGTGATGTACAGACAATTTTTGATATTTGGTTGTAACTTGGCATCCCTCCATTTACCTTTTACTGTAAACCAATATGACTTGTAGTATATTTGGAAACAATTGTATGCTCATGTATTGGCATAGTAACATTTGGATGCATAAAAGAAGGATATCAGAGTAACTCTGTGTTCTGAAAAGTTAGTCTGTTTACATGGTGGAGCTTCTATTTCTCACGACATGTACACTGAGCCGTTGTGCTCTTTTTGTAGTGATGTGGTGCAGGTCCCAAATAAAACTTGTTGTAATGCTTTGGATCTTTTCAAAATAAACTCACAATGGACAGTTTCACATCAATGCTTCTCTCATCTTTGATTAAATTAAGAATTAGTTGATGTGCAGTTTCTTCGTGCATAATGTAGCCTTAGTTATCACAACGTACAATACGTTTATACTTCAAGTTTAGATATCACAATTGATCAATTGTTTGTTTGGAGTTGGTTTGAAGCTCTTGAAAAGCTGATAAAGAAACGCTGAGTTGAGTTTTGGAAAATGGTCGCAGTTCCTGCAGCGTTTTGCATTTGTTTTTGTTATCTCCTTATACTACTTGTTACACTGACTGACAGGGAAGTATTTTGGACATAAAACTCTTCCTACACATTGATTTTACTTGCTAAATATTCTAAATGACCCAGCCAACAATCCAATATCCTAGAGAACCGAGTAAGATAATAGAGGATTATTGATAACATAATTATTCAATAATATTTCCACCGGTAGATGGCGCCTGTTCTACCCATCTAGTTGCCCAGCAACAGAACCCAAACTTTCTCCTGAGACGGTTAGCTACAAACTTTACTCTTTTGTCAGACTGAGAGGTACGTTTTATCTTCACTTGACATTATTTGGGTAGAATTGCTACTCCATTTATGAAAGTATTGACCTAAGAGACGGGTTGTGCCCCTTGAACAGCTTCACTGATAAGCTAACAGTGTATGTTCTGTTTGACCCATCCATGGTTTGACCAAGTAGGCTATGCTAATGTTTGCTTGGGTTAAAGTGCATGCTAAACGAAGCTAAACTAAGCTACCTCAATGGAAAGTGTCTACATTATCATAAACATTACCTTCCAGCTTGAGCCTTGAACAGTTTACAGTCTGGTGTCCGGGCTTGTTGTGTGTCTTATTTTTTCGGTCACATTACAGGATGAGTGCCGGGCGTGCTTCAGAAGGAGCGGGCTGCATCACCTGGTGGGGCTTCAGTCCTGCGCGAGACCTGCTGAAAACAGGTGAGTGTCTCGAGCCCGCGGGGAGCCTCTACACAGGTGCATCAGATCAACAGTAATTAGGTCCACATACTTTATTTCAGTTACCTGTTATAACATTGATATCACAATCTAAAAATATATTTTATTTCATTTTTTTAATGACTTTTTTTCAATGCCTTACTATAAAACCATAAGTCCATTAAAACATAAGACAATACAAATGATTTTATACTTTTTTTAAAGAGATCAAATGTTGTTGATAAACAATTAATCATTAATAAACCAAACCAGAATGTGTAGGCCTACTGCCTAAATGATACAGTCTAACATTTACAAATGCATGATTTTTTTTTGTATTTACTCAAAATATATAATGTAGTTATCTAATTCATGATCCGTATAAAAAAGTATTTAACAAGGCTAGATGCCAACTTTTAATACTCAGTGCTACAGAAACACAGTTAACTCAGGTCAGAATAATTTCATTGCCATTTACACTGTAGCTTATGTGCATGTGACAATAAAACCTTTGAATCTTGAATCTTAAATATGTTTTAATTAAGCATTGAGGTTAGTACCCGGCCCTAGAAGTGTGCTGTATTTTAACTACTGTAATAAGCTTTTTCCTTCTGTGCCAGGCCCTGTGAAACGGGGTGGGGACGTTAATGTTTTACTGGTCGGCAGTGGAGATCCACGACATATTTTGAAGACTATTTCTGGATTGCAAGAGGAAGAAAGACTTCATGTGAGACTCTCAGTCACTTAAACTGTCTTTGAATCCCTGAGAACAAAGATATATACTCAACTGTGAGCTGCCAACTTACTTTCTCGTCTTTACTGCAGTTGTGGGTGATAGAGAGCAGCATGGAGGTGGTGGCTAGACAGCTGCTGCTCCTCTACCTGGCACTGATGCCAAAGGAAAGCATGGGAAATAATGGTTTGTGGGATTTTGTAAGGTAAAAAGGTTATAAATAAGTACAAATAAAAAAAACACATTTGAATAGTATTGACATCTTTGTTTTAGAAAAGACAGAGGTTTTCCTGGAGGTGTTTGGGAACGGTGAGATCCGCAGTCAGACAGAGGAGACTCTGAGACACACAGCATCGCAGCTTTCTCTGTCTGTTACTGAAACACTGGAAACAGCCACACACCCCTGCCTAAACACAACTCTCCTCAAGGTACAATCCTCTTTGTTTCTTCATCAGACATTGATGTCTGCTCAGAGACTAGACTTATATATACTGTTTGATATTCCCACAGTTCAAGGAGCGAGATGAGCTGGCCAGGATCTTTAAGTTGTGGATCCAACCTAAGTCTTCATCATCTTCATCTCAGAGTGCTGCCCCTATCCTAATGTCCAAAGCCTGGGACTATCGGGTCAGGCAGCACCTTGGAACCCGCTACGACTCTAACAAAGGCTGCTTCGACTGGGACCTGAAAATGAAACTGCACGAGAGAGGGGTATTTGAGTTGTTGTGTACTTTTCCTTTGTTTGTTGAGTTATTTCAGGCAACATTTAGAAGATAGAATCTTTCTGTATCTGCAGTGCGGTGTCATCAACAAACAACAATATGCACGATGGAGGGAGCGAGGTTTGGCGTTTGAAATGAGGGAAGGTGTCTACCAAATAACCAATCCAAGTTTGCTCTCTTCCAGAGTGTTCAGTCAGGTAACTGTCGGTTTTTCTGCGCAATATTGTCTACACAACACAGCAATAAGATGACATGAAGGAACTTTGTTTGTGTGTGTGGACAGAAAGGAAACAAAGTGGCTGTCAGGGGCTACTGGGGAGACATTGTTTCAAGTCCTTACCTCTCCTTTGGCATTGAGACTGATGACAAGAGCATGCTGAAAACACAGAATGGGCAACACATCAAGGTAAAATACATTATAGCTATTGTCTCTGCTTCCTCTTATCATACAGTTGCATTACGTTGTGCATCTACCGACGACCATATGAATGTCTGTCCCTTCCTTTCCCCACATCCACAGACAGCCCAGGATATCTCCTTTGCAAATGTGCAGGACTTGTTCCACTCCGTGTCCAGCAGACGGGGCTGCCCCCCCACTTCTTCTCAGTCTGACGCAGATCAGCCGCCACCAGAGTCTGAGCCAAAATCTGTCACCATCAACGGTAAATGGCTGTTAGCTCTAGCAGCCCTGTGGCTTTAGATGGGTGTCAGTGACCGCAATGACAAACCTGTTTAACTCACAATTAAATAGCTTAGACTGGTGCAAACAATTTAGTATGACTATGTTGCAGCATTTTTGGTTCAGGGTGCACATTTGATATATTTAAGAAATGTAAATGTGTCTACTGAGTCTAAGGATTCCAGTCAGTGGTAGATCACTTCCCAGCCTTCTGAAGCCTGTTTAGATATTTAGTACCCAGATAAACAGTTACTTTGAAATACACGCTTCGCTTTTCTCAATCCTCTCCAGATTTGATGCCTCTGAGTGGGATCTCTGTGACCTTCCTGCCTTTGGACTCACTTGACAAACTGCCAGAAAAACAGAAATTCTCCCACTTCTTTGACTCCATCTACTTCTCTTTCAGG
This sequence comes from Notothenia rossii, assembly GCF_949606895.1. Taxonomy (NCBI): domain Eukaryota; kingdom Metazoa; phylum Chordata; class Actinopteri; order Perciformes; family Nototheniidae; genus Notothenia; species Notothenia rossii. The sequence continues at coordinate 9,438,724 of NC_136910.1, forward strand.
TGAGACCTTTTTATCTCAAATGTGTACACGTATAAATACACTTAGTAAACCGTTTAATACAAAATGTAACCTACAATACGATCTGCTGAGCATGTTTTTAATTTCTGTGTTTTTGTTTCCCCCACTGTCAATGCTGTAAAGCTGCGTGCACAAATTGGGCCCGACGGTGAGACAGATTGCAGCACCAGACGCTGTGCTCGTCGTGGAGTTGGCCAAGTGAGGGTTTTTATAGTAACAGGGCTTGTAACCATGGTGACACTTCAGTCACCAGGAGCACAGCCATGTTAATCAAAAGTGCATGTTCTTGTTTGCATGTGTCTTATTTGCTACAGCTGCATCTACAAGTTGACTGGTAGAGAGTTGTTATGACACTGTTGCATTTGTGTGTATTGCAGGTATATTTTGGATGTAAACAAAGAGCAAGAAGCGGGCTTTGCAGAGAAAGTGGTTTGCATGGCTCTGGATGCTGAATTTGAGCCGTGGCGTGAGGGGAAGAGTGATGACGTCCATGCTGTTTTCATACCAAAGAGGAACTAAATGTGTTTTGTTTATTTGCTCCCATTTTCAGCAGTTTTATCACAATATGCATTAGCAAAGTTTTTATTGCTTCACATCATCACAGTCACTTTACAAGATCACATACAGAACTGATTTATGTGTACAGCTATAAAATAAGCAACTGTGAGTGTTTCATTTTAGATTTCAATGACACTGCTAGAAAATGTCCACTTTACTGTTTGTATTTTACAGATATAAAATGTGTTGCAAATGTGAGTGGATATATATTTCAATAAATCCCACACTGGAAATCTTGTCCTTTAACTAGTCTTCTTTTTGCCTCTGTGTGTGTTCACTTCCAGCGTCCTCCGACCTTCCCCTTACCGTGCACCTTTTTGCTGCGTGAAGACAAGAACAAGTGTGTTAAAAAAAGTCGTAGTCCTCAAAGCAATTACAAGCCACTGTGACCTATAGAGAATACATTTATGTTCATATCTAAGATGTGTGAATTGTGTGCATAAAGTGGCGCATGTTTAAGAGCTGTGAGTTTAGTGTTTCTTGTGTTTATTCAACCGCTGCCAACCATCTGTGGTATGTTTGCATAGTTGATGCAAAATAGTTCTTCAGAATGCTTTTACTTTCAGGGAAATTAATGTTGTTTCAAGTAAGGACTCACAATTTCTGAGCCTGCTGGATTCTGTTCAGGAGGACTTTGACCTAAAAGAAAAAAGAACACGGATCACAAATGACATGTTTAGAATATCAGTTTTGTATATTCTCAACTCAAGGGCTCACCTCATACTTCTGCCTCTTCGTCTTCTCTGTCAGGTCAAACTTCTCTGACTCCAGCTGGTAGATACATTCCCACATCTCCCTGGCTCTCTCTCTTAAACACAGCACATGAGAAACTTGAGAATACTGAAATACCTTCTTATGTCTTAATAAAAGGTCACTTTTTCCTTTTTCAACAGCTTTAAATATTATGTGCCAGACTTAGTAAACTGGCCTTCTTGAGTTAAATTGAGCCGGATAAAAATGTAATCAGAATAAGAAACAGGTTGATTACACGTACGAGGAATTTGACTTGGTGTCGTGGTGCATATATAAAAGTAAAAAATGATTGGAATGGACCATAATGGACCTTAAACTGACCTCAGGCCGTCCTCTCTCATGGACTCAATAGCCAGGGGCTTGCGTCTCTCTGCCAGAGTCTTCCTCTTGATTTCCCTCGCAGTTTGCCTTTTGCCACGCCTCCGCTCTACCTGCAGGAAGTAACAACACCTCACTTTCTTGTAGGATTAAAGAGTTTACAGTAGCACATCTGCCTAAGACATTTATTATTCTTACCTTGGCCAGGAACCCTCCAAAGTGAGCCCCCATGTTGGAGAGCACTTTCTTCTTCTTGGCCTCATCCTCTGCCCTCTTCCTCGCTTCTTCGTCTTCTTTCCTCTGTCTCTCCACCTGAAAAGATTCATCTTCAGCTTATTATGGCTGTTTCAATTGCTGTTTCATAATGTATATTTATCAAAATATGGCGATCGAAGCGGATAATTGTCATGAAGGGATTAGACAACATATGTAAAAGGCATTAATTACCGCAATCCGCGTCTGTCTGTCGCGCTCTTTTTCAGCCCGGACACGCTGCTGCTCAGCCCTTTCTGCACGACGTCTTTCCTACAACAGCAGAAAACAGCTTTTACACATGACTCTTAAATCACTTATTCTGAATAATCAGCGTAACTATCTGTCAGACAAATACATATGAAACTAATGGACAAACAGTTGTGAAAACAGTATAGGAAAAGCATTACAATCCTCCGTTTGAGTCCAATCAGCTCCTGCTCTTCTTTCTTCCTCTGCTCAAAGTGCACATCAATCAGAGTCTGAAGCTCCAGGAGATCTTTCTCCATCCTTTTCCGATGGATATCCTAAAAAGGACCAGCAGAAACGTCACACATCAAGATTTTATTTAAGAGCTGGTATTTGATGCCTTAATCGTGTAAATGTTCCATTAGCAACAACCTTGAAGGAACATACATCAAAGTCAACCCTCTCCCCCTCAGGGATTTTAGGGGCAGCGAGCTGTGTGACCGGCCTGTAAATAACACGAAGGCATAACATCATGTACTATCAGATTATTTTCACTTCTCTGCCATGCATTTACTCTTTTTAAGTATTCCATCTTACTTGTATTTTGGCCGTTCTTCAAGATGGCAGCCAGAAAAGGCAACAAAAAGAGAATAATTGAATGTTTTTATTAATAAAAAGCAGTTATATGTCAAAATATGTCAACAGAGGAATTTAATCCAACTTTAACTCAAAGCCAAAGTGGAATAAAGCAGATAGGAGTTAAGTTGTATTACTTATTACTTGTACAGGGTTTATGACCTGTGTGCTGCCAAAAAGATACACAAAGGATTATATGTTAACGTTTCCTGTTCAATTTGAATATAAATTCAAAGTTCATGGACAGTATGTAAACCCAGCATGGCGGGATACAATATGTAAATATATATTTACATTTAGAAAATTCCCCTGTTTTTTCACAGACAGGTTGCCTTTATGTGAATAAGTTATGTTTGAGTTGAATTCAGACATTAAGTCAACACAGTCCAATATCACAGTCTCACCTCCTTCTCCTTCTCCCTGCTCCTCATCTTCTTCTGGTGAAAGGAAGAGTGACACAGCGTTTGAGTCGAGAGACAAAATGAAACTGCTTTCCAATAAATGAATTTGTGAGTTTCCTTACCTTCCTGAGGGCCTCTAAATAAACAATAATTGAAAGAATACATTGTAAAACAGATGCCAACATATAATGATTGTAAAAAAGTTGGAAAATATTGCAAATAACAAATTAGGACTGGATTTACTCACCCATGGTATTCAAAGTCTGACATGGTGGCGCTGGAGATAAAATAATAAAAGTAATAACTGTTTAAGCATTAGCAAAATGTATTTTTTTTCCCCAGGATTTTTCAAAGGTTATTTCTGCTTAAAGGTAAAAGTTGCATACATGTTGTAGTAGAATATGTATCAAATGGTCATCAACTTGGCTCCTCATTCACCAGCAATGGTTCTGTCCCATATTCAATTTAGCTGCTAACACACACATTAGCTAAAGTTGTGATGTGTTGACTGGAGTTAGGGAACTTTTAACAAACTTTAGAGCTGGACTGTGATTTTTTAAAGTAAAACACAATCCTTTACTTAAAAATGGTAAGCTCAATTCATAAACTACAAAAGTGTTTTGCTGCTAAAGCTTTATTTGTTCTGTTGTGACAAGTAGCTTATCGTGGCTAACGTTAGCTAGCTTTAGATGCTGTAGATATTGCTGTGTAACTGTGATTTTCTGGATCCGTTGGCTGAACTAAATGTCTCTTTTGTTTTTGTGCTACTGTTTCTCAACATTAATTGTGCTATTGTTTAGTAACATGTGGCCACTCTCTCTGTGGCAAAAGTTACACTCTAACATATGTGGTATTCAAATTGAACCTTTGACTAAGCACACATAAAAAAGATATATAAAAAGCAGATAATCTATATGTTTGCTTGCCACTTTTGATGGCTGTGCTTATCAAAGCTCATGTGTCCTGAAGGCCAGTGGAGATGCATTACACTTTCAAAACAGGTTGGTGCTTTTGTTCTAAGCATAAGATAAAGGGGGCGGCCATTTGTAGCTAATGGTCTAGGAATAGAAGAGGTCAGAGTGACTGTAGTCCGGAGCAGTGTCCTGTTACCCAGGATAAGAGTTTGGTATCAGCTGGCCAATCCTTTTTGTTTAATTTGATTTACAAGATAGAATGTGGGATGGAGAGATTAAGCTGGTCGGCTGGCTGCTATTAACACCAGCCAATCCTCTATTATCATTGGAACTAGTCGCAGTCTGACTGAACTGATGGGTTATTTATATGTGTGTTTAGCCCCATGAGTATTTTAATATTCCTAGCCATTATTTTAGCAGCCTATCTGTGTATTTCAGTTTGATGAGTCAAACCAAAACAGAAAAATGGGTGTCTAGGTAAACACACCAGCAATAGCACAATATTCACAACACACCAGACTCGCTGTCAATCTTTGAGTGAATTAACATGGTAGATCAAGTTCTAAGGCCGCCCAAGTCTCACAGATCCCTTCATGGTTAGTTTTTTTAGTCAAGATCTCAGAGCATGAGCATGTGAATCTGAATAAACACGGGCACATGGACAAATGCAGATGAGGGATTGGGAGAGGAATTCCTCACATCGCTTGACTGTTGGATGTTTCTGTCCAAACTGACCGACCGGACGGATAGAGAGGCCAAGCCAAGGGCACTAACAATTATATAAGGGATCATTCCTAATTTTAGAGACATCATACAGCTTAATCACATCCTGGATTTTATTTGTATTCATTGGAAATCCAAACAATGTGACAATATACAATAAAACTAATATGAGAAGGACAGTTAGACTAAGTCATCAGCCATTATAAATCGGTTTGAAACATTTTAAAGCATCTTGATTCAATCAATTATTTATTTGCTATGGATTAAATGTAATAAGTGCAATTTCAGGTTTTTTTTACACAGCAGGAAAGAGCTGTAACTACTAATAAAACAGTACATTTTAAGTTATAATTGAAAACTAAAGCAAAGAGCTGCCATTTACATCTACATAAAACCACGCAACAATAACACTCATTTGAATTAGCTTTTTCCGGGCACCTGGTGTATGTTAATCCAATATTATTTCTTCCTTTCACCCTGATGTTGGCCTCTACTTGTGGAGAATATCTGGCTTTTAAGCTGCTTATTGCACCACTTTGTTCAGCAGCTAAAAACTGTTGCCAACTTCGTCTGTCTCTCCATTAGCCGGGCAGGTTTTTTATATTTTTTTAAAATGTGCAAACCAAAAAAATCGAAACAAAGAGCTGTAAGAAGAAGAATAGCACTGTAGTGTTAAGAAGAACTGTATCTTAAGTTAAATGTTATCAAGGGTTTATCACTATGCACAACACTCCTAGCATTACAGAGTTGATTGATACATTTTTATTATAAAATATATTTATAATATTTTTAAAGAAACATATGAGGAGGCTGTGGCTCAGTGGATAGTGTGCTGGACTTCCAATCAGGGGATAGCAAGTTTGATTCTCACTGCAGTCAGCATGTCGTTGTGTCCCTGGGCAAGACACTTCACGTCAAATTGCTCCTGTGGGGATTGTCCACAGTATTGAGTATGTAAGGCGCTTTGGATAAAAGCGTCTAACAAGTAACATGTAACGTAATGTAATATTCGACCAATTCATTTCACATCGTTGAAATTCATCTAACAACTATTTACATTTCAAACGAAAATCGCTGTTCTTAAGCAATATAACATTATGAAATCCAATGGTGTGCACGTTTACAGGAAATTGTACAAAAACTTAGTACATTTGTACTAATTCAAGATTTTGCCAGATTAATATAATTTTAAATATTGAAGACTTTTTCTAACACTTTTTGACTTACTGAAAAATATCCCCTGCCTCTAGATGGTGACATATTTTTCAAATATCAAAGAAGAAGAAACTCAAAGCACATACCTGAACAGCAAAATAGAAGGATGTTTCCCGGGTGGCAAAAATACAGGCAGTAAAACTAGAGGGGAGACACAGCATTATATAAGGGGCTCTCTGGGGTGATGATGGAGAGGTGACTTGGCATAAAACGTGTCTGTGTGTGAGGCAAGACTTAGAAAAGAAGGCCAGGGGACTGTGCGGATTATTGGCAGCTTTTGGGAGCATAAAATAAAGTCTATGGCCGGATAATGAGCGAGGGGTTTGTTGCTGACCTCACAGCTGAAACAAGCCACAGAGACAGGTGGCAGGACATTAAAAGAGACAGAACATTAAAGTGTGGAATACATAATTACATAATACAACAATGTAATATACATGAGATTCTAAAATGGGTCATACTACATAATGAGTACTTTATGTACTCAAGTGTTGTAGGTTTACTTGACTGCGTTCTTGAATGCAATATCTGTACTCTTTAGTATTACTACTTTTTTTTTAAGGGGCCATATTATGCTCCTTTTAAGGTTCATATTAGTATTTTGTGCCTCTACTGTGACATGTTTCCATGCTTTAATGGGCTGCAGCACCTCTTTTCATTCTCTGTCTGAAACCATATCACAGTCTGCTCTGATTGGTTAGTTGGCCGGCTCCGTTGTGATTGGTCAACCGCTTAGATATGTCCCGCCCCTTAGAAGATAACGTACAATGTCTTGGAGTGACAGCCAATAGAAGCCCAAGTGTTACGTAGTTATGCCACTATGTTACAGAAGTAAACAAAGGAATCCAATTAAGTCGTTTCAGGCAGGGGGGGGGGGGGGGGGCAGGAATTTGGGATTGGGATTCCAGCATTTGCAGACCATATAACACACTACAGGAAAGGGAAAACCCAAATAGCATAATAGGGCCTCTTTTAAAGTAAACCTCTGCTGTAGTATTTAACATGAAACTTCACACTCTCGCTTGGTAATAAACCACTAGCTTTAAAAAAGCTTATAAAGTGTTCAAAACCTGATTAGTAACTGAATTACAAACTATTCGTAAACCCTTTATAAGGGTAGTCTTATTGTAAAGTGCTACCAAAAAAGGAACTATAGACGGAGAAAGTAAAACACATAAGCTGTTTACTACACTTGCTTCTTACAGGTATGTTTGTGAAATACAAATAAGTCCATGCAGTGGTGAAACTCAAGCAGCATTTCCATAAATACAAATATAAAGGACATGTGGTGACTAAAACAAATTATTGGAGAGCAAGAGGGAGTTTAAGTGACAACCTGCAGGAGTGCCTTTATCTCTCACATGGAAATATCTGTGCACCAGGTGAGAAGATCTATTCTGATATTAGGAAACATTCATGTAATCTAATATCATTTTGGACTAAATATCTTCAAATGTGATTGTTTTGTGGCAACTAAAAAGAGTTGATGATTTAAAACTGAGTTGCAGATTTTCAAAGCCTTACAACAATCAGTTCCTTTTTCCTACTTCTATGGATAGCATGGATTTCAATATCCATATTTATTTTATATAGTATTTATTTTGAACATGGTTCTCTAAAAAAGCTTGGTCTGAGCTGAGTATTTACTCACTGTTTTCAAATGAAATATAGGGACAAGATCTAGAAAATAATTTTTCAAAAAACATTGGAGATATTAATTTTCTTTACCTTTTTATTCTTTTGTATCCTAGGGAGAAAAAAATGCTGCAATTGGTGATTTTGCTCCTTGCTTCAAGTAAGTGTTAATGCTGAGATTAAAAACACAGTGCTGTAATAATGACGATGGCTTTATTTCTTGTGTCCTTTGGTGTCCTTTTGCAGGTTCATTCACTTTGTGTTCAGAAGTTGTACGACAGTATCACTTGATGAAAGATTTAAAGGGATGGGAGGATGCCCAGACGTACTGCAGAGAGTACTTCACTGACCTTGTTACCATTCGCAATCATGAGGACATGGAGACATTGATCAAACCAACAAACGTCATCAATGTGCCATCACAAGTCTGGATTGGTCTGAAAAAGTCCGGGATGGGGACGTGGTCGTGGTCAGTTGGAGAAAAAACCAGATCAGCCGGATACAGTAACTGGGTCTCTTCACCTGCTTCCTCTCACCACTGCGGAGGCTTGGGGGGTGATGGGAAATGGTTCGGTGGACTCTGTAATACCATTCTTCCCTTTGTGTGTCATGGAGGTAGGTAACAGAGATGTTTTTCTTGATGAGAATTTGGTAATTTGCTTAGCATTAAGACTGGAAACATGAATTTATTTAGCCTTGCCTTGCCCAAAGGTTGTTTGGATGAAAAATACAGTTTTGAGAAAACATAAATCTCACTTTTGTGTCGCTTGCAGAAGTTTTTAAAATCTGTAACAGGATCATTGTTGTCCCTGGAGGGGATTGTTTGAAAGTACAGTTGCTCACATTACTGTATTACGAGATAAATTATGCATAGTAAGCCCAAGTTAGGAAATACAGCATATTTTGATGGAGAATTATCAAAAACTTAAGCCTCAGCTCAGCTGCTTTTATCTAGATAATTGGACACACTGTGTCTTTATGAAAGGGCAAGACTAATGACTCGAGTATGTGTTTACATGTAAGTGCATGCAAAAACTTGAAAACCAAAAATAAGCATGTGTGTTTTTCCTATTCTCTTGGAACCTTTTGATCTTACATTGCATTTTTGCAATATTCACAGGGGAGACGTCAGGTAGGATGCATGTCGTTCTTGAAGAGAAGAATTGGAGGGACGCCCAAACATACTGTCGACTGAATTATTTTGACTTGGCCAGTGCAAGGAGCGAGACTGAAAACGATGAATTACAGCAAATAATGAGTAGCTCATCACTGTCCTCGGTGTGGTTCGGTCTGTTCAGAGATGAGTGGCAATGGTCGGATCAGAGTAACAGTTCCTTCAGACACTGGGAGCCAGGTCAGCCAAATATTGATGGCAACTGCACATTGTTTGGGACCTCTTCCAAGGGTTTGTGGGACAGAAGCTGTACTCACACATTTCCCTTCTACTGCTATGATGGTGAGCATTACTTATATAATATCAAAAACATTGCCTATATCTAAATGCCCAATTGATTGAAAGCAAACTTAAAGTCAGTGGTGGAATGTGGTGAAGTACATTTACCGATGTATTTTTTTCTGTTTGTTTAGACGTAAAAATAAAACATGTGAAGATTTTGAAGGTGGAAATGAAGTCAGATCCGTCCTTAGACCTCAATGACGAAGCTGTGTCCAATGCCATTTTGCAGGAAGTACGTTTTTATCTTTACAATGTCATAACAACATCATGAAGAGCTTTTTTTTTTATAAAGGAGTGTATTCATCTTCTCTTGCTTAAATAGCTCAAACAGAAGTTCCAGGGGCTCGACCTTCAGTGGAGAGTCCAGGATGGGAAGATTTTCCAGGAAAAAGAGAAGAAGAAAACTAATGAAGAAGATTTTATTGTGAAATGATCTGCAGTTCCAAACAAGATTTCTTTTTGATAAGGGTCCCCCCTTATATAAAATTCAACTTTTTTGATACAACTTCACATCATATCTTTTTCATAACTATTTTAGTTTGGTGTATAAAGGAAATACAATCTTGACTGTATCTTTTTGAAACGCCTGTGGAGTTAGGGTTTAGCCAATAAAGCAGGGGTGTCAAACTCAAATACACAGTGGGCCAAAATAAAGAAATGGGTACTAGTCGAGGGCCGGACTGGTTCAATGTGTATTCCAAAACGTATTGAAATGAACTTATTGCACATATTAAACCTGGAACTAACAAAGCTTAAATGATTGCCTATAAAAACAACATTAAATAATGAGTTGCATTCATTTCTTATGGCTCTATCATTTCTTATGATAACATTTTTTCCACAGGCCAACAACAGCTTTAAAAAAACAATTTACCTCAAAGAAAAAATCAAACATGCCCTGTTGTCGTGACAATAAAAGTGCAGAAGGAAACATCCATTGAAACTCAGTGTGCTGCTCTGTGATGCTAGTTCAAGCCAGATACTTGGCATCTCATCTTGGCTGCAAGTTCATCAACGTTTGGGCTCAGGCTCTGAGCTGAGGCAACCCTCAGGATTGAGTGAAGGTGTGCGTGCAATATACCGGCGGGCCAGATCTAATAATAATTTTAAATTATCCTGCGGGCCGAGATTAAATCCACCAAGGGCCTGTTTTGGCCCCCGGGCCTTGAGTTTGACACATGTGCAATAAGGGAATATTTATGCATGTGTCATATCTCAGTTGATTCTAAGGGCTTGTGGCTTTTCCATTAGATGTTATTTGTAGGGGAAGCCTTAATTATCCTGCTGTGTTGCCCAATAATAATTTCTTTACTCTACTAAAATAATTAGGGTCCCCCCCCTTATATAAAAAATGATAATAAGGGGGGACCCTTATCAAAAAGATTAGCTCTGAACTTACAGCTCACACAACAATTTGATGCGTTTCCCTCTCTATGGGCCCATCCCCCCACGTGAACCACACCTGGCAGACTAAACAATGTGTCATATATAATTTTATTGTTGCTGGCTTGTTCTCATTTTACTCCCGAAATAGAGTTAGATGTCTCAGAAATGGAAGACAATATCGATCCTGATTTGGATCCAGACCCTTTTGAGATGGCGAGGAAGAGTCCACTGAGGAAGAGTCCACTGAGGAAGAGGCAACTGAAGAACACCCTTCCTCCTACTGTATGTGAACCACACCTGGCTGCCAGAAACACACACATGACTATTCTTGTTGATGTTCTAATGGTGTTTGAATTTTGGAACAAACACAACAGGAGGGTTAAGGCAACAAAAACAAACACTTCACACTTTTTTTCTTTATGAATAACTTTATGTTCTCCCGTTATATTGCATTAAGAAGGCTGACAATAGTAATACAGCGAGACAAGCTTGAGTGAAAAGGCAATACTCAATGAAAAATGACAGAGGAATCAGATGTAATCCACATCTGACCTGCTCGAGACTAAATACCTGCATATGATACATAAATATAACTTGTACTGTTATGATGCTTCCGTAATAATACAGTGGTAAAAACAAAATACAAAACAGATTTAAGGTGGCAGTGAAATATCTGGAGTTTGTTACAGTAGAGTCTTTAACCAACTGAGCGATGAGAGCAAACTGACCTTTATATTTTGTACATTTTGAATGTGTGAAAACATAAAATATGAGTTATTTCCTGAATATAATACCAGTCAAACAGTAATGCCAACCCGTGGATTTGTTATTTCACCACCTGGCATTCCCAGCAACGCATTACAATCATGTTTTTGTAGAAAAAATATTATTAAATACATTATGTGCTTCATGGAGGGCAGACATACAGCAAATAAGAATTAGCATTTCACACAACCTCATCCAATAAGATCCGATTTCATCTGTATTAATTATACAATATTTTAAGGCATATATTATGGGTCTCAGATATATCAAAATATATAAAAAAGATGTCTATGATGTGTTTTGCTCAAATGCTTTTCCAAGTTCCTTTTTTTTATATCCGGCTTTTTTACACATATTCTCTCCAGTACAGGTTAGCTCTGAGTGTTAGCAATGCTTGCTAGTGTAAACAAAGACCATATTACGTCCAAAACACGTCAGAAATTGTTTCTGATAGCAACGTTTCTGATAGAGCGGTGGGTCCACCTTTCCGATATTACGTCATATCGGACGCAAATCTGGATCAGCTCCGTTGTAGCCCCGTTTTTAGAGTTTTGGGTACGGAGGAAAAGAGATAGGGTTTTGTTTTCTGACAATTCACTGACACACCGGGGACACATGTTTATGCATAAAATACATCAAAAAGTAAATTTTTGCATGAAAGGTCCCCTTTAAATGCAACTTAAATATGTACAGCAGATTCTTTTTATTGTATTGCATTACTCCTTTTATTGAACTCACAGTCTCTGGACACGAGTGCTTGCATGAGATGTGGAAGTTCAATTTGTTATCCCCCATAAAGGAGTAGGATACCCCATAACCGTCATCAGCCACCTGAAAGAGACACACACTATATTTATACTCGTGGCTGTTTAATGAGTACAAGAATACAGAGCCACTTTCATTCAAAAAAGTAGCTGTGTTGTATCTGTTAATATGAGAAAGAAAATAAGTTTGCATGTTTTATTTTACAGGTCCAAGACTGAAAAAAAAGGAAAGGACTAGTAAATAAAACCAGTAAAATGGCATAGCAATTGTAACTTTATTTCTAGGGCTGTACCAAGTATTTTTTAATAAAGCTTATTATGATCTTTCAATCATCACTGGAATTTTAGTCTTTTGTTATTGTGGTCATACATGGGTCAGTGTTGCAGAAATACAGGGTTTAAAAAGAGGAAATAATTTGCATTTGTCAATATTTTTGATGACGTTTAAGCTATTTGGTACAGCCCTGTTTATTTATTGTTTCCAGGACAACCATAAAACAGTTTAGTAATTTTGTGAGAGAAGCACTGACCGGTCCAAAGCCCCCTCCACAGGAGACGTACTCTGGGTGGTTGACGATATCAAAAATCTTCACGTGCATCGGAGACTGACTGGTGGACAGCCGCCAGGGCTCGGACAGCACCTGAAACACGTAGATATCAAATAGTTTAGAGGTCCCCTATTATACTGTTTTTCATCAATATATTATAGGTCTCAGATATATACAAGTCGTCTCTGAAATGTTTGCTTCAAAATACCAAACAGATCATGCATTGTAGCATCCCATAATCCCCTCTGTTTCAGCCCTGTTTCAAAAGTGCTGATTCTCTGTCTGTTACTTTAAGGCCCAGATACACCGGCCAGTCACCTGAGAAGTCGCCGACGCCGACACCGACTGTTGCGTCGCCATACTCTCCTGCGTATTTGCCGACTTCGCGCACTGGAACACACCGCAAATCCGAGCCGAGCACGTATGAACTGCGCATGCGTGAGTGGCAATAACTCTCCTTACCAGCAGGTGGCGGTAGTGTGTATTCATCATTCAAAAGAAGCAACAACCGGAACAACCGGAAGACAGAGAAGAAGAACAGACTGTGATAGAAACAAACAACAAATAGCGTTTTTCTTTCAATTTTCACTCTCGTCCATTGAAAACATGAACGAACAGGAGCTCTATAAACCGATGAGGTGAAATAGCCGTCCGTGTGTGTTCCATCTTCCATTTTAAATCATTTGTTTACCTCCCTCACTTCCGTTAACGCTTCTCATGCACTGATTCGCTAGCTGAACAGCCAATCAGTGTTATCCCTTTGTCCGACTTCCGGTGGTGTCCCCGACGCCGATCGGCAAGAAAAGGCGTCAGGTCGGCAGAAAAGACCCGACGGTGCGGAGCACACCACTCCGAATAGGGCGTGCCCACGCTCATGTTCGGCCCGACTCCCATTTACTGCCGATTTCGGGCCGGTGTATCTGGGCCTTTACATGAAAATAAGGAGCCACTCCCTACGCCCCTCTGAGAGATATTTGGTTAAAAATAACACAAAGGTGCTCTAGGAGGAGATTCAGGTGATAAAGGTTGGGGGAGGGGGGGGGGGTTTCCTTGGTTGGTGACTGGCTAATGGTTACACAAGCCAAAAAATCGCTATGACATCATAAAGTGGCCAAATCCGATTATCCTTGTGCAGTGTGGACAGGGTAATGTAGTGTTGGAGGGTTTGGGTTGGACCTGTTTGGTGGTTGCTCTCTCCTTCCTGAGTCTACGCTTGTCTTGTGCAGCATGGCAGAGGTCATCATTATATAGTGCAGCACCCTCACGGACAAGGTTTCTCCAGGTCGCCCTGTCTGTTGCCATGTCTTCCCAAGCTTTTAGGTCTATGTGGCACTTCTTTAGGTTTGTTTTTATGTTATCTTTTGGGAGGCGAGAGTCAGGCATGCGGATAATATGGCCAGTCCATCTGAGCTGGTTTTGGGCAATGGTGGCAGTGATGGTGGAAATGTCAGCCTCCTCCAGGACGCTGGTGTTAGTGCGCCGATCCTCCCAGCTAATCCTGAGGATTTTTAGGAGGGATCTCTGATGGTATGCCTCAAGTGCCTTAGTGCCTGCTGTATGTGGTCCAGGCTTCTGATCCATACAGAAGAGTGGGGAGCACCACAGCTTTATAGACCAAGATTTTGGTCTTTGCTTGGAGGTCACGGTTCTCAAAGACTCTCTTCCTTAGCCTTGAGAAAGCCCCACTGGCACAGCTGAGGCGATGGTGTATTTCATCATCAATAACAGCTTTTGATGATAGGAGGCTGCCAAGGTATAGGAATTCACATTTTCCAGTATGATGTTGTCAATGGAGATGTTTGGGGGTAGGACAGGCGTACTGCTGTTTGGTGGTGGTTGGTGGAGGATTTGGGTCTTTTTTATGTTGATGGCTAGACCAAGCTGTTGGTATGCTTTCGTAAAGGCTGATAGGATACCCTGTAGGTCCTCTTCCGAGAGGGCTACAAGGGTGTTGTCGTCCGCATACTGCAGCTCCATGATCGATATGGTGCTGGTTTGACCTTTAGCCGTGAAACGCTTGATGTTAAGGAGTTGGCCGTCAGTTCTGTACATGATGTTGACTCCCTAGGGCAGATGCTTGCTTGTGAGATGTAGGATAGCAGCAACAAAGATGGAGAATAGCGTTGGAGCGATGACACATCCCTGTGTGACTCCTGTGTCGACCCGGAAGGGTTCAGTTTTGTCTCCACTGCCACTGAGTACCGTGGCTGACATATTGTCATGCAGCAGTCTCAGTACCCGGACGTATTTTTCTGGGCAGCCAATCTTTGCCAGTACCAGCCAGAGGGCCTGACGGTTCACTGAGTCTAAGGCTTTGGTGAGGTCTATGAAGGCCATGTATAATGGTTGATTTTGTTCCCGGCATCTTTCCTGCAGTAGGCGAGTAGTGAAAATCATGTCTGTAGTGCCTCTGTTTGGGCGAAATCCACTCTGAGACTCAGGAAGGATGCTTTCTGACAGGGGGGTGAGTCTGTTGGCCAACAACCGAGCTAGGGCTTTCCCTATGGTGGAAAGTAGCAAGGTCAGGAGCAGACACCGTAAGAGGACAATGAGTTAGTCAGAACAGGACATCGCTCCGGCCTTGAGTTGTGTGTGAGCTTCTCTCCAACGCAAGACTGGGATCCGGCATAATGAAGGATTCAACTATACTGTGTGGAAACTTTAGCAAGAACAAATTACGTAGGATAGAGACAGAGTAGGGAGGGACAGAGTAGGGAAGGATGCTGATTGGAGATCGTGTTGCCAAGAGACTTTTGTCTAAGTCTGTGCACTTACCAGAGGGAACCAAAGTCTAAACCACGGTTTCTTTCCATCTAGTCTTAACCAATCATAAATGTATGGGCAAAGCCCTGTATGATAAAATGTATTGGCGCACGAGGTTCGGGGCTCTTTCCGGAAATAGTGGTTACAGATTACAGCTTTGCTGCCTTTGATTTCTATGACATGACGAGTCCTTGGCCAAGTGGATATATATATATATTTTGCTCTCTTATAATAAATAGTTAAACTTAGAAGTTGTTTGTCTTTCCTGGAATTAAAGAACACAACACTCCATATGAGGAGAGGTTCAGGTTTTTCCTCAACACGTTGGGTCTTACATCGGTGTCGAGCCAGCTCATATGTGACAGCGACGGAAACATACTGAATGTGGAGAAGTGTTGTGCGGGCAGCACGTATGAGGAGGACATGTGGTACTCCTCCATCAAAGGGAAGGAGATGGAGTAGGAAGTGCATGCACCGTTTTGGGTTATTGATAAGATACAAATATTCAAAAGCTGGATCAAAGTGACACATTATAGTGTAGAATCATCCCACTCACACATCACTACTTCATTGCCTCCTTGTCAATAAAATCTACTCAAGCAAAACACATATAACTGAAATGTAGCTTTGTATCTAACAGTGTATTTGATTCAAACAAACAAACAAAAACACTACACTACCACATCAACATGCATATCTGACCAAGATAAACAAAACAAATTGGCCTTTGAGCATATGAGTCCTTAAAGAAATGGCCTTTGTTCTTCATGTTCCCAGTGAACTTTAAGCCCCAACTTGTTATCAGTTTATCCTTTAGTTCAAGTAGAAGTTTTCCCCAGTGTAAGGGAAACTACTGAAGCAATGGAGAGTCAGGACTCAGAGAGGCACAAGGAGAGTTGGAGCTTTGATGTCAAACATTGATTGTTTATTTGGAGTTTCGGCCGGAGAGTTGACAAGAAAGGTGGTGTATCACGAGTGGACACAGCAGTTGCCAAACCAATTCTGAAGAACTCCTTCTGTAGCTCCAGGTTTTAACTAGTTCGGAGTGTAATAATCAACATTCTTCATAAGTGAGACTAAACAAATATGGACCCTGAATCTAACTAGAGCTCTCGTCCATAGAAAAGAATGCGCGCCAGGGAACCTACGTCCCTGCAGTAAATTACCTCATGGCGGCTTGTGCTCCGTCATAGACTGGCAACAACAATGCGCCCAAGCTGCCCCTCCTTAAAAGAGATCGCAGCAATACCCAAGGCCGTAGAACTATGCCATGGGAAAGGAGACAGTGAGAGGAGAAAATGATGAACTGTGTCAAAGGTTGAATACCTAGGCAAATTATTTCCTTAACACCCGGATGTAAGGAAATTCCCTACAGGCACAGAGATATAAATGTTCTAATGATTAACAAATTAATGTGAAGTGTGACTGTGTGTCAAGCGTTCAGTTGTATGTCAAAGACTCATCAGAGAAAAGGTAATGCGGAAAACACTCGACTCCATGAAGTGGCGTTTCAGGTGTCTGATGAGCCCCTGCATCCAAGCAAGTTGCAAACAGTGCCAGCCGAGATCATCCCCGAGGCCTTAAAAGCCAGACAGGAAATCATCGATGAAAAGTTCTCTAGCAGCTTCTGTAGCCAGGACACATCGAATCAAGACACATAAGAGGATGCTTGAGCGGGTGTGTTGTCATCAACATACATCGAGGACAAACACTGGACCCAAAACCCAGCTCAGAATGCAAAATGTAAATAGTTTGTTACTGTTGACACTAACGGAAAATGTGACACATGTTGTCTTTTCATTTCATTTAAAGACTTTGTAAACACATTCAGATATATTTGTTAATACAAAATATTTTATTTCTTGTACAAATAGAAAGTCATTGTTTTCCACCAACATTTCATTTTTAATGAATGTAATGTGAAAACATTCTTCAGTCATCATATTGTTCCCTCACATGATAATAATAACAACAAGAATATACATATTAAAAGTATAGGGGTAGGTAAGAATGGAGAAACCAGCTTGAGTGCGCTAGAATTTGCAGCTGATTTGGGCCAAATCTGCCCCTTCCTTCAGACTTCCTTACAGAGCCCCTCCTCCAACACACACGACCGCGCACATGACCAATGAGGGCAAGAGATAAGTTTGTGCACGAGATGGAAGGCTGACAGGCAGGTAGGCCATCCAGTTATTTTAGCCGGGCCGGCTCAGATGATTGGTTGTGCTTTTTACAGCGCCACGGCTTCCACAGATGACATTTCTTTATGTATCTATTGTCAAAGCATTTAATATATTCATTGCTATCAGGATGTTAAGAGCATTCCATGGAATATAACAAAAAGTGTTTCTGAAGTGAATGACCTTGACACGATCTGTCTGTGTTGTTTTGTCTTGTCTTGATCTGTCTTTGGTTTCCTGTTTTATTTTGAAAAGTGTTCACCCCCCGTCTTGCCTGTTGCTTTCTGGCTCTGTGTTCCCTCCTGCCTGATTACCCGATTGTGTTGACGTTGTGCCCCTGTGTTTTCTCCTCCCTCCTCACCTGTGTCTTGTTTGTGTGATTAGTCTTGTGTCCATTTAAGTTCTGGTTTTTCTGTCTGTCATTGTTAGATCCTTGTTGTTGTTGACTCTGTTCACGGGGGAGAGTTCTGTTCTGTATGTTACGTTTAGCCTTGAAATAAAAGGTATTATCTGTTAAACCTGCATTTGGGTCCTGCCTGCTTCGCTCAACCCTGACAGACCTACCCTACCTTTAAGCTGATAAGATGAACACAATGTTATACATTAAATAAAATCTAAAGATTACTATGAATTTATATTAATATTTAGGCTTACCTGTTTTTTATATTTACAGTTTAGCAAAAATATAGCATGTAGATTTAGTTATTATAAGTGCATAAAAGAATGATGATCAGTACTGTCAAGTTGTATAGTTTATGTTTTTTGTTGAGGAAACTCTTGTAGTGCAGTGTCGTATATCTTGTCTTCATTCTCATAGATGTTCTCTTCAGTATTCTCTATAGTATTCTCATAGATGTTTTCTTCAGTATTCTCATAGATGTTCTCTTCAGTATTCTCATGAGGCTGCAGGCAGTCCATGATGCAGTGGTGCAGGAACACGTACTGAGACTGAAATACACAAACCAAATGCAAAACTTTGGGGTTAAAGTATTAATTCTCACACTGCTCTGGGTGATACTTCCTTAAAGATGTTTATCATAATTTTCTAATAATGTAAGCCAAGCTTTTTGTGTTTGGACTTATTAACATTTTGAATTACACAGAATGTAAAAGTATTTGGCAAACACACAACTATGTGCAGTGACACATACATTAATACATTATTGTCACTGTGTAATTCAATTGTCAAATTGTCTACATTAGTAGGTTAAATGCGGAACTGTAAAAGACAACTTTGTTGAAAATGTACATCCAAGTGGAAAAATATGCAAAGCTTAAACTTGCTATAGAACAGTGCTTGTACTGTTTCAACACCTGTTTCCAAAAATCTAAAGATTATAAAGGGTACCTAAAGAAGTCATAGCTCAGAAAGAGGGTTAGTTTTACCTCAGTCTGCACCATGTGTGGGCGACTCAGTCTCATCTTGTGCACAAAGCCATTGATGCCCACCGCTCTTTCTTTCTCTAGCTGCTGAAGCAGCACATCCAAGGCCATGATAGTGCCTGTCCTCCCCACTCCAGCACTAAAAGAGAGACACGCAGCAAAAGGTATGATGGTCACCATCATGTAGTCCCATAAGACCTGAGCAACTATTCACTTTATACTGACTTTAAAATTCAGCCAGTAAGTTTCAAAAGCTGTTATTTTATTTAAAATGTGTATGCATATCTATATCATATGATTTAGCAGTAAGCTATTAATTTGACCTAACTACAGGGCTCCTGTCTTTGACCTTTGTCTGATTTCTTGTCCCACTGAATTGTTTTTTAAACAAAACTTCCAAAAATAATAGCATAGGTTACTCTCCTGATGTAAAACTTGTACCTGCAGTGAACCACAGTTGGTGCTCCAGCCCCGTCTCTCTCTATGTGCCGTCTCACCAGTCCTCTGAACTGGATCAGCACCTCTGTGCCCTGAGGGACTCCGTGGTTAGGCCAGGCAGTGAAGTGAAAATGTTTAACTGTGCGCTCCTCTGAGTTGTTCCTCTGCGAAGACGATGCAAATAGAGGAACTCAATACAGTAAATATTTGTGTTGAGCAAATATATTTCAAGTTCTCAAGCATTATCCTCTTTAAAAGCAAATGTGCACAAACTCAAACAAGCTTGTTTTATGAAACATGAAATAGTTATTTGCGACTTGGAAACATATTAATAAGAAGCCTATTAAGTTACATCATAAACATTGAAGAGGGTTTCATACATTTTTCACTCTAAATTCCCTCAAAGTCCAGTCGGGCTCCTGCTGTTCAGACCTAAGGGTTACTATCAGCTCTCCGTGAGGCACAGGCTTACTGTCTGCAGGCCAATACTGCTCACACTTCGTCTAGGAAAAAAACATAAAGAAAAATAAGTGATTGAAGTTGTGGCAATACGTGTCAATCAAGTCACCATTTGACACTTAGCTAATTATTCAACACACTCTCACTCACTAAGCGTCCAGGAGAGAAGCTTGGTTAGGGTCCCTTGCCGTCCAGTTGTGACGCGCCGAGGCTCCTTCAGCTTCATAAACGGACGCAAAGAGCTTTCAACTGATTGCAATGTATTCCCATCGGCGGTGGTATATTACGCTTAGGGAAGCACGGCATTCATTTATGTCTGCAGCTCTTAAAGGCAATGTGATGGTGCATTCCCATTGGATAACGGAGAATTGTACACCCAGAAGTAAGTATTCTCCTTACTGTCGATTGATTTGACAGTGATATCTCCACTACTCATCAACTCAAAAACACCAGATTACCTTTGTTAATTAAACGACATTGATAGGTTTGAATTGTGTACAATGCTTTTGTGTTTTTCCTCCTTCAATTCTGAGAAACAACTTGTTTTCTCTGAAATGTGGAGCGCCAAAGAGACTACACTACCCACAATCCCCAGCTATTATTGTGACGACGCCTGTCCGCTTTGCGACAATTATCAAGCTCTGGGATTGGATGTTGGAGTGGCAGTGCGCCAAGGTTACGCTGAGCGTCAAGCTCTTTTAAATGGAACGAAACCACGGTAGACTATTCAAAACTGGACTCGAACGCCCCCCGAGAACTACACATGCTGGCTATTGTGTTTCGCAACATGTTCACTATGGCAGTGGTTCTCAAATGGGGGTACGCGGACCCCCAGGGGTACGTTGGAGTACTGCAGGGGGTACGTGAGGTTTATTTTATGTTAATGAAAAAAAACGTAATTAATGCATTTAAACAAACTACAAATAGTAGATTAACTACTTTCTTCAAAAGTTTACAGTAATTCTGGATAATAAAATGGGAACAATAAACGGGGTGCTCTCTTTTCCTCTCTCTCTCCGCTCAACGGTCCATCACAGTGGCGGAGCTGTGATCATGCAGAGCTGCGTGTTCTCCGTCAGCAGCAGCTGATCTGATCTCTGATCCCTCTCTCGCGTCCGGTTAGACTCCACTCGCGTTTATGTCCAAATCTATCAGATCTAGCTAGTTCTAGTTAATGATATGACTGCCTGCTTATCAAAGGACCTAAACAATAAGCGTTGCTTGGCAACGGCCGCAAAGTATAGCGCAGCATTATGCATATGTTTATATGAGGGGTCAAAATCCCATGCTCATAAAATGCTCATATCTTTTTTTCTCTTATTCCCCACGCCCCAAAATAAATAAATATACAAATTTTAGGAAAAGTAACGACGTTTGAGCAGTGTGGGTTTTATATTAACAGAGTTAGGCCACACATATTTCAAAACGTGTAATAAGTGTAATAACTGCAGTTGCCTTCCTGTCAGAATGACAAAGATCCTCAGTGAAGCACAAGCCCATGTTTCTCACTAAATTTTAAGTACAACTTATTAAAAAGATCAGTTCGATGCAACTAATGTCGTCTTAGTGTTATTACATGATGTTGAAATTGGTTGGCCATGAATTTAGTGATGGATTGTAAACCTTTGAAATGTAGCATTTAAGTGTTTCTCAGTTACAAGGTTTTTGTTTTAATAAATCAGACACTGATGGTGCAGCGCTGCACTGTACCTCTAGGCATTTTTTCCCTAACAATTTTTTTTGCGCTGCTCAGGGGGTACTTCGCTGAATCTTTTTTTCAAAGGGGGTACATTATTGAAAAAAGTTTGAGAACCACTGCTCTATGGCACATCTCTACTGGGCATTATAGTTTTAAAAGACGTTTTTGTTTTTCTCAAAATTAGAAGTTGACAGTATTAAACTGTGTACAGCCCTGGAGGATTAGGCAATCGGAAACACATTGGTGTGTACACATTTAAAACATGTAATTACTAAATGGATGAAAATCGCTTGTATCCATAATGGGCAGCATTAATATATACCCACATGACAGCTCATTGTTACTTTGTAATTCTACTCCAATTCAGAGGTTAACCTGGTATTTTTACTCCACTACATTTATTTTAGTTACTTTGCAGATTCTGATTAATGATGTGAAATATAAACAACCCTTAAGGCAGACTTTAGTTACACCTGAGTACAATTCAGGGAAAGGTGATTGTCAAGTCTCAATCAGGAGAGATATTTGATTGTTGGTGCTTGAGAAGACTAAACATTTATCTGCAGATCTCTATGAAGTATATTCATTAATCGTTATTCTCTACTAATTGTTAATTAAAAACGGTATATAATTGCTATTTTGCACATCCCTTTCAAGATTTCAAGATTTTCAAAGGTTTATTGACATATCTACACAACTACGGTGTACGATACGATACGATACGATAATACTTTATTTGTCAGATCAAGTCTGAAATCTGACTTGCGTCACAGCAGCTCCATGTCCAACATCAACAGACAAGTATCCAGACACAATACATGAAACACAAACAACATTTAACATAACAGCACAATCAGTGAGAGAAAACATGCTCAAAGAACCTTCAGCGTGCATTTGATCTGGGATTTAGCTCTGTGTTTCCTGTGAGGATTGACTGATGCACAAAGGAGTGCTTCAGTCTGATTTTATTGAATCGTGGGACCCTGTATCTCCGATTAGATGGTAGTAGTTCATATTCACTGTTCAGAACATGGTTTGGGTCAGAGATGATGTTGTTGGACAGCCTCACTAGGTTGTTATGATAGGCTGAGTCATAGAGTCTCTGACAGGGTTGACCAACAATCTTTGAGCAGATTTTTAACAGGTGGAGCAGTTTTGATTTTAAAGCTGCTGACAAACATTTGTACCAGGTAGTATTGCAGTACTGCAGAATAGACATGATCACAGATGTAAAGAACAACAGAAGAATTTCTCTGCTCGCCCCAAAAGACCTAGGACGGCGGAGAAAATAAATTATTTGTTTTGTCCTTTTGCACAGATATTCAATGTGATCCTTCCATGACAGCAGATGGTCAATCATTACACCCAAGTATTTATATGAAACTCCCTGCTTGATTTCATCTGTACGGATGACAATGGGGACTTTATGGGAGTCTGATGGTGAGCCAAAAATGATTTCCTCAGTTTTCTTGGTGTTGATCTCAAGAGCATTGTTATCAGTCCACTCCACCAACTGATTTACAGCCTGTTGGTGCAGCTCAGGGTCGTCTGTGTTACTG
Source organism: Notothenia rossii (assembly GCF_949606895.1). Lineage (NCBI taxonomy): Eukaryota > Metazoa > Chordata > Actinopteri > Perciformes > Nototheniidae > Notothenia > Notothenia rossii. Next base: position 9,461,736 of record NC_136910.1, read on the forward strand.
AGCAGAGATATTATTGCAGTATCATCAGAGTACTTAATGTTGACTTGATTTGGTGTGTTGGTACGACAATCATCAGTGTATAGAGTAAAGAGCACAGCTGAACTCACGCAGCCCTGGGGGGCCCCTACATTGGTTGTGATGGCAGATGACGGGGTTTTGTTAACCTTCACAAGTTGCTCTCTACTAGTGAGGAAAGCAGCATACCAGTAAATCAGGTATGGATTTACTTCCATTTTGACCATTTTTGACACCAAGATGTCTGCTTGTATTGTGTTGAATGCTGATGAGAAGTCTAGGAAGAGGGCTCTTGCATAGGTGTTGCGTGTATCTAAATGTTTAGTGATGATGTGAACCAGAGTGGCCACAGCATCTTCCGTGCCGCACCCTTGTTTATAGGCAAATTGATATGGATCCAGTTTGTCTTGTGTTGTACTGATAAGAAATCGGAGCAGAATTCTTTCTAGTGATTTCATAATCACTGAGGTGAGGACTATTGGTCTGTAGTCCTTATGTTCTTTTGGGCATGGAATTTTGGGCAGCGGTTTGATGTGTGAAGTTTTCCATGACAGAGGGATGGTGTGCGTGTCAATAGAAGCCTGAAAGATGGGTTGGCACACTGGAGCCAGCTCAGTAGCAAAGTTTTTCAGCAGAAAACCGCTGCACCCATCTGGCCCAGCCGCTTTCTTGGTGTTGGTGCACTGAAATGTTTTTCTGACCTCTTCGACACTGATGGTAATTTTGTCATAGGAAGCAGGTATTATGGTTTCGAGCATTTCAGTGCACAAAACGGGTAAAGAACGTGTTTAGTTCGTTAGCAAAACAAAATTCATTGTTCTTCACAATAGGTTTAGCTGAGGATGACATTCCTGTCATGGTTTTCATGGTGTCCCATACCTTTTTGGGGTTTTTGGCTTTAAAAGCATTTTCCAAAAGCTCTCTGGTGTGCCAGTTTTGATTCCCTCAATTTGACTTTCAGTTCTTTCTCTGTCTGTTTAAGTGCTCCATAGTCTTTGTTTTTGAAAGCTATTTTCCTGGTATTTATAACGGTTTTAATGTCCTTAGTCACATAAGATTTATTATTTGGATAGATTTGTATTTCTTTAGTGGGAACAAATAGTTCTATACAGAAGTTGATATAGTCATTGGTAACAGTAGTTATTTCATCTATACCTTCCTGAAAAATGTCCCTATCTGTCCAATCAAAACAGGCTTTCAACTGTTCCCTACTTTCATTTGTCCATGTCCTTATTACTTTCTTTTCCGGTTTACTTCTCTTTAGTTTGGTCTTATACACTGATATCATATTTACAACATTATGATCAGAGTTCAGTATTGGTGGTCTACATTTAGTCACATAGGCTCCTTTAACATTTACGAAACATTTGTCCAGGATATTGTCTTTTCTGGTGTGGTCCTTAACATACTGTTGGAACCCAGGTAACAGTCTCAAGGCGACATTGGTTCATGTCCCAGAGAATTTCTACGTTGGGATCACAGGTTTTACATTTGACTGAGTATGATCGGCACCACAGATCATTAATATACACACAAATAACGCCTCCTCTAGTTTTCCCCGAGTTCGCATCCCTGTCTGCTCGAACAAGGGTGAATCCGGGTACTTCAAGGAGAGATTCAGGCATCGTAGATTGTAGCCAACTTTCCGTGAAACATAGTAAAGAGGCCTCATGAAATTCATGACAGTACCTTAGTGTGTCCACTTTGTTGCTCAATGAGCGCAGGTTTGTGAGAATGATGGATGGAAGTGGTGGCCGGCTGAATCTCCGCCGTAGGCGATTCCGAACGCCTCCCCTCCTTCCTCGTCTCTTTTTCCTGATGTGTCTAAGCAGCTCCCGAGGGATGTCATCCAATAACAAAGAACACAGGTGGCTTGGTGTATTCGTAGGAGGCCGATCGCATTGTAGCTCCAGCATAGCCTCGCGGCTGTAGCAGCGTAGAGCCCGGGGCTCCTCGCCGTACCTGTTCGTGTTGTGGCTCAGGTGTGTTTTGAAAAGTTGTATGGCCAGACATGGTCCGCAGAAAGCAAAAGTAATCCACAGGATCAAAAGCATGGTCTCTCAAAAATGATGTGTCAAACAGACAAATAACGTTAGACAATAATTAGCCCAAAAACAAAACAAAACACAAGACGGACGGAGCAGCTGAGACGCGGTGCGCAGCCGAGCAGCGCACTTCACGCAACCGGATCAGTAGTTATGCAATGAATGAAAAACTTGGGACACAGGTTCCTCAACAGTGCATTACAAGACATCTATCAATATGTGTGTGTACATCCACCATTAACCATCCACCTGTCATATTCTGCACATTTCTTATACTATCTACATACATAAAAAGAGTATAATTAATGTGTATAATATCAGTAAAAATAAGTGCTTCAACATAGTTAACATTGCAGGAAAGCAATATATTAGACGTTAAGTACTGTGTCAGGCTTAATATGTATCTGTAGATAGATACCCCCAACGTTTTTTTCTTATTTGAAAGAAGACCTTAACCTCAAGTATTCTTTAATGTGTTAATAAAGGTTAATTAGTTTGTCTGTTTTGCACATCCTCATATTAATATCTTTGTACATCGTGCACTAAACTGTTTTATTGTAGAGATCACTTACAGTATCTTCTTGATTTTTTTTATTCTATATTTCTAACATTGACCTTCTACTTTCCCCCTATGAAAGTATGTACTCTTAATATCTTTTTCATCAAATAACATTATTCAATAAAAATAACATTATTCAACACAAATAATTCAATAACGTGCTTTAACCACGAGGCGGTGCACACAAGGTACACACAGCATACTAATAATAACGTTGTATTATTAGTGTAGGACACTTATGTATGTATAACATCTGAAGATATTTAGTTTTCATTCATGTTTTTACATAATTTTACAGGATATTGCTATACTATTTCTCATGTTTTACTTCACATTAATATCTGATTTGTAAAACATCACGGTATATCCGTCATTTAATGGTAAGCTATTGAAATTGTGATTCCATAGATGTGTCTCCCATCACCCAAATCCCCTGACTATTCTCTCAACTCAGTATTTACATTCATATATTAAAAGAAAATCAGTAATATCTTTAAAAACGAGCATTGCGGCTAAAACATCCAATCAGCGAGCTGAGGATCTTTCCTACGTTTGTTTCCGGTATTGTTCTCGAAATGAGAGTTCACATTTATGCTACATTGAAGGGTGGAATTGACTACACATCTTCAGAAACATAATTTGCTTCAGATATAACTCATAGCAAATAAAGTATAAAAATATAAGTAATAAAAAGATAACACTGGCATGTAATTTACGTTAGAATAAAAAGAATGGTTTTGAATAATAGATGAGTAAAATCTACGTCACTTTTTTTGTATGAATTTATGTTTCATCCAATCACAGAGCTTGTTGACTTATCACGAGGTTTGTCAAAGCGGACAGGCGTCATCACAACAATAGCTTGGGATTGTGGGTAGTGTAGTCTCATTGGCGCTCCACATTTCAGAGAAAACAAGTTGTTTCTCAGAATTGAAGGGGAAAAACACAAAAGCATTGTACACAATTTAAACCTATCAATGTCAACAAAGTTAATCTGGTGTATTTGAGTTGATGAGTAGTGGAGATATCACTGTCAAATCAATCAACAGTAAGGAGAATACTTACTTCCGGGTGTACAATTCTCCGTTATCCAATGGGAATGGACGCTCACATTGCCTTTAAGAGCTGCCGACATAAATGGATGCGGTGCTTCACTAAGCGTCAAATACCACCGCCGATGGGAATACATTGCAATCAGTTGAAAGCTCTTTGCGTCCGTTTATGAAGCTGAAGGAGCCTCGGCGCGTCACAACTGGACGCCACAGGACCCTGACCAAGCATCACTCCTGGACGCTTAGGGAGTGAGAGTGTGTTGAATTATTAACAGTGACTCACTGAATGAAGTTCGTACTTCCTTTAAAATCTGGCTTTAAAACTTTTTTCAAATGTCCCTGTTGACTTACCCTTCCTCCTTCAGTGCAATTGGTTACCATAACGATGCCTCTCACTCGTTGTTCCCAGATCATCCTCCAGAAATGATTGACTGTTGTGGGCAGAGGACCCTGACAGGCAATGTAGTCTTTGCTGCTGTTGTAACCCTGAAAAGCAATTGTAATTACATGAAATCCCAGAAAATCAGCATTAATTGCTAGACTTAGAGAGAATGAATGTTCATGCAGGGTTTTCATTGTTTATTAACCATTTACTTGCATAAGTGGCAATTTCACTCCAGATAACAAATGATACAAGCTTATCAAATATGCACTTTGACCGTTATTAAGGACTACCTACCGGCATGTAACTGGCATTAATGTAGTCAGAGTTTCCATTGGGATTGGGAGTATCTAGCTTCACCCGACACCAGTCATCTAGGACGAGAAAAGATGGTTTAACTGCCACAACACACCAAAACAAAATAGAAGTTGTTTCGGTTGAGTCAGTGGATCTGGACCATTTCATGAGTCTCTATTGCTCATGATGTCCCGGTCCAGAGGACAGGCTTACATGGCAGAACATTGTTGAAACGGTTCCTGGGTTTGTTCGCGGGTAGAGTGGCTGCATTTTGTGTTTGGTCGGTGCCAACAGGAATGAGGCTCTGCATGGAGGATGGCAGATGACATGGCATGAGATTAAGACAAAGGTCAATAGAAGGAAATTAAAACATTAAAGTTTTTCCCTCATAAGCAAAAATAGGAAGACAGCTGAGGAAGAACAAAACACAATTTGTATGTACCTCATATTCCAGGCTGAAACCTCGGTTTTCATCCATGCCTAATTGGTAGAAATGGTCTGGAAACTTTGCCACAGGAATAGCTCTGAAATAGAAAAACATAATGGCAATATTTGAATTGATATCACGTGTTAATGATATGTAAGACCATTGACATACATTAATATTAAAGAACATTGACGTTAATTGTAAATAGAAAATATCTTTACACGTGGAAACCCTCTTATTCTTTCAAATTATACAACACATAATTTATGTTTTCAATATATTGAAAGTGTATTAAATAATATAAAGATATGATGACGTATACTTACTTGCTCTTTTCTTTGGATTGTCTGGAACCACCAATAAATAGCTTGTTTCTGCTTTGGGAAATAAGCAAAGAGGGAGTCTCATTTAGTTGAATTAAGTTAATTTCAGGAAGATAATCCAACTATAGTCACTGAGGTGGCACCAACCTGATAATATCCGGTCTTTTTAGAAAAATAAAGAAAACCAGACAGACCAGGACCGCAAAAATCAGAACAGCAAAGAATGACCCAGCAATTACTCCTACAAGAAAATGATTCTGGATTAAATGCTTTGTAACATCCAGATACTCAGCACAGCAGACATTATAACCACACAAAAAGCAAGTCATTTAAAAGATGCCAAACAGCAAAATAATAAGTGAGAATATATTGGTAAACTGTTTCATCAGGATACACTGAAATTGTATTTTTATAGACTAATACAGGAACTTTGACTCACCCCTTGGATCAGTAAGACACGAAAAAACGAATGGTTCATCACTTCTTACATCCCCAGACACTGAAGCTATAGACACCTCATATTTTCTGGCGGGTAGGAATCCAGACATTTCCAGAGACTGTTCCCCATGTTCAAGCTTTTTAGGAGTTTTCCCGGTGACGTTCACCTCTACTGAAGTCCAGATACCTTCCGGTTTATTCCAGATGATGGACATAGAATAGCCGGCTGCAGAGTACTCACATGAAGATCTTAAATACGGAGGAACTGAGAAAAACAAGTGGAAATATATATTTCAATTCAGAAACCACAACACAAACCTGTCTAGCTGTTATTATAAGTTCATTGAAAGTTGTTTACTTCCCATATAAAAGTCACAATGCAACATACAGTAACACATGATTAGTCAATTTACAGAAAATCCTCTAAAAAACTATAATACTATTTAATTTGTTTAACTAGTGAGTTTAACTATCAACGACAAGTTTGACCAGTTTAACAAGTCATTAATGCTTTATCAGAGTAAGAATGTGCTGCTTTTCTGTTTTACTTGTTTGGTATTTACATTTTTTGGGGGATAGTTGATTGTAAAAAAGAGGAGAATTTCACTTTTTAAAGACAAAGTAATTTTCCCATTCTTTAGATAATAATTAATAAATGTATTGTTTAATACATTATAATAGCAGCTCATATACTCAATTATTTAAATACTGAAATCTTGAATCTTACAATATATATTTTAAACATTATGTTAGTACTTCACATTATTGTGGGGAACACAGACAAATATTCAATTCATGTGGAAAGACAGATTTGTACTTACCGATTGTCACAGTGAGTCTACATTGTTCAAATGTCTTGTCATTTTTCTCATATTGAAGGGTCACATTATAGGTCGCGCCAGGGTAAAGTCCAGAAAATGACACACTGCTATTCCCAGTACTGCCATTAATTGGGGTTGATGTGTTACTGGCTTGTGCACTTGAGAACAAACCTCTCACCGTTCCTTGGATCGATGAGGTAGTTACAAGCCAGTTTCCATTTGCACAGTCTATGCCTGAAAAGAATGAGAAAAGAATTGCAGGCAAAACAACTTCAGTTTCACAGTTAGCACATCATTCTATAAGATAATCATCATTTGCAAGAACCATGACTGTGTTCATTTATTACAAATACCCGTTACTGTGAAGCCTTCATAAGCAATGCTGCTGAGTCCAGAGAACAGTGTAATGACTCTGAATGGATACTCTGTTCCAGGCTCGAGATTTGGGATTGAATGGGACACCTCATCCATGGTTCTACTTTGGAGGATTGTTCTATTTTCCCCATTCATTTCGAGCCGGTAGTCCCAGTCATTTTTCATTCTCTGCCACATCAGGGTTATGTTGGTCACAGAGCGTTTAGTCACATTGACAGAAGCCACTGTTGAGGGAACTGAAAACACACACGCCATGTAACAACATGAACACATGTAGGGTTACAGAGAGACAAAGGTTTAAATATGCAGTGAATTTAAAAACATTCTGTCCGACATGAGGATTAAGTGTTTAATATTCCATGGTTTATGACAACTTTTAGAGACAGTCTTTAAAAGTAAGATGCTTGTTTAGATGTATCCTAGATATTACTATAGAACCGTGTCGTGGTTCCTATAGTAGGCCTATATCAAAGAGGAGAAATCTTACCAGTGTCAGCAAAGTAATTTACTCCAGTGCTTTTGACATTTTCAAATACAGTGAGGAGACTGACTTTGTATTTGGTCCCACTTGTGAGGTTTGAGATTGCATATTTCACTTTCTCAAGTCCCTCTGATGCAGAGACGTTTATCATACTTTCATTGATCACAAGTGTATAATTGAGGATTGCATTCACTTTCCAATATTTTATCAATAACAGTCAAATATGTAAAGTGAGCAACACCCCCCAGTTAAGGAGAAACTTTAATTTACATTTTATAATTGCCTGTATCAGAGGGAAAACATCTTACCTGTGACTGCAGTGTGGTTTACTCCAGTACTTTTGGCATATTCAAACACAGTGAAGAGCTGGAAGTTGTATTTAGTTCCACTTGTGAGATCTGGGATTGTGTGTTTCACTTCAGTTTCATCTGATGCAGTGATATTAAACTCCTTTCCATCGAGCCCAAGTCTATAATTGAGGATATCGTCAACTTTGTCCCACCGCAGAGTTATACTGGTCTCCGTTTGTGTAAATGATTTGAAACCTTCTGCATTACGGGGAGCTGGGAATTAAAGAAACATGATGAAGGAACAGTCACAACATTTCCCGACAGGATAAAAGAGTGACAGCATTTCCTGTATAAAATCTTGTATTTGGTGTAGTTCCTTTCCTCAAATACCAAGTTGCATTCAATTCCAGTATTGTATCAATAAAACTCAAATATGTAAAGTGAGCAACACCCCCCAGTTAATGAGAAACTTTCATTTACATGTTATAATTGGCTGTATCAGAGGGAAAACATCTTACCTGTGACTGCAGTGAGATTTACTCCAGTACTTTTGGCATATTCAAACACAGTGAAGAGCTGGAAGTTGTATTTAGTTCCACTTGTGAGATTTGAGATTGTGTGTTTCACTTCAGTTTCATCTGATGCAGTGATATTAGTTGCCGTTCCATCGAGCCCAAGTCTATAGTTGAGGATATCGTCAACTTTGTCCCACCGCAGAGTTATACTGGTCTCCGTTTGTGTAAATGATTTGAAACCTTCTGCATTACGGGGAGCTGGGAATTAAGGAAACATGATGAAGGAACAGTCACAAAATTACACAGAAGGATACAAAAATTACAGCATTTCCTGTATAAAACGTTGTATTTGGTGTAGTTCCTTTCCTCAAATACCAAGTGGCATTCAATTCCAGTATTGTATCAATAACAGTCAAATATGTAAAGAGAGCAACATCCCCCAGTTAATGATACACTTTAATTTACATGTTATAATTGCCTGTATCAGAGGGAAAGCATCTTACCTGTGACTGCAGTGAGGTTTACTCCAGTACTTCTGACATCTTCAAACACAGTGAAGAGCTGGAAGTTGTATTTAGTTCCATTTGTGAGATCTGGGATTGTGTATTCCACTTCAGTTTCATCTGATGCAGTGACATTAATATCGTTTCCATTGAGTATATAGTGGAGGATATCGTCAACTTTGTCCCACCGCAGAGTTATACTGGTCTCTGTTTGTGTAACTGTTCGGAAACCTTCTGCATTACGGGGAGCTGGGATGTAAAGATCATTTTAAAACTTGTTAATATAAGTATGTCATGTCTCTAGATATTGCTCTGATGCTAAATACGAAAGTGCGTGAAAATTATGATTACATTTACATAAATACAGCAATTTATCTTAAATGTGCATTTCATCAAATGCTGATTCAAAATGTAATATTGCTTACCAGTGGCAGCTTCAAATCTGTATCCACTGCTGTTGATTCCGTTAAGCGAAGTGATGAGAGTGAAATTGTATTTTTTCACATTCTTTAGAGAAGTAACTACATGTGTTACTGATGTCCCTTCTGCAGTTGCGTTGATAAATTCCTCCTTGTAATTACCTTCGTTTTCATATTCAAGGAAGTATGTTGAAATGGTGGTTTCAACCTGTTTCCATATCAGAGTTATACTGCCCTCAGTTTGTGAGATCACGTTCACATTTTCAACATTTGCAGGAGCTAAGAAAACAAAGAGTTGACCGATTATTTGAAGCAGAAGAATTCAGTGTGAGACAAAATGACATTACAATGGGCCTTCATACAAGTCTGCACTATAATACAAGTCAATACAGACAGAGATAAAGGGCAGGGGCTCAAACTCACGATTCTTTGTTGCTGTAAGGGTTGTGGATGAAGTGGTTGGAGGTGCGCTTGTTGATGTCGCTTCACTTCTTGGGCTCATTGTATTTGTTGTTGATGAAGTGGTCGTCTCAGTGATGCCCTAAAAACAAAAAAGGAATCGTTGGAAAACAGTGAGAATAGACTAACCCGCAAACAGTATAATTTCATACAGTCCAACATTTCCAGAAGTATTTAACTGACTCATAGCAGAGATAACTCTAATGCAATATGTAAGTATCCCAAAGCAATTACATTTCTGCGGTTATGATCTATATTATATTATTACATGAACAATGGTGAACGGCAATGTGCAAGAAGGTAAAAAAAAAAAAAATACTCCTTACTCCTAATACAACAATCTTTCCTTCATCACGTACATCTATTCCGTGAAACTTCAGCAAATGTAAAGAACCATTTAAGATCTTTAAATTTAAATTATGGCCAGAAAATGGTTGTAGCATTTTACAATCACAAATATATGCTACTTAAAAAGATAGCAAATTATTCATTCACTGCTTGCTAAAAATAATGACAAGCAAATCCGGATCTACATTCTCTACAATATTATGAGATTCAAGTATTCTTACAAATACAGACAATAATACAAGAGATTATCAAGTTACATTTCTTTGTCTGAAATATATAATAAATAAGATACAATTTGTTGAGGTATAGCTTGTTTTATGATTTACGTAGTTATTTCCTCATTTATCTTTTTTCTCTAAGGAAGTCAGAAAAAAAGGATTACTGACAAAAGACAAAATTAACTCATATTTCACCATCTACAAAAAGTCCATTCTTATGTTGTGCATCTCTTTTGTTCTGTATATACGGATATTTCCGGCAATGCGTTTCACTGTCTAACCGTTATGGTTAAGATTCATATCATGCATTGAACCATTGCTGTGGTTTTTACGCTTTTCCTTTGTTGAGGGTACCTATTCTTTGAAAAAGGTGAAACATGTGATCACTGTCAGAACAGAAACATTTTTTTTTTTTAAAGGCACTTACCCAAAGCAGACTCAGGAAGAGACACAGCAGAAAGTGGTCCGAGGTGATTTTGAAAGATAAAGTCTCCATCGTAATCACGGTTCATTAAGCTACACACATGCTATGAACCTGTACAATTCCTTTGTTTTCCCAAGACCAACTTCAAGTTTCTATTTCCAGTACTGCCACGAGTGTGTTGACAAAAACAACACTTGAGGTTGCCAAATAATTTCTTTGTTGCTTGTGTTATGACCGGCTTGTAGGCCACAACGGAAAGAGAGAGAGAGACGTTCGAGGGGTTCCAAAATCCATGGTGCATTTATTGTGGCAAAACCAAAAGCACACAAAGAATGAGAGGATGGGCGAGGGGAAAGGATCCCGGCGAGAGTTTCCCCACAGCAGTCTTGGAGAGAGTCGCGAAGGCCCCGTGACTTCGGGCAGCTGGGCTTAAGTAACACCTGGGGCTCCGGCCAGGTGTCCACATTCATGCTGATTGGTTTCCTCCGCTCCACCCTCATCACAGGACCTGCAACACACCTGCACACTAACAGGCCGCAGGCTCTGGGGCCGTCACACTTGGCTGACGCAGTCCAATATTAACTTTATTCCAGTGGTGTTGATTTTGAATTCTTAACCATATCCTCCTTCTCTAATCTCTGATTCCCTTTCATATTGGTGAGAAGTAAATAGCTGCTTCTCCTTTTTGGCCTTGTACCACCACAGAGACCTTTTGTAACGATTCTTGTGTTATGTCACGTTTTTAGTTTTGTGTGTCTTGTATTGGGTTTATTTTGCTGTTCGGTTCTCCCTGTCATGTTTTCCTCCTTGTGTATTGTCTGGTCCCTCTCCCTGTGTTTTTCCTCCCTGTCGTTAGTTTCCCTGGTGTGTCTAATTGTCTGAGTGTGTTCACCTCTTGCCCTTGTGTTTCTCCTGCCCTGGCCGGCTGTTTCTCGTCTCGTGATTACCCCTCCCTCTATTTAGTCTTGTCACTTCCTGTGTTCAGTGTTGGTTCGTCTTTTGTTGGTGACTGAGTTCACCGGGGAGTGTTCTGTTTGTCCGAGTTTAATTCTTATCCTTGAAATAAAGGTATTATCAGTATTATCTGCATTTGGGTCCTGCTTGCTTCACTCTACCGTAACAGAACCAACCAACCAAGGATGGGCCCAGCAGATCCATTTGAGCAGGAATTATTGGATTTTTCCTTTTCTCTGGCTTACTGCTCTGATCGATGGAGGGGAGCGTCCGGGGTTCAGCAGCGAGAGGCTGCTCTGGCAGAGGCGCGCCAGATGGCTACGGAGAAACCAGGCTTGGTGAAATTCTTACCTGGCTGGATTTTGAATTTCCTCTCGGTGTGTGATTCCCGGCCTGCTAGCCCCAGGCATGCTAGCTCCCTGCCTCCCAATTCCCAACCTGACACCATAAGCCTCGGTGTGTTCCGTCTGGAGTCAACCCTTGCTTCTGCCCCAGTTCCTGCTCCTGTCCAGGAGCCGTTCTCTGGAACTCGTCTGGCTTTTGGAGGTCTAAGGAGCCTCCAAACGGCTCCTAAGAGAAGGAGTCGCAAGTCCAGGCTAGCTGCCCGAGCCCCAAGAGCCATGGTTCCGGCCCCAGCAGCCATGGTTCCAGCCTCAGTCCTGGCCCCAGCAGCCATGGTTCCAGACCCAGTTCTGGTCCCAGCAGCCATGGTTCCGGCCCCGGTTCTGGTCCCAGCAGCCATGGTTCCAGACCCAGTTCTAGCCCCAGCAGCCATGGTTCTTGCCCCGGTTCTGGCCCCAGCAGTCATGGTCCCGGCCCCAGTTCTGGCCCCAGCGGCCATGGTCCCTCCTCTAGTCCAGGGCTCGAGCTTAAGGACGTCCCGTCGTCCCGGGGCCGAAAAAAATAGTGTCAGGGAGGATAAAAAATTATTTTGGGACGAATTTGGGACGAGAGTTAAAATAAAAATACCCTGCTAACTCTACTACAAACGGCGATGAAAATGAAATCGACTGCACGTTGTGTGTATCACACAATTATTAAACCTCCTTGTCAACATAAACACACAAAACATTTAGCAACCTGCGAAACACACACACACACACACTCACACACACACACAGACAGACAGACAGACAGACAGACAGACAGACAGACAGACAGACAGACAGACAGACACACACACACACATACATACGTAGGCTGTGCCCATGTGCTGTCAGCCAGCCGCACAGCTGGCTGTGCCCGCGAATTCCTGGCCCGCAAATTCGCGGGTCTATCTACAGTAGGCTATGTACTGAGTGTGTGTATTTCGCGGGTTGAGTGATGTAAAATGACAATGGTATCCCGTGGAGGAATTCTGAAATGTTTTACCGTTACATCACAAAAACGCACAGCAGAACCAGACCCTGGAGCGCCGGCCTCTTTATTTACTTACTCCACTTTAATAAGGCTGAGATGAGAACCCTCCATCGTATTTAGTCCTTAGCAATATGCTGCGCCTCTCCCATGTATGGATGGGTACCGAGCCCCGGTATTAAACGGGCTCCGCCCGGCCCGGAATTATTAAAGACAGTGGTAACGTTAAGCTCCGACGCTGACTTTTTATCGGTAGGCCTACTGGAGACATTTAAAAAATATATGTCATATGTAGTATTGCTACATAAACATTATATCGCAGTTTTAGTTTATCCAACTCCGTTTCTAATATGCAATAAGACTACAACATGCGTCTATGATGTATTTTCGAGCTTTCCAATCCAGACGAGATCTCTCTCTCCCGTCTGTGTGCGAGGGGGCGGGGCAGTTTGTAAAGGTCTCCTGACTGTGTTACAGACTGTCATCCTGGTTAGTGGTTACTCTGGGTTCTGTCTTCAGGACAGAGTGTTGGATTTGTTTTGATAATTGGATGGGACTTGATTTGATTCAATATTAGTAATTTTCTCGTTTGTGTGTTTGTTTAAATATATTTGGCCTTTGTCATGTGATTGACTGATTTACTCAAATAAAAAGGTTGATGAATTATCATCTAATGATTCGTATGATGTTTTATTTATGTTAAAGGTCACTTTGAATGATTTTAACTAATGATAAGTAGTAGAAAAACTAATATTTTAATTTCGGGACGGCTTAGATTGTATTTCGGGACGGTTCCGGGAGGATGGTGAAAAAAGTTAGTCGAGAGCCCTGCTCTAGTCCCATCTCGAGTCCCCTCTCTAGTCCCTACTCTAGTCCCATCTTAAGTCCCTTCTCGAGTCCCCTCTCCAGTTTCCTCTCCAGTTTCCTCTCAAGTCCCCTCTCAAGTTCCCTCTCCAGTTTCCTCTCAAGTCACCTCTCAAGTCTCCTCTCGAGTTCCCTCTCGAGTCCCCTCTCGAGTTCCCTCTCGAGTTCCCTCTCGAGTCCCCTCTCGAGTCCCTACTCAAGTCCCTACTGAAGTGCCGTTGGAGGTTCTGCTGGGGGTCCTACCAACTTCATGTCCTGTCACGTTGGGGGTCCCGCCAACTCTATGTCCCGTGCCGTTGGAGGCCCCACCGACTACTCTTCTGCCGGGGGTCCTGCCAACTCTATGTCCCGTGCCGTTGGAGGCCCCACCGACTACTCTTCTGCCGGGGGTCCTGCCAACCCTATGTCCCGTGCCGTTGGAGCCCCCGCCGACGATTCTTCTGCCGGGGTTCCTGCCAACCCTGTGTCCTGTGCCGTTGGAGGTCCTGCCGACTACTCTTCTGCCGGGGGTCCTGCCAACCCTATGTCCTGTCCCGTTGGGGGTCCCGCTGAGAGTCCTGCCAATCCCATGTCTTGTTCCTTTGGAGGTCCAGCCGCCACCTGTCTCGCCGGGGGTCCTGCCAACTCCTGGTCCTCTTCCGTGGGGGATCCTGCCGAAGCCTGTCCCACCGGCTCGGGTTCCTGCCCGGCCTCCGGAGCTGTCCCGTCGGCGCCTTCCTGCCCATCCTCCGGAGTTGTTCCGTCGCCACCTGCTTTGCCCTCGAGCCCAGCCCCCTGAGAGCCGCGGTCTTCGGCTTCCTGCCCGGCCCCCCGAGTGCTGTGGTCTTCGCCCTTGAGCCCGGCCCCCTGAGTGCCGCGGTCTTCGCCCTCGAGCCCGGCCCCCTGACTCTTCCTGCCGCTGCCTTCGACCTCATGCTCGGCCCCCTGAGTTCGCCCACTGTGGCCTTCGCCCCTCCATGGACTCTGCCTTGCTCCCGGGCCATCCGCCCAAGACCCCCTCCATGGTCTCTGCCTTGCCCCCGGGCCATCTGCCCGAGACCCCCTCAATGGTCTCTGCCTTGCCCCCGGGCCGTCTGCCCGAGACCCCCTCCATGGTCTCTGCCTTGCCCCCGGGCCGTCCGCACGAGATCCCTTCCGGGTCCTCCGCTGTGCCCCTGGGTTATCAGCTCAATCCCGTCCTCCTGACCCCTCCATCCACCCTGGTGGCCCTAGTGATGCGGTAATTGCTTTACATCTACGTTTTTTTTGGTACCACTTTAAAATAAGACTACCCTTATAAAGTGTAGTAACTCACGGGAGGCTTCTTGTGAGCATAGAGGAGTTTATTGGTTTCTGGTAGAACCGAACTGCGACTCAGGTTCGCCACACACTTAGCATAACAACGTAGCCCACAGTTGTTCTTCTATGCTATTTGAACGGCAACAGCTTCAATGTCGCAGTGCCACCTAGTGGACTGGTGAACTAACATGCAATATGTATATACAACATAAAGGGTTTACGAATTGTTTGTAATTAGTTTATTAATTAGGTTGTGAACACTTTATAAATCATTAATAAGCTTTTATAAGACATGAGGTAGACAGGGCAACTGTGACCGGTTGCTTGCCAAATAGTGAGCCCACATTTATCTGTACTGCTAAGCCTTATATTGGCTACCTAGCTTACTTTGTCTTCTTCATCAGCCAGCATCCTTGGTATCTGTTGCTCACTGAGTTGGTTCTCCCCCCATCCATCTTGATGTTTCTAGGCATCTCTTATGACAATTTATGAATGAGTTACTAACATTTATAACTGCCAAAAGGGAGCCTTATTGTAAAGTGTAAAACACATTCCCATTTATGAATGAGTTACTACCATTTATAACTACTGAAAGGGTGCGTCGTTTTTAAGTTTAATACACATACATTTATGAATGAGTTATAACATTCACGCTTACCTAATACACATTTTTCACATGAAATGCAAAGTAAGATGCAAAAGAGCCAAGCAAAACATTTTATTCACACATGAAGAAAATTAGGACTTAAAGTTGTGTGTGTGATGCGTAGTGCAGTAGATCTGTGGTAGTAGTGCTTGTATTTAGTGCATGCTGCATGCTACTCTGCTTTCAGCTACTGCCGCCGGCTAGCCCTCCACAGGGTGAAAAGAGGAGCCGAGTGTGTAGGTCTCCTTTTGCTGGTACAAAGCCGCTCCACCGCCAAGACTCCTGCAGTGCCTCCTCGTGGCCACACACGGTAACTGGGTACCGTGAGGTCCCAGGCTAAACTGTAGGGGATCTCGGAGCAACATTGGGCCCCAGAGGCAAGGCGCGCAGGCCCATCGGTGTGTGGACATGCCCTGGCGCCTGCCAACCCCTGTCCCAGCTATGGGTAAATACAGGGGTAGACATTAAGGGTAAAATGTCACTGGCCCTCCGGGCCGGTGGAATTGTATTATCACTGGTCAGAGTAACAGTTCGTTCAGACACTGGGAGCCAGGTCAGCCGGATTCTGATTCATATACATCGTTAAGGATCTCTTCCAAGCACTGGTGGGACAGAAGCTGTACTGGCAAATATCCCTTCTACTGCTATGATGGTGAGCATTACTTATATTCTATCAAGTACATAGCCTTCAATCACTTTGGCATTTAGATATTGGCAAACTTAAAGTCCGTGGTGGAATGTAGTGAAGTTACATTTACTGATGTATTTTTCCTGTTTGTTTTTAGACCTACAAAAAAAACATGTGAAGATTGTGAGGGTGGAAATGAAGTCAGATCCGTCCTTAGACTTCAATGACGAAGCTGTGTCCAATGTCATTTTACAGGAAGTACGTTTTTATCTTTAAAATGTCATAACAACATCATGACAAGCTTATTTCTTTATAAAGGAGTGTATTCATCTTCTCTTGTTGTTAAGCACCTTCCCCCCGATACCGGGGGAAACGCGCCATCTGAGGAAACAGCGTCTGAGGGCATCTTAATATTTAATAAACTAATGTTTTATATCCATGTAACGGGAAGAAACTCATCTAACGGATCATTTTTATTTATTTAAAAAAAAAAACACACAATGCTAACCCTGAGCCTCTGAATTAGCAACGAGCGAAAAATGCTAACAGATTACTGCACAGAAACTCACTCGTAAAACCCTTATTATTTATCTTTTCTGCACATCCAACCCATCGATTCGCATTGTGAGAGGACTCAGAATCGATGGGTACATACATGATAAGAACTCGCGGAGATAATAACAAGAACAGACATCAAAACATGTGGTGCTAGGTAGCTAAAACCGGCAACATGGCCTACCTTGGTCGTTGTCTGGTCAAAACTGGTCTTCAATGGCATTAAGAACGATAAAAACGCTGCTGAAGTGAATCCATAGGTTACTCCAATGTGTCCCTTTGAAATGATTTCTGATAATCCATAAGCAATAAACCCTGCTTTTCCGTTTCCAGATGTCAGAGCGAGAGATAGCTTAACTCATGCAAAATAGTGATGTGTCGGTCGCGAACAAGCCTTTTAAGTGAACGACGGGAGCCGGCCCGCGAACGAGCCGTTTTTTTTGTTTTTTTGCGGAGGGATCTAGATCGGCATGAAGGCACATTATACAATGTGCAATGTGCAAATTATCCCGCTTATTACAAGGCCACATTCTCAACAAAGTAACGACATGACTCCCAATATTAATTGAAACGCTTTTATGGATTTAGAAAATGATTTTATTGATTTAAAAAATAGTTGTATGTATTTATTTAAATTGACATGCATCCGCTAAGAAAAATAGTCCGTTGTTACTGTTTGAACTAACGTAGCAACGGCAGGAACTGCTTCGATAGTGTTTTTGAGGAGCTTTTTTATTACAGATTTGAAAACATCGTTGCTTGCTTTAAAAGTAGCACAATTCATGATGTCAAACCTTGGAAAGTATCTAGATATCCCTGCCCTAATGCCAAAGTAACTGCACACTGAATATGTGTCGCAGGTTTGATGTCTATGTCTGGACCACTGCGTAAAAAGGAGGGTTTCTGCCCCGTTACTTCTCTTCTTACTTCTATAAGAATAAAACACGAAAGAGGGAGATCTCTTTTTCTCCCCCTCTTCTGACAGCCCAGCAGCTGATCTCAGAGCACGCTCCCCTCTCCTGCAGGGGGGCGTGGTCAGCTGCAGCTCACAGAATCAGCCCCCTGCAAAAACAGCGCTGGAAAGAGAAAATAGAGCGAAATGAGGCATGGCTAAAATGCAGGATCTACTGCTACTACTACTCAAAGGATGTATTGAATAATTTAAGTGATATATGTGTACACATATACATCATTTATTAGTCAAAACAGGGCTACATTTGATTTAATTAAAAGTTATAATATGTGGTAAACTGAAGATCCGTTTGGGAGCCGAAAGAGCCGGCTCTTCTTGGTGAGCCGAGCCGAATGATCCGGCTCACCAAGAAGAGCCGGAATTCCCATCACTAATACATGCGCAAAGCCCCCAACTTTTTGTGTTAATGTTGGTGTCGATGTGAAAACTCCCCTTCGATGCTATTGGCTCTAACGGTCAGAACGAGATGCTAATCACCAAAATCGACCAATGGGTTCCAGAGAAACGGTAAAAACGCTAATTTCCACCCAAATCACCTCAGAGGTGGAGTTTTTTTTTGCTAAACCTCTCTAAAAAGGTCAAATGTCACTTGTTTTGCATCAATCTCGATACAGGGTACTTATTATATGTTGTACTTTGAATTCCTAAAGCTTTTAGTCTACCTTACCATCGTTCAAGGGTAGTTTTCACTATAAGTAAAAAATAATTTTTGGACAGACACTCTAATTTACAGTTTTTTACTATGTTCAATCTGAATTTTCTTTAAAATAAAAAACATCTAGGCTATATTGATTCTGCACTTTGCTACATCCAACTCACAGGTTTATCATTACTTTGAGAAAAAAGATTATTAATTTAATCGTTTTAGAAGGGAAGATATGGTCATTTGTTCTGGGAATGTTATTTTCGAGCCTGAGACCTGAAAAACAGGCTCAGGGCTTAACAGGTTAAATAGCTCAAACTGAAGTACCAGGGGCTCGACCTTCAGTGGAGTCCAAGATGGGAAGATTTTCCATGAAAAAGAGAAAAAGAAAACTAATGAAGAAGAGGCTATTGTGAAATGATCTGCAGTGCCAGACAAGACATTACATTTACTCCTGAGCTTCTGTATGCACTTTATGCTTCCTTTTGAAAAGTGCTTTCTGATGCATTTGGCAAATACGAGTTATTTTAAAGGTCCCCTATTATACTGTTTTTCATCAATATATTATAGGTCTCAGATATACAAAACACGTCTCTGAAGTGTTTGGCTCGAAATACCAAACAGATCGTTGCAGCATCCCATAATCCCCTCTGTTTCAGCCCTGTTTCAAAAGTGCTGATTATGTGTCTGTAGCTTTAAATGCAAATGAGCTGCTGCTGGCCACGCCCCTCTGAAAGCTGATTGGTTAAAAAAAAACACAATAGTGCTCTAGACAGGGGTTTCAAACTCAAAGCCCCGGGGGACAAATCCGGCCCGTGACTTCATTTTCTGTGGCCCGCAAGAGCTCTGAAAGAATACAATATGTTTATTATACGGTTGAATGCCACATTACAGAAGCACATTGTCCATAAACTGCATGTCCCACAATCCATCTAATTTTGTGACGTGCACACTGAAGAGACTTGCCCTAGACTTCTGCTTTTCAGACGTAGTTAATTATGAAGTTGTTACCCTATCTGATAATATTCAACGCAAAGGCAATAATGTAATATGATAGATTATTTGATATATTTATAGATGTATTTATATGGTCTTAAAGTTTAGCACTGGCTTTTAATACTAGTTGAACATAACATTTTGATATTTGTTTGTTTTTATATGTTTCTAGTTATTGTGCTTTTTATCTTGTTTAATTATTTTACTCCTATTGTGTTATTTTATATGTGTTCCCTGTACAGCACTTTGGTCAACTGAGGTTGTTTTAAATGTGCAATATAAATAAATAAAGATTGAGACTGAGATTGAAAGTTACAACCGACCCTTTGAGTGCAACCATGATGCTAATGTGGCCCATGATGAAATTGAGTTTGACACCCCTGCTGTAGGAGGAGATTCAGGTGATTAGGTGGGCGGATGCAACAGAAGGGTTAAGGCAACAAAAACAAACACTTCACTTTTTTTTTCTTTATGAATAACTTTATGTTCCCCCGTTATATTGCATTAAAAAGGCTGACAATAGTAATACAGCGAGACAAGCTTGAGTGAAAAGGCAATACTCGATGAAAAATGACGGAGGAATCAGATGTAATCCACATCTGACCTGCAGCACTGCTCGAGACTAAATACCTGCATATGATGTACATAACTATAGCTTGTACTGTTATGGTGCTTCCGTAATAATACAGTGGTAAAAACAAAATACAAAACAGATTTAAGGTGGCAGTGAAATATCTGGAGTTTGTTACAGTAGAGTCTTTAACCAACTGAGCGATGAGAGCAAACTGACCTTTATATTTTGAATGTGTGAAAACATAAAATGAGTTATTTCCTGAATATAATACCAGTCAAACAGTAATGCCAACCTGTGGATTTGTTATTTCACCACCTGGCATTCCCAGCAACGCATTACAATCATGTTTTTGTAGAAAAAGTATTATTAATTACATAATGAGTTAACACTGAGAAGTCACAGACCTCCGAGATGTTTGTGTGTGTCACTGCTACAGCGATGATGCATTCGGGCGGTTGAAACTGAGTCTATACTGCGGCGAGATGCATCACACGCAACAAATTCAACGACAGAAAATGAAGTGGCTCAAAAAGTGGCAATCTTTGACTTTATATTAAATTATTCCCTGCAATTAATATGCGTTAGGGATTTCTACCCTAACAGTTAGTGGTGCGATTCATAATGGCCTTTTTATAACATGTCACAAAAACAACTTCTAATAGTTTTGTTGTTATAACAAATAAAAAGAACATACTGTACTCTTCATTTGTTAATCTACTGACTTTTTTCCTCCTCACACACCTATCAAAGAGCTTATTTACACACGGGTAAAAACATCTCCTCCACTTGATCAGTTCCCCAATGGAAGTGTCCCTTGAATATCATCTGGCTATAAAATTCTCCTAATTCATGAGGAAAAAAATACACGTCTTTCCTCACTTCCTAATGTTATGCTTGCAGATTTTTCCTTCTGCTTCCCTTTGCCCTTAGTCTCGCCTACAGGTGTTTCTTCACGTCGGGCCCCCCCCCCTCCGCCCTGTGGCACTCTGTTCGGATGGGGCTCAGCAGCTGGAGCAGGTCCTGCAGCGCTGTTCTGATCTGATCGCCAAACTTATGTGCATCCTGCAGGGCAGACATAGAGCAAATAAGAAATAGCATTTCACACAACCTCATCCAATAAGATCTGATTTCACCTGTATTCATCTGTACATCTCAAAAACCTTACTACCCTGGGTGTTAAAAGAGCTGTGCTCAAAACAATTAGTCATGTCTCAAGTATTTAAATCCTATTCTGCATATTTAAATTTCCTTTATCAATAAAAGCAGTCTTTAAAAGGTCTCCTATTATGCTATTTAAAAAAAGGAATGTGTTATGGGTCTCAGATATATACAAATATATAAAAAAAACATGTCTATGAGTGTTAGCGATGCTTGCTAATGTAAACAAAGACCATATTACGTCCAAAACTGTCGGGCATTGTTTCTGATAGCAACGTTTCTGATAGGGCCGTGCGTCCACATTTCCGATATTACATCATACCGGATCAGCTCGGTTGCATTAAAGGTCCCCTTTAAATGTTACTTATGTAGAGCAGTTTGTTTATTGTATTACATTACTCCTTTTATTGAACTCACAGTTTCTGGACACGAGTGCTTGCACGAGATGTGGAAGTTCAATATGTTATCCCCCATAAAGGAGTAGGACACGCCGTAACCGTCATCAGCCACCTGAAAGAGACACACACTATATTTATACTCATGGCTGCTTAATGAGTACAAGAACACAGAGCCACTTTCATTCAAAAAAAGTAGCTGGGTTGTATCTGTTAATATGAGAAAGAAAATAAGTACTAAGAATGTTGGCATGTTTTATTTTACAGGTTCAAGACTGAAGAAAAAGGGAAAGACTAGTACGGTAAATAAAACCAGTAAAATGACAGCAATTGTGCGTTTATTTCTAGGGCTGTACCAAGTGTTTTTCAATAAAGCTCATTATGATCTTTCAATCATCACTGGAATTTTTGTTTTTTGTTATTGTGGTCATACATGGGTCAGTGTAGCAGAAATACAGGGTTTTAAAAAAAAGAAATAATTTGCATTTGTCAATATTTTGATGACATTTGAAGCTATTTGGTACAGCCCTGTTTATTTATTGTTTCCAGGACAACCATCAAACAGTTTAGTAACTTTGTGAGAGAAGCACTGACCGGTCCAAAGCCCCCTCCACAGGAGACGTACTCTGGGTGGTTGACGATATCAAACATCTCCACGTGCATCGGAGACTGACTGGTGGATAGCCGCCAGGGCTCGGACAGCACCTGAAACACGTAGATATTAAATTGAATAATGAACTGAACTTGTTATAAATATGAAAATGCCAGAGGGGAGAAATGAACCTCTTTCAAGAAGGGAGACTCCACTCCGAGGTATTTGGACACCACGTAGAGGCAGAACAGATGTCTGTCGATGCCAGATCCAGTCATAGCCAGGCGATACAGATTCTGGTGCTTTTCTGACGCTTCCTGGAACAAATGCCTGCACACATGCGACGGCTGGAGGGGAAAGGCAAGAGCGGCATGACTGCTTTGCATAGAAACGGTATGATTTATGAGAGGAAAATAGCAATTCACACTCAAACAGGTCCTATATTTAACATTTTATAAAATACTTTTCTCACACTGTATAAAATAATGATATCAAAGAGACGGTTTCCATGGTCTCACCTCTCCATTCTCAAGCGCTCGGACAAAGGCACTGCTCTCGTTGGAGCAGGAGCGCACCGTCTCCGTCCTGCCCTCCTTAAACAGACGGGTCATGGAGGCTTCGTACGTCAGACAGAATCTCCTCTGGTCCTGGAAAGACAAAACAAAATTCACAGATAAAGTTGACGGTGGCACATTAAATGTAATGTAGTCCACAGCGCTTCAGAGGGAGGCTCACCCTGTAGTAGGCCAGCTGCAGAACCATCTGGATGAAGGCGTCTGGACTGACTCGGCACTTCTTGATCCTCCCTTTGCCAAATTCTTGGTAGGCAAAAACGTGAATATCGACATCATCAGCGAGGGCCTGGGCCACAGCCAGAGACTGTGAGATCTGCTCCTCACACTGAGACACACAGGCAGACAGTTTACATCAACAGGACGGAGATACTGACACCACTGCACTCAGTGTGCTTTCAAAATAATGTTGTATCCCCTGATAAGCAAAGACAATGTCCATGTTGTTACTTCAAAACGTTAGCAGCATTTCACCGCTTTTAAAATGTCATAAACATGAAATATATGTATAAAAAGTATTGTGCTATATTTGTTTTAGAACATTTTTATTTTTGTGTTTAAAACCATTAAAAAAAAAAACATTTATTAAACAAAACGTGACACAAGTCACCAATTATCAAAATGAAACAATAAACTAAATTACACTTAAACAGACGGAAATACAGAATTAAACCGATGCATCCTGATAAATACAACATATCAAAAGGCATAACTACATAAATAAACAACAAAACATAAGATATATAATAAAAAATACACTCAAAGCAATTGCGCAGTTGAACATTAAAATAATTCCTTGAAAACACCTGATCAAAATTCAAAATAAGGGTAAAACAATGAGAAATTGCCTTATTGTTTCGGTAAATTAGGCAGCTGTTAGAATAACCTCATTAGCAGTGATTTTGATTTTATAATTGAAGCATTATCATTTCAGACAGACCTTTTGATGCATGCATAAAAAGCTAATAGGGGTTGCTGCCAACACAGGAGCAGGAGCCTGTTTTCTGAAGCTAAAAACTAAGGGAAGTAAGTGAAGTGTGTGACTGGATGACTCACCTCTGGAGAGATTTCCCAGCTGAGCTTCTGTGGCGGGGGGAGAGATGAGTCCACCTCTCCTTTGCAGTGACCCTCTGCATTGTAACCGAGCTGGAAGCAGTCAGTGGACAACGTTTGCTGGAAACAAACAATAAATCACAATAAGTGATGACCTCTCAGAAAGAAAACGGTGTGGACTTTTCTCTCATGTTCCTCACCTGCCACAAGTGTGACAACACCGGAGCATCGGCCCACGAGTGCTCTCCATTCACGCCCATTTTTCCGTTCTTGTAGAAAATAACTGTGAAGGATTTGTCAAACCACCTGCATGTCAATGAAGGTAAAACAACATAACGTTAAAGGAAAACCGAACTTCTTACACGTTCACAGGACAGTGATTAATGAGGCGTAAAATGACCTGTCATAACATTTCCCATGCAACAGGGATTTGGCGTATGCATCTAAACTAGCCGGGTCGTCTGCGATCACGCCCTGCTCCTCGTCATCCAGGGACACAAAGAAGGCGGCTTTCTCTATGCAGTCCAGAGAGCGTTTGTTCACCCCGCTGCTGAAATACTTCATCCTGGCTTCGGCCCATGGAATTCTGGGAGGGAGGAGATGATGGTAAGACATGAGGGTTGCAGAGCGATATGTGATATGATCTCCGGTGGCTTCTCAAACTGACCTGTCTCCAGCAGTCAGGGCCCCCAGTTTGGCCTCTCCTGTTGAAGGAGCTGAGGGGTCATCCAGGATCCTCTGAATTTGGGTTTCGATCTCCCGGGGCGACAGGAGCCGGCCTGCCTGGTACATCCTGAGCCGGAAGTAGCGCCCGTTGTGGTACACCGCGATGTAGTCACTGTCCTGCCAATGCTGCACGGTGTCTTCGCACAGAAAAGGAAATACACATATTTGGTTAATTGAGGCAAGTCACACACATAGAAATACATGAACTGAAGGGATGTATCTGTATTCTTGTGCCTAGGTTTTGTTTATCTTTTGGGGCATCTTCTCTGTCCTACAGGCATTGCATTTTTCTGACTTGAGTTTTCAGTTTGTTTTCAAAATGCAGTACACAACTGTATCGGCAACATGTCCTGGTGACATTATTTAGATAAAATGACACACGAAAAGAATAAATATACTACATAGACAATGTGCTTGTGTTTTGTCGAAAGATGTCGTGTGATCTGACTCTACTTGACTGATCATCTTGAAAATCTCAAACACATTTCCAGTGTTATTATTATTGGTTAAAATATGATTGGGCCAGTTGTGTACAAATATAAATACTACCTGTTAGTCTTCCAGGGATTCGACAAGTGGCAAACATCTGCTCAAATTGATAGGAACAGCAAGGAACTGCAGACCTCATCATCAACTGAGCGGGGAAAAGAAGGAAGGCCCGGTTCAAGAAGAAAGGAAAAAAAGACAAGGAGTGTTGGGATGCAACAGGGTGAGGAAGAAAAAGGTGAGAAAATAAAAAATGTGTGGGCAGAAGAAAAGAGATATTAGTTAGAGACAGAAACCCAGACAATGAGAGCAGCAGGCGAGAGGAGACAGATGAGAGAAGACAGGTCGGCCTCTGCAGCAGACATATTATGACTCAGTCACACACACACACTGTCCTATAGGGCTCAGACACCTTCAGTTCGCCTCATTCGCTCTGAGGCAAGCAGTGTGTTGGCATTTTTCAGAAGCTACGAGTTCAGACTGGATCACATATCAGCACAGCGAGAAACGTCACGTCGCCACAGCGTGTGTCTGATGTGCGTGTCAGTCTCTTTACCGGTCTCCTCTCCAGGAATGCGTGTGCTGTTGAAAAGCCTCTCACACTGAGCTGAACACAGGGGAATGACAGTGCCTGGTATGCGGGTCTGGGAAACGGAGAGGCGAGAGCAGAGGAGGGAACGTAGAATCGAACGAAAAAAGAGGAAACGAGGAAAGTAGATGAAGAGAAATCAAGCGAGTGAAAGGAGTACAAAAGGAAGGGGGGGGGGGGGAGAGATGAGCATGGTATGAGAACATGAGGGAAATGTCTCCACAAAAGCTAAACAAATAAATGGAGATGCACACACTTTCTTATCATTAACAGGCATACACACAAACTGCCATGGATGGATGTCACTCACACATTTAAAACACAAACTGATGCTCTCAAACATCTGTATTGTAATAATCATATATTTTAGCTAAGAAATATCCCATTGTTTCTGTTACAATAGCAAAAAGACATGAATAATGAACGCCTCCTTATAAATGGTTGACTTGTAGGTCAAACTCACAGGTCTGAGCTCCTCTTTGTTGAGTTTCCGGCGGTAGAGGAAGTGTGCGTGGAGGCTGTTGCCGGCCCGAGCCGCCTGGATGGGCGTGGGCGTCACGTACATGAAGTCCTGGAGAGAGAGAGGGCACAGAAACAGGAAGTCAGGAGAAGGATGAACACGGGTCACTTTCATTGAAACAAAAGGGATCCATAAGTACATCTGAGAAGTTGGGTGTAGTTTGCTGTCTTACATTAGTAGCTACATAATGTTTAACACATGTATGTTTAACTGATCAAGGAAATAGTTCCAAAAGATATAGATTTAATGAAAAGTCCAATGATATATACACTAACATCTCTGCATATGACAAACACACACAAATGAGTCACAAAATAAATTATTGAATATCTTAAATGCCATCAAACTGAATAAATTAACTGGTTAGGGCTGTTAAAGTCAACATGTCCACCATTAAAATAGGGGACAATGTACTGTGAGCTGATCATTATTGTCATAAAGCAGGACGCATTAATACAGGGAGATCACTAATTTGACACAAATTATTGATTGGTAATTTTTTTTATAAATGCTTCCACTGAAAAAAATGTTCCCTTGCTTTGACAGGAGATTGAACTGCGTACATAGCAACAGTCTGCTATTGAAAAATAACCAACTGTATGGCTGCTTTACTCGACCAATCAGAATCGACTATTAAAACCAAGCCATTTCATTAGAGTCAAATATACATTGGGATAACAGCAGGTTGTATTAGACATTTTCTTAAAACAAAACGATTTTCCTACCATGCCGTAATAGTTACTGTTGACCATTATTGGGCTTCGTCCACGTAGATAGACATATTCCTCCCACCAGTCACTAACCTGGAGGATTCAAACACGAAGAAATGGTGAGAAAGCTAATCCTTCAGCCAACGGGCAAACACATCACTTACATATTCGGACAGGATGAATTATTTAAACCACAGAGCCTCACAAAGATATACATTTTTAATGGAATTTTAGATGTCCTTTTCCCTGCTTTGCTTTGAACATTTGAGTGACGTTTGAAGTGGTCACAGTTAAACACTGCGGTGGTCCACTTACGTAGTTGGTGGCCCAGAGGGCTTTGAGTTTGAGGTACCACTGCAGCCGGTTACCCAACGTGCTCTCAAACTCTGACGCCAGCTGGGTCATGCGTTCAAACTCTGTGTCGTCCATCAGAGGACGCACCGATTCCAAATGCTGAACAGAGAAGATGTGCAAAGAAAACAAGAGTAAGTGTCATTCAGAGGACTTAAAATAAAGAAAAACAAATATGGAAACAGAAAAAGGTTAGTAAATCAATGAATATACATAAATGAAAGCCTGCAGTTGGTAATGTGGAAGTCTTATAACAACACAAACACATCTAATTCCGCTTATTTAACACAAAATCTCTTATTTTGTCAAATATATCTCAACTAGCTTGGAGCCAGACGTAAACAAAGGAAATGTGATAATAAAGAGGAAGAAGATGCTGATAGTGAGGAGGGATCCATCTGTTTAATGTTCAGTTATCAGCGTGTGTTCACTTCCTCTGCTTCATGTGACGCCTCACCCTCTTCACTGTGTCCTTGATGGCCGGCACAGGAAGGTTTGGCAGCGAGCCCTGGTAGCTGTAGAGCAGCGGCTTCCTGCCAGAGAAGATCCGCACTAGCGCCTGGCAGAGAAACACACCAATACAGAGAGGCTAAACACACAATATTAAAAAGGGAGGGCACAGGGCACACATGGTTGGTACTACATATCTTAAACATAATATATATTTATATGCTTTGACATTCCCAAAACCATAAGAAAGCACTTGAATTTATTACCGTTTTTATTTTTTATTTGCACATTACATTTTTTTCTTTTTCGTATATTACAGTTTTTTCTTGCTGTCTTGATTTTGTCTTAATATTGTTGAAACATTTATAATTACTGTTTTACAAATACATCAAAAAATCTATTATAAAGGTGATTACATGATTTGTTTTACAGTCTTCTTTTTATATAAGTGTAAAATATATTATATGAAATAAGAATTTCTTGAACAACATGACCTTGTTCCCAGTGAGCGTGAAACATGACACTATACTTATTGTATTTTTAAGAACAGCATAGGCTGAAAGTAGTGAAAGTCTGAATTAGTCAACAGCAACTAATTGAAATGAGTATCAAGCGGCACTGACCACCCAGACTTTGGTGGTGGTGGACATCTTGCCGTGCTTCTCGAACATCCAGCGGTGGTAGGAGAGCAGCTGCTTGAGGCACATGCGCATGGTGAAGATGAGCAGGAGCCACAGCATGGTGCTGAAGAGCAATGCTGACACCAACGTCTGGCACTGGTTACTCATGGACTGGCTGCAAATACACAGAGGGACAAAAGAAGAACAGTGAATACAAATAGAACTTAAACAGAAAAATAAAAATCTACCTTTTTGATCAAATTCCTCTATATCGATATTTTGGCGATATTGTATGGTTGACCATTGATCATTTTACGAAATATTTACAAAATGAGATTTCTGATAAATAATCATCAGTAATGTGGATTTAATGTGGCCCAATTCTGCGTTTGGGGTTTTCCCTTTCCGGTAATGTGTTATATGGGTTTTTGTGCATGTAAATGCTCTGCAAGGGCTAAAATCCCATCTCTAAGCGGTTGACCAATCACAACAGAGCCAGCCAGCTAACCAATCAGAGCAGACTAGGCTCTGGTTTCAGACAGAGGGTGAAAAGAGGTGCTGCAGCACAGGCAGTATCAGAACAATAAAGACCTTTTTTAACATTAAAGTATGTAAACATGTCACAGTATAGGCATAAAATACAAATATGAACATGATGGGGCCCCTTTAATGACATATTGGTAAGAGGAAAATAATAGAAGAGCTAACAGAGTCATCACAAAAATGTAAATACTATATAGTATTTCAGACTATTAAACAGAAGGAAATACAGCACTAACTATATTATGATAACAAATCTAAATGGATATCTAGTCTCACATCATGATATATATACAATATAGATATATTGCCCAGCCTATGTATAGCTATATACAACCCTCTCGTGTAAGCAAGAGACAAAAATAAACAAATACATGTATTACAGGAGACTATTAGTTAACAATGGGAAGCGGGGAGGCCTGTTTAAACCACACACACTATACTGTACATCTCTCTGTGACACAATGTACAATCAGGGAAAGGGAATATTGTGTGTCCGCGGCTGAAGATGAATCATTACCCATCTCATAAAGTCACGAGACGTGTTACCTGACGGGCAGGTTCTCCTGTATCTTGGCTATGAGTCCCATGGAGGGGTCGGAGCGTGTGTACATAGTAGCCAGAATCGCTATGACGACAAACAGCCAGGAGGAAGGACTGGCAGGGTAAACCCCCGTCACCACGCTGTTCTGTAAACAAGAGAAGAGAGATTGATGCCATTCTTCCTGTTTACAGTCAGCACACTGACATGCAGTTATGATCAAGAGTACCTACATACTAAGGTCTTACCTGCATTTCGCTCATTTTCAGACACTAACCTGACTTACACGTCTAACCACTTTGAATTTAACTGTGACTTTAAAGCTATTGCAGCAGGAGTTGGTATGAAATGCTCACAGATAAAAATTTTTTTTTTAATTATTATCCACATTGCTCCCAAAAAATCAATGCGTGATCAAACAAAGACTTGAGGATACCCACATGCATCCTTAAAAGAAAAATCACTATCAGTAAGCCGTCTTTTTCAGAAGTGCCCTTTATATAGGATCATACAAGCAAAACTAACACAACATATCCATCAACTAACATTTCAAGACAACCCTGTATTATAAAGCCTGAGTTTATTTCAATTATTGAAATAAAATACAAGTAACTTTTATTAGTGTACAAGAGCTGCAGGTGACAGCGAGAACTATGTGATCATTAGAGACAGTTTTAGGGTACTACAAACAAGTGCGTCAGCCAGAGTGAAGATACCTTGAGTCCAATGATGCGTTTCTTCCAGGAGCGCACACCGGAGAGGTAGATCTCAGTGAAGGCCTGGTGGGACAGCCGCAGATCGATGCCCTCTCGAGTGACCGTGAACTGGAAGGCCACGGCCTGGTGGGCTTCAGCCATGATGACTGAACACGGTGAGAGGAACAGAAGAGAAGACACAGGAAACGTTTTCTTTAACTGTCAATTAGCCAAAGACTCGAGGAAAAAAATAGTGTTGTATCAGTAAAGCGGTATACCTCAATATTAAAGTTGACGGATTTCATACAATGTACATTTCATATCTCCTGTATTGAAAAAACCCTGACTTAAAATGTGTGTAGGATAGAGGTATCGAATACTGCGCACATTCATATTGTGAAAATTATTAAGAAACATAGGACATATTATGATTCATTTAACATGCTTTAGCATATGTACACAAACAACCTTTAGTTATACATAATGTTATAGTTCCAAGCTACTTCTTTTAAATCAGATTTTTGGTTCCGTTTTTACTCCTTTAAGACCCATTGTAAGTGATCATTCTCAAACATTTAAATGTAGCCCTTCCCAGATGTACAAATACACTGATGTGCATGCCTCCTCAAATCCAGAGATGATAACCAGCAACATATTTTGTAAAAACTATTTAAATATTCTGTCAGACAACGCAGATAATTCTAAGGTTGACTGCTCAAGTAAAGATGTAACCTTAACACTAACATCCGTCTTTCGCTGGTGAAGTGAAAGTCCTGCCAGCTTGGGGGTTTGTGGTTAGACACAATCCTCACGTTTCTAATGAGGCGATAAATGTGACATTTAGATACTCAGGGGGAGAATACAATACTGAGAAGTGCACGCAGCTATCCAACAAGAAAAATAAACAAGAAGGCCAACATAGGTTAACTAACGCTTTCAGATCACGATTCCTGTGTGCAGCAGCTGGTGGGAAACTGAGCTCTGAAGGCGGTAGAAAGGACACACGGATGATTAAATGCCAAATATGTGTGTGTTCTCCGGGTTAAACACTTTCATTCAATGCATGATTTTAACAGAAGCTCAAAAAGAGACACATTCTTTATGGGTCATTTTAGAATGTAGAGAAACTGATGGAGTTGTGGGGGAAAGCCCTGACTGGCGGCTGATGGGATTCGGTATATTTGTTGAGGGCAACAACTGCTTCACTCCACAAAGGGAAATTGATTTTCCTCCACAAATAGGCTATGGATGATGCCCTGAGGTTGAGTCACTCTGACACTGGACTGCGCCCTGTGGAGGGCATGTCTGCTCTTGCTGTGTGTTTTACAATAGCAAACACACACACACACAAACATAACTCCCTCATCGTCCCTTGCTTGCATTGAGGAGCTGCCCTTGAGGTCGAATCTGGCAGATACAGTCGTGCCTATTCCCAAAACTATAGGGGAGCACAATTTGGAAAAAAGTTACTCATTGCGATTCATTTTGACTGAATACAATTGCGGTATAATTCAGGATTTAAGAGGGAAGAATCCGTTTGTAGTCAAAATTCTCATTGCATTAAAAAATATTCCAAATAACCATGGCGTTAATTTTAAATCAGATTCTTACAAAACAAATCTAACTTCTGTTAAGTCTGTAGAATACTATTTGCAGGCCGGGATATTTTTCTGTATCAAAAGGGCCTTTTATCACATAATTAGCTTTTAATATTGTGCTTCCTGATATTTACATACTGCAATTTGCAACTGCAGTTCAATGTTGTGCAGCCCTACCAAATAACCTGCTCAGTTCAGCGCTGAATGTAGACACACCTCTCTGAGGTGTATTTTGGCTGAACACCTAAACAACTTGGCATCCTTCTTTTTTTTTAAACTGCCAGACAGAAAGATAGCAGATCAATATTAGAGAGAACAGAAAGAGGAGAAATTGGGTCCGGCACAGTGTGTGTTAACTAGGTGAAAGGTGAACACCTCTGTAGGGAATCATATAATGCAAGAGACAGTGACACACATGATCCGAAATATGAGATTCTTTTTCTGGATTTCCAGATATTCCATATGCCCTTTTTTGGATGAAATTGTTTAAACTATATTTTGTTTAGCTGGACATTATTTGAGCAAACACTTTTGATTGGTTGTTCACTCAGGTGTTCTCCAGTTGAAGAATTGGGCTAAATTGGTTTTCTTTTGAATATGCGCCGATGTTCTTATTACAGTAACGGCAGTCCACAGGTAGGACTTTCGTTAAAGATTTGAAAAGACAAAAAGACTGTGAAGCTCCCTAGATACACATCTCTTGCAAAATAACCATCGTCTTTTTTATCACTTCATTAAACTGTATAAAACATTATAATCTGCTGGTCTTTAAGCTGGTTTACTGAAAAACACAATATATCTTTGTTGATAACAATCTATTTTTAAAGTTACTCTCTTCAGTGGAGGAATGCTAATGTCAGGAGAGTCTTTTGTTGAGGGGTACATCCATTTATATCCAGATATTCCAAGTACACAACTATAAAGCCACTGTAAGCCATTGCCCAATATATGTACAGTGTTTTATGAGGCAGGCCTGGTTATGTTTCAATGCTTAACAAGCAGAACACCTCTGACCTGCAGCAGCTAATGTGTAAACTCTATAGAGAAAAAATATATATACAGTCTAAAAGAGAAACATTAGCACTCACTGTACTTCTGATTATATGAGGCCTATGATAGGACCACTTCCATAAAGTCAACATGTTTTGTTTGTTAAGCAAATATAGCTTACAGTCAAGATCACCCTGAGCTCTTTTGGTCCCAGTTAAAGAGCAGACAGTTATTTAAGCCAACATTTATCTCTAAGTAAATATTTAAAAACGCCAGAATGTCCTGTTTGTTGTTTAGTTTAGTTTGAGTTCATTTGGGGCAATTATAATAAAACAAAACATGTACACATTAAGCAGATCATAGGCTACAAACTGATTCATGTGTTTGAAGAATACAACTCAACTAAACAACCATCAGTATGATGATATTTGTGTTAGCTAGCTATAACATTTGTATTATATTACATTAAAATTAAACAAAAAGTAGAATTTGATTCAGCAGTACAAACAGTAACGTGTCACAGCTTCACGTTTTGAGTCATACACCTCTTATTGTTATTATAACTAAAAGGTCCACAGTAATATTAGCTTTTATGCTACAAATAATACAAAAAGCCAATACAACTGATGCACTATCTGGCGTTTGAGCTAGCTAACTACAGCTAGCCTTGTTAGCCGAGCGTCCAGCCCATTAGCTAACGGATGCTTCACGTTCATGGGAAGATGCGACTGCTTTTCCCATCATTGCAACGCAGTATAACACTGCCACAACCCCGATAGCATACCTGTTGTTGTTTACGATATTTCCAGGATCCAGGGTAGCATGGAATCGACTGCTAAATCCTCACTACGTCCAAGTGTGTGTTTGTGAGTGTCGGCCTTGTCTACTGGACTGGATGCTCCTGGATCTATGTCCTGGATGGAGCAGCTGCTACCTTCACAGACTGTGGGAAATGTCGGATTCACGCAGTGCTGGTGAGCTGTTCGATGTCTAGCTGTTACGTTCAAGGGGAGGAGAAAAGCCCCCATGTCAACATATGCCAGTAGTTCATTTTCCTTCAACTAATTTAGAATCTGTGAACAGTACCAGCTACTTCCATAATTGTATGGTCACCTTTTAAAAAATATACTGCTACTTAGTTTTTGTTTAATTTACTTCTTGTGTTTTTATTATTAATAACGTTTGCCTACTTTTTCGTTCATCTTTTACTTTATCTCCACTATGCTTCTGTTGTAATCACAGTCTATGGTTGTAATACTGTAAATGTCCCCATTGCAGGACAAATTTGTCTTTCAATATGGATTACAATGTTTTACCTCTCTACTGTCGTATTCTAAGAAAAATACATCTACAAAAGGTAAATGACTGACAGGCTTTTCTTGATATATTTTCATTTTTTTTCATACTAAGAATATTAACTACAGTCACTTTCTGATTCATTTTTCTGAACAAAAATGTTACGTTTGTTTAAGTGGACTAAGAAACTCCCATCTCTGCACTGAAAACAGTGAAAAACTCAATTGTCAATCAAAGGAAAACCATAAGAAGTCATTTAAAAAAACTCCGGGAAAAAGTAGTGAGTAGATCTTGGGCACATTTTTCTGCCGAATGACTCTTCTAAGGTTAATAATTACTTTTTAGCGTATGTTTATCTTGTTTGAACGCTAATGCCCATTGAGATTGAAGTTATAATTATGATCAAATAATGTTTGCATGCAGATGATAGAACTATTCAAAGCTTACTTTGTTAGCCTTTGTGCAGAGTATTAAAAAAAAACGGTAAGGCAAGGCAAGTTTATTTATATAGCACCTTTCAACACAATGCAATTCAAGGTGCTTTACAAAAATGAAAGACATTCAGACAAAGGAATTTAAAAACAGTCATTAAAAAGAAAAGATTATAGAATAAACAATAAAAGAAAAAATACATGAATACAAAGTTACAGTGCAGTTTAAGATATGAATAGTTCACACAGAAGTTCCACTTTACTGATGCCTTTCTTTAAGGTTTCTCCAAACATGAGCTGTGTACGCTTATAATATGGCACATACTTCCCGAGCAGCATACACAGAGAAAATCCGCCAGGACAAACTCCCTAGACACTGATTCCCTGGGGTTACTAGCCCCAAATGTTCATTAACCAAAAACGAAACTCAACGGCTCAGTTTCAATTAAAAGCAGCGGCAAAAAGATAAGTCTTCAGCCTGGATTTAAAAGTAGTAAGAGTTGCAGCGGACCTGCAGGTTTCTGGGAGTTTGTTCCAGATATTTGGAGCATAATAACTGAACGCTGCTTCTCCATGTTTAGTTCTGACTCTGGGGACAGAAAGCAGACCAGTCCCTGAATACCTGAGAGATCTGGATGTTTCATAATTTAGCAGGAGATCAGAAACGTATTTTGGGCCTAAACCATTCAAAGCTTTATAAACCAGCAGCAATATTTTGAAATCAATTCTTTGACACACAGGAAGCCAGTGTAAAGACTTCAGAACAGGAGTGATGTGATCCAATTTCTTAGTGTTAGTGAGGACTCGAGCAGCGGTGTTCTGAATCAGCTGCAGCTTTCTAATAGATTGTTTAGTGAGACCTGTGAAGACACCATTACAGTAGTCCAGTCTACTGAAGATAAAAGCATGGACAAGTTTTTCCAGATCCTGCTGTGACATTAGTCTTTTAATCCTAGATATGTTCTTTAGGTGATAGTAGGCTGATTTAGTAACTGTTTTAATGTGACTGTTGAAACTCAGGTCAGAGTCCATGACACCTAGATTTCTGGCTTTATCTGTTGCTTTGAACATTGCAGACTGAAGTTCAGCGCTAACTTTTATACGTTCTGCCTTGGCTCCAAAAACAATTACCTCAGTTTTATCTTTGTTTAATTGGAGAAAGTTCTGACACATCCAGTCATTGATTTGTTCAATGCACTTACTCAGTGTTTGAATTGGAGAATAGTCTCCTGGTGAAATGGTTATGTACATTTGTGTGTCATCCGCATAGCTATGGTAACTTATTTTGTTGTTCTTCATTATCTGAGCCAGTGGTAGCATGTAGACCTTAAAGAGAAGAGGCCCCAAGATGGAGCCTTGAGGTACCCCGCATGTCATATTTGTCAACTCAGATGTGTATTTACCGATAGAAACAAAGTTGTTTCTGTCCTTTAAGTAGGATTCAAACCAATTTAGAACTGTTGATGAAAGTCCCACCCGGTTTTCCAGTCCGTCTAGTAATAAGTTGTGGTCAACAGTGTCAAACGCAGCGCTGAGATCTAATAATACTAACACTGACATTCTGCCACTGTCTGTGTTTAAGTGGATGTCATTGAAGACCTTTACAAGAGCAGTCTCAGTGCTGTGGTTTGGACGAAAGCCTGACTGGAACACATCAAAACAGTTATTTAAATGCAAGAAATTACTCAACTGTTGAAAAACGACTTTTTCAATGATTTTACCTAGAAATGGCAGGTTTGGGCCTGTAATTGTTCATTACTGAAGCTTCTAGATTCTGCTTTTTTAAGAGCGGTTTACAATAAGACTACCCTTATAAAGGATTCATAAAGGGTTTATAATTAGGTTGTTAACACTTCACACACAATCATTAAGAACCATTTATAAACCAGTTCTAAAATAGTTTTCATACATCAACACAGGCTCACTATTTGGCAAGATGACTAAGCCTTATATTGGCTACCGAGCTTACTTCGTCTTCTTCATCAGCCAGCATCCTTGGTATCTATTGTTCACTGAGTTGATTCCCCCCCTTCCATCTCGATGTTTCTTGGCATCTCTTTATGACCATTTATTAATGAGTTACTAACATTTATAGTTGCCAAAAGGGAGCCTTATTGTAAAGTGTAAAACACATTCCCATTAATTAATGAGTTACTACCATTTCAAATAAGGCTTAGCAGTACAGATAAATGTGGGCTCACTATTTGGCAAGCAGCCGGTCACAGTTGCCCTGTTCATCTCATGTCTTATAAAAGCTTATTAATGATTTATAAAGTGTTCACAACCAAATTAATAAATGAATTACAAACTATTCGTAAACCCTTTATAAGGGTGGTCTTATTGTAAAGTGGTACCAAAAAAAACAGCCACATAAAATGAACAGACAGCATTTTAACCCAGAAACTAAATAGACACACACATGAATTTAGGGTTTATTATTGTAACCATAACAATAAGGTGGATCTCTCTTTATTTTGACCATCAATTCAATCATAATTGTTCTTTTTATCACAGGCAATAGTTATAATAGTGCACTTTTTATATTTAAATTATGATACAGACATTTCTTTTTTTTTGTATACACCTTATTCTACTGACCCTTATGAATGGAGAATAGTTTACAATCTTAGCCAGAGTTGGGTCAATGATAGTGAAGGTGACGTCGTGACGAGAAAAGATGAAAGTGGTGATGGTGCGTAATCAAAGAGTGTGCACGGACAGTGAGGCAAACAACTTTGTACAGTTTCTCTCGTGATGAAGGCTACACAACGGGTGAAGAGGCAGACAGACAGGTCAAAGGGGACAAGGCTAAAAAGCAAGAGATGAAGCGAAATAGCAAGCATTTAATGCATGAGAGAAATGATGTGCCTGTTAGCGTTTGGCTGTTAGTTCATGTAGTATTCCTGGGTCAGTTTAAAACTCTGTACACTCAAAATGCATCTGCTGCAAAGTTTTCATCTCACTCTCACTCAGCCGCCATCCACCCGTCGCACACACACACACACACACACAGACACACACACACGTTACCAGGGATAAGCGCGATAAATATGATGTGACATAAACAAATATCATCAGAGAGGTATGATGAGAGCAACTTGTCAGTGATGCTCAAAAAACAGTGATAATGAGAATTGAAGTAGGTAACTTGTATTAGCTTTTGTTGGCATTAAATCTAATCAAATACATGACACAATCAACCACCTGACCAAAAAAATAAATAGATGGATACGTTAGTGAATAAATATAAAAAAGGAAATAATAACCAGAACTGTAGCACTGTGTGTCTCTCTGAAAACATTCTGCACTTTTGTTGCATATTGTGCTGTATGGAAGACTGGTGAAAAACATCGACTAGTTTGATAGAGTGCTGGAGGAATACGTGACTGTCCGAGCTGCTACGTCTGCTTGCAGGATGGTGCGACTCTCTGGTGGTGAGCGTGGGTGCAGTGATGGACTACTTGGCTTGTTGGTGAACACTGAAGAAGTGAGGATCCCGGGGTGAGGAGACTCTTTGCTTGCTTCCCATTTTAAAGTCCTGCACAACGCGGAATTGACATCGCAAGCCTTTAGAGTCCGGCATCATGAAAATGTCCATTGATGAATTTCCTTTGTGTTTTTTTTGTTGTTGTTTCATTTTGTTCTGAGTCAGTACATAAATACTATTGGCAATAGGAGACAAGCTTGACGAGAAAGGTGGCGTCTGTTTGATCCACAGGCCAGGAACGCTCTTCTCACTCTGGCCTCAAACAGCAGGGATGAGGTTCATGGAACAATTCACGCATAATGTTTTTTTTTTCTTCATATAGTTATGTTCATATTTCTGTTCAAATCAAAAAATACTTTTGTTCAGAGCAACAAGGGTCCAATGTGAAAATCTTAGATGCATTGTTTCATATTGTCTCTGAGTAAAAAGAAAATACAAAAAGAATCAAAACATTGAACTTTAAAGTC
Source organism: Notothenia rossii (assembly GCF_949606895.1). NCBI lineage: Eukaryota > Metazoa > Chordata > Actinopteri > Perciformes > Nototheniidae > Notothenia > Notothenia rossii. The sequence continues at coordinate 9,499,861 of NC_136910.1, forward strand.
TTCTTAAAGCAACGTCCCCTCTCCGGCACTGTCGAGTGTTTCTGTCTGTACTGCCGTCACTGTGCTACTGACATCCTCGAAATAAATATGTAAACAATAAATACAAACTAAATAAAAAAATATTTATTTTCACATTCACTTACTTAGCTTACTTGGTTGGTTTTCTTTAGCTCAGGAGAAGACACCGCTGGAGTTCCAGGCTGTTGTTTCTCCTGAGAAAATCAGGACCTTTTGCTCAGCTCCTCACTGACGTGGGAGCAGGTTGCTAACTCTTAGGGTTCTTCTGCAGAGATACATCTATATTTCTTTCAGTATGGACTGCATGTTGCTTGATAATGATATGAGCGTACTGGTTAATTTAAAGAGTAATCTTGAGAACCGTCACAAGACTGTTACTTCTTTTTGGTGTCAGATACTGTATTACGACGATATGGTAGACTAGCCTATCTGATCATTTCAGCATCCTTTAGCAGGCTGATTTGCTAACTGGCATGCACATTAGCACTTCAAAATTCCTAGTTGGATCTGTGAAGCTGTATCTATGAGGGATACCAAACTGCTCATTCACATTTATATTTTTTCCCTTAAAGGGTGATTCCTTAACACTTCTCATTTAAGGGGTAGGAATCCTGGAGATCCAGAAGATCAAAACAATGTGGAGTTGGGGGGGGGGAAATAGCGTGACAGAGAAATACTCAACCCTTGCACCTTCAATAACTTAGTCAAGGAAGAAAAGGAGTAGCTCATGGCGTGCAGGGACACTTGGAGATGAAGTTACACCGTCTTCTTCCCGCTGTGGTTCAGGCATCCCGCTGCGCTGACTCACTTCTCTCCTACGGTTGGGATTGGGTTCCGTTGGAGGACAGCAGTCGGGTTCTCTCTTTCGCCGAGCCTCTGCGCTGCAGGACCCCCCCGCTGCCTCCGATGCTTCCTCCGTCCGCCCGGTCACCCCACTCGCACCTGTCGCCCCCACCCTCCGAGCGCCTCGAGTTTTGGCGGGTGGGGGTCCCGTGGGGCCGGCCGTTCTTCTCATCTGGGAAGGGATCAGCAGACGAGAACACGAAAGTCACTCTCGACGTATACATTACATGTTCCTTGTTAGACGCTTTTATCCAAAGCGACTTACATACTCAATACTGTGGGCAATCCTCACAGGAGCAATTTGTGGTGAAGTGTCTCAGGGACACAACGACATGCTGACTGCAGTGGGGTTTGAACCTGTGCTCCCCTGATCCCAACACCACCACAGCCGTATACATGCTTTAGTGTCTATGGGTCTGGGCAGGATAAAATGGAATGTTTGATTACAGAAATGGGGGGTAAGCCTTAAATTCAGTTCCTTTATTGAAAGATCAACTGCACTACTTCAGCCGATGAATTTCAAAGAAAATTCGAGAATATGGTTTGAATAGAAAAAGATCCTTGAAATCGAATTAAACAAACAACAATATAAGTGAATGTTTAATGATTCTAGATAATACATTTGCAGATAGCTCATGGTGTAATAAGTTAGTTTAGGGCCATATGTGTCTGTATCTCTAAATAACAAGAGACGTTTCAAGCACAAGGAAATGAAGTATTGGTCAATAAAATATATTTCAAAACATAAAAAGGCAAGAAAAACACATAAAGACACATAACCACATAACCTGCACATTCCTAGAATAATAAATCCAAACATGGAAAATGTCATATTGTTACTCTGGTGGGAGCACAAGCGTGAATAAGCAGTCTCACCAGATAGGGCTTGCGCCATGGGTTGATCATGAGAGCTGAGAAGTTGGGCTTGAATCGTTTCCACCACTCGTCTGAACCTTCGACTCGGACCTGGAGAGGCATCGAGTCACGCACAAATATTATGCTTACGTTTTAAGAACTAAAAGTTTGACTTTAACATTTCCAGATGATATCTTTTTTATTTGTCAAATAGGTCATGGGTTTCAGATATTAGGTCTCAATGTCTATACAAAATACAACCTTAAAACATCAGGATCAGAGAATAAGTGAACATGTTTTTATTAAATGTTCCCTTTCTGAATCAAAGTTAGATTAATGTATATGGCAGACAGCAGCCTGTTAGCTTAGCATAAAGACTGGACACAGGATGAAACAGCTAGCCAGGCTAGATAAACCAATTGTTATTGATCCTCTCAATAAACCCCTCACTCAGTTTGAAACTAGTTATGTCATTTTTTTTATTTTAAATAAGTACGACCAAAACTTATTTTCAAATTTGAATGGAGTTGAATAAACTCCCAATGAAATGATCGGTCCACTTGCCTGAAATGAGGGTGAACGTCACGCTGTAGATTCCTGTCTCCCTCCTGCCCTCCCTCTCGGTTCTCTCTCGCTCCCTCTCGCCTTCGGAAAAAGAAATGTCCACCTGGAATTTGACGGGCTTCTGGAAGACAGAAGGGCCGGCGGAGGACTTGTACTCGGCCCGAAAGCTGGTCTGTGAAAGAACGCTGTGACTGAGCGACGGGATCTGTGTGGTTGGGAGAGAGAGAAGAAGCAGAGAGACCGACAGACTTACGAGGCGGGAGAGGTACGGGTACAAACGTGAGTATAGGGAGACAAAGGGTGAGGGTGAGGAGAAGAGAGACAGAGTGAGCCATTGGTGAAAGCAAAGTGATAGATAAACGTGCAACGGGTGAGCAAGATTCAAATAATAAAAAAACGTGAAAGCAATGCGTACAGTATGAGAGTGCGTGTGAAGTCCTTATAGCCAGTGAGAGCCATGCCTCTACAAACAAGTGTTGATAGTGAGAGGAATGAAGACAGCCCAGCTCAGATACTCACAGACAGGAAGGCGTGGACGATGTCGGCTTTGACCGAACTCAGAGGTTTGTCTCTGATCACGACGAAGATCTGCTCCTCCTTCTCCAGGCCGATAAAGTTCCCGAACCACGACTTCTTAGCCAGCCTGGCAGCCAGACAGAAAAAATATACAGTAGAAGCAAATACACAGAGCCAAAGAAAACCTCACAAACACAAAGCCTTCAAGAGTTAAAACAACTCCACAAGTTTATCTCCACTTACTCAGGGCTGGATTCTGGTGTTAGATTGGACATGTCTTCTGATGTAGGAACTGAAAGAGACAACTCACTTTTAATATTAACAGTTCAATAGATGATCTTCAACTGGAAGCCAGAGGGAAAGAAATATAAAGATATGATCCATGCGGTTAAAGAGGTCAGGACACTGTATGCTGGAACAGAAAATGGATGTTTGTCAGTGTTAGAACGACATCATGATAGCATGATACTAAAAACAAATTAAAGATGGATATTATTCTAATAATAAACATAATATTATTGTTTTGGCCAGCTTGTTTCACCTGGTGGTACAGAAGAGCCTTGCCATACCCAAAAGTGCCCTCCAACTGGCCTGAGTCCGAAAATGTGTCATTTAATTATTTTTGAGTTATTTTTTACTTTTACACATCAAAATACAATGAAAGTGTAAAAATGAGTTGTTAATCATTTGAATGTTTTAGTAATGAAATGATGTCATGTCTGACACACAGCATGAAGTTAACTAACTTAGCTTAACGCAGTCAGATTCTAAATCTTCAGTCAATGATTAAAACAGAATAAATTTAAATTTTGGATTAACTATAATAACTATAAAAAATACAGTCGAGAGGCAACTGACAACACGACCCTGAAAGACGAACCTTTCATTGCTGAAGAGGGGTCAGCAGTTGAGGTGCCATGCGGCGCCACTTCTAGAAAGAAAATGAGAAGATGTTACCAGGCTAGGCTACAGCAATCTGGAACTACGGCGGTGAAGTTAGTTTCAGGTTGGATATACGGAATAACGTCCTGGATCCAGAGGGTCATCTCACCCAGTGTCACAGACCGTCAGCAGACCCAGTCCTCGCTCTAAACCAAAGGGTTTCACTTTCCAATAATAAATTACCATTTGAAAACCATTGTGGTAGTTTGCCCATAAGTGAAAAGTATGGTGTGGTACAAAATAATAATAATCTCAATGTCGAGGACGCTTCCTTGGTAGCACATGTCTTCCGAGTCACTTGCTTCAGAAGCGAGGCAAGAACCCTTCCTAGCCTCGGAAAACGAAGAATTGTGGAACAGGCTAACAGGTATGCAGGTGTGTGTCATATGCGAAGCCCCGCCTTAAATGGAGCACGATTTCTGCGAAAGATTTGGAAATTGGTCTGTGCGCAAAGCATTGTGGGGATTTTAAAGCCGTTTATCAATGTTGAGTAAAGCTGCTCCAGAGCCACTATTTCAACCATACTACGTCATCGAGTGCCGCCAAAGGACTGTTCCAATGTCCAGCATACTTGTAATTCTACCGAGCCCGGCGTACTTCGTATCGGAAAATGTCGAGGCTGCACATGTGTAGACTCCGCGGTCTTAAAATCCCCACAATGCTTTGCACAAGGACCAATTTCCCCAAATCTGTGGCGAAAAATGTAAGGCGGGGCACACCTGCACACTCTTCGTTTTCCGAATGCCAGGAAGGATTCTGGCCTCGCTTCTGAAGCAAGTGACTCGGAAGACATGTGCTACCAAGCAAGCGTACTCGACATTGAGAAACACCCTAAGACCGCGGAGTCTACACATGTGCAGTCTCGAAATTTCTCGCTACGAAGTACGCCGGCCTCGGTAGAATTCCAAGTATGCTGGACATTGGAACAGTCCTTCGGCGGCACTCGATGACGTAGTATGCTTGAAATAGTGGCTCTGGAGCAGCGTTCCTCGACATTGAGAAAGACCCTCTGACTCTGAATCGATGCAGCGTTGTATAACTAGAAGGACACACCTTTTTATTGGATGTTAGCCCACATTCTCTTATATATGTATATTCAAGTGGAATTTCAGATTTCTTTGGTTGAAAAATTCGATTTATTTTCATTAGCTTCAATTTCCTGTGACCCAATGGCATTGAATTACTTCACTAGACAAGTAGGACACACCTCTTCTTTAATGGACATATTAATATAAAAAGGAAGTTGACTAAAATCCAATAAAGAAAAGTGTGTGCTACTTGGCCAGTGTAGTAATACAATGCTGCATTGATTTGGAATCAATTATTCATGTCACATCATACTAATTAATTGTCTACAAGTTTTAAGCATTATGTCACTAATATGGTTCAGTTAGCACGGCGGCGATAACATTGGCTTTGTGTCGTTCATACAGTGATTTGTTAATGGTCCCTAAGGGACGCCCTGTGGTAAAGAATAAGGGCTGGATTAGATATGAGCTTCAAATGCTGGCAGTCTGTGCAACTGAGTATTAAGAGCGGAGTGAATGTATCCAACCTCAAACAAACTTTACCGCGGTTCTAGGATTAACAGGGCCAGAGGAACAGCAAAGGCTGTATACTGTATAGCTAAAGTGGCTCTTTCATTGTTTCAGCAGCGGGAAGTGGTGCTTGGGAAATTTGATTTGGTATGTGTTCTGAAAGGTTTCCGAACCTCTGTGAAACATGTGTAAATAATCCAGCGCCTCCTTAATCATTTCTGCTTTTTTCTTTCTCGCTTTGTCTCCCTCCCCAAAGACCCCACGCACACAAAAGTGTAATTTATTTCACAAAATAAAAGGCAAGATGACAAGATGAAAGATGAATATGACTTAAAGCAGTATTTGTTTGTTTTATTTCAATAGTTATCTCAATAATATAGTCACTGTTATTGATTTGGCCATGATAATCTTATAGTGAATACGTCCTATTGTGTAAGTAGAAAAAACTTCTTAAAGCTGATGAGCTACAGTTTGTTAGTTTAGTTAACTCTGGTGCAGATAATGTTGAGACCTTAAAATCACGACACCTCCACATTCCTTCCTACAAACTCACCCTGCATCTTGCGGCGATGGAAACGCGGCGAGCCCAGCAGGTTGTTCTTGAAAGAATTGAGGCGGGTCCTCCAGTGGGCGGAGCTGCTGGCCGCCATGCCGCTTCCCCCCCCGGGACTGGAGGGCGGGGTCAGCGACAGAGAGCCCACCCCTCCCCCTCCCTCCGCCCGCGAGGAGGATGAGGACGAGGAAGAGGAGGGCGGGGTAGAGGAGGGGTGGTGAGGGTGGTGGACAGGGGTGCCCAAGGGCGTGGGCAACGGAGAGCCCTGGGGGGTTACCTGCGGCACAGAGTGGGCAGAGTTTGGGTAGAAGCTCTTAGTCACTGACTTAAGGACAGAAGACGAGGGGAAGAAGAAACGAGGGATGGGTGACAGGAGCGGAGAGGGGGAGGGTGAGCGGGAGGATGGGTTGTGCAGAGGCAGGGATTTGATGGGCTGCAGGTGGGGTCGGTCGGCCGGTCCCTTGGTGGGCAGGGTCTGGGTCTTGGGGTTGGGGGGAGCTTTGTGCTTTTCATGAGCCCGTGCGGAGCGAGGAGTGGTGGCGTTTCCCTGTTTGGACTCCTTTGAGAGGAGGGTGGCGGTGGCTGAGGTGACGTCTGATTGGCTGAAAGTGAAGATGGGGCTTTGATAGGACTGGGAAGGGGGGGGATTTGTGGGGTGGGGGGATGGGGGATGGAACATGGAGAAAGGATGGAGATGAATATCATGCTTCATGACAAAAGAGTGCATCTTGTGAGTAGTGAAAGTCTCAAATGCAATACTACCAATGGTGACTAAAGAAGCATTCACGTCTGCAATTTATCTTTTTGTGCTCTTCATATTTCATGTGATTGTGGTAGTGACTGGGTTAAACATTTCGTGACTAAAGACAGTGAAGATGTTATTGCTTGCAGTTAAGGATGAATTATTCACCATCTATGGACTGTTTTAGAACATGAGCGAACTATCCAATAGACCCCCATTAATCCTCTTTTTAAAGGTTCAATGTTATATTCTTGAGAATGGTGCACACAACTAGATCATGCATGATGAGGAAGATAAGTGACATGAAGACAGAAGAAGAATGCCACACAAACCTCCTGTCGGGTGAGATTTAATCTGAGGAACTGGTGTGCTGGTGATGATGTGTAAGAATGACTGAAGACTTGATAAATGGATACTTGAGGGGGTCGTGAATGTGGTTACATTTGTATAAAAGCAGTTTAAGGCACAGCACACTGATATCGATAGCTAGACACATGTTGAAACTACTTTTACTGTTAAAAACACTCATGATTAGCAGTATTTATGAAATTCTTAGACATTGTTAAGATCTACATTTGTTTATATAACATGGGAATATTGTCACAAAACGAATGAATACATAATAAATCACTTTAAATTACAGTCCCAGCTTAATGTCAGCAATACTTCAAAATTCAAAACGACAAATTGGTTAACGGCACTGTTGTGAACAAACTCCCAGAATATGACATGACCTAAATGTTCACTCTAGGGCTCGATGGAAATGCTAACCATGTGGCCTCTGCTGATTGGGCAACACTGAAGCACACACATAACATTAAGGCTTTAAGGATAGGTTATTTGAAGACTGTCTTAAAACAATAGCCAGGGGTCCATCAGAAGAGTTTCTGTGCGTGTAATCATTCCTCCTGTTCATACTGCCAGTAACTGTAAGTGATCCCTTCTTAATGTGATTTAAATGTAAGTGATACTGGCCAAAATGGACAGTTCTTGTTCTGTGTAAATATGCTTCCTGAAGCTTATCTTAAGCTAATATTAGGCTTCCCAGACAGTGTTGCATTGCTGAGCTGCAGCCAAGGGATAGTCACACAAAGGGAATTCTACATCAAATCAAACTGTAATCAAGCAGGGGGGGGGGGGTCGTTCAATGGCCTGATTATTGTGAGTCTATCCTGGGGGAGTTAAATAATACAAAATAATGTTGGTTTTCAATATTTTATAATGCATGCTTGCATTCTGATCAAAGACAGTGCAGGTAATCAATGCAACAGTTAAATGTGTACAGTTTGTCGAGGTTTGGCCACCAGGCCCTTACCCTGGGACTGCTGAGAGGACTGGAGGAGAGACCGGTTGATGCTCCGCTGACTGAGCGAGACCTGGGGAACAGAGCCGAGGTCAAAGGATTGTCCGCAAAGAAAGAGTATGAGCAACGAGAAACTGTGTGTAATGCATGTGTGTTAGCATACTATAAGTACCTCTGGCTGTGTGCAGCTGTGTCCAGGGCCCTGCGAGGCGGGGTAGGGGACCCCTGCTCAGTAACACTGAGCACCTCGAGGCTTTTCCTCTCGGGGCGACAGCGGCCGTGGCGCGTCAGCATCGGAGAGTCAACACGCTTTCGAGGAGGGTCTGCTGTGGAGCACCGACATAAAGTTATGAAAGGATAGACCGAAATTTATTTGCAGTTTTTGGCTAAGTTTGACTTACATTGCAGGATATGTTGGGCAACTGTCACTCTGAAAGATATGCTTTGTTTCTTTCCCCCTGAAGTGGTCAGGGTTCCTGCCAGTTTCAACAACTCAAATTTAAGACTTTTTAAGACCTTTTCAAGACCACTTTGAATAGAATTTAAGACCTATTTCACGGTATGAAGGAAAATTGCTATGAAAGAAGAAATACGTCCCATAATGACTTACAAAGTAAATGTAATCATGTTCAACATAAGAACAATGACTGAACATAACAGCATAACAGTACAGAACTGTGTTAGCGTGTTAGACAAAAAGTGTGTGTGTGTGTGATAGGGCTGTGCAATTAAAGGTATTTTAATCGATTATTTTGGTTTGCTAGGTTGTGACAGTGCACTAGAACATAATTGATCTAATTAATTTTAGTCTAATTTATTTGTATGTATCATATTTATATATGTTTAGTAGCTTGTGGAAGTGCCCTCCAAAGTATTTGTTGATCTTGTTTATTGGTATTTATTATTTTGATATTATTTATTTAAATGTATCAGTACTGGTAAGGTGTTTTTTTTATTTTTTATTAAATAAACCCTATTGCTTGCTGTTAGTAACAAATGTGGCTTCATCTTCATCATCTCACTCCGTTGTCACTATGCATTTATTTTCTCTTTTACAGTACTCAAAAGTGTGATTTTCCCACTGGCTCTCTGCACGCCATCTGTGACTGTGATACATTTTGCTTTATTTAATAAAAAAAGAATAGCCGTCTTCACCCAGTTTTGTCCAATTTGAAATGATTTTTGAAGACAGAAGAGGCTTTAGGCCGATGCTAATGGTGGGGATGACATTGACTGACTTCTTGGTCTAATGGCTATATGTACAAATATCTTATCCAAAACCCAATAGTGTGTAAATAGTTCTGAGGGTACCTGTGTTTGGCCCCAGACTCACACACTCCGGTAAAATCTCTTCACAGAAACCTAGGCTGGTAAAAGCAGCTCCCTGCGTTGAGTGGATCCCTCCTGCCCCCTATTGACTGACCTACGTCATTGCGCGGTGGCAAGTCCTCGTCCTCATAGCTGGGGTAGCGCTCTTTCCTGTCCAGCAGCAGGTAATAGATCATCTTCTCCTGGTTTTCTCTGAGACACAAACAGAAGAAAATAAACATCGATCCAAATACCTACTCCTACTATAAGTTATGGTGAGGAATGTTGAGGTGCCTGATCTCCAGCGTTTTCCACTTCAAAACAACAAAACACAGGCTTTTTTTTAACACAAATCATTATTTAAATATTTCTTTTTTTTTTTTTTTTTGTTTTTTTTTCTCAATGAGCACCTGACTGCACCATGACTTTGATTTTTGTAAGGTTTGGATCACACAGCTTCATCCGCCATCTTGCTTTCTTTCACTAACGTATCACATGGCTTTTTGGAGAGGAAACTGTATCCCCTTTTTGCTTTCACACAGCTCTCACAATATCTGTCCACAATACACAGGAGTACAAAAAAATCATAAATGAAGTACATGAATGTGTGAGCAGAATAATAGTAACTAAAATACTGCAGTCTTTAATAAATGCAATTAGTATAACTAGATGTTTCACGTACTGTATTGTCTTACATAATAGTTACATAATACTTTTTTTCTCCTCAACATATATATTAATAATCTTTCAACAGTTTCAAATCGTTTCATAACACAACCTCATTACCGTCCATTGTAATTAGAGCAGTAGTGGTTGTACTGCAGGGCTGTTCACTTGCACTTCATTATGTAAGTAAGTGTGAGTGTTTTCCAGGTCACGCGGTGTTCACGGTTAAACACAGTTATGTTAAATACTTACTCTTCACATTGCAAATCACGCGTGAGCTTGCCTCGGTCTCGGAAACACCCGAGCGAGTGCATGCTGTCCAACACATCTGGGTCCAGCTCTGTTAGGGAAGAGATTCGCTTCACACACACTCGCCTGGGAGGAGGCTGCTCGGGACACGGCTCATTGCGACCACCCCTGGGAGACACACACACACACACACACACACACACACACACACACACACACACACACACACACACACACACACACACACACACACACACACACACACACACACACACACACACACACACACACACACACACACACACACACACACACACACACACACACACACACACACACACACACACACACACACACACACACACACACACACACACACACGAATGACACAGATATAACGAATAATTAAAAATGACCACACATCGCTTTAGATTAGTATTTCATTCAACAGTCCAGTATGTAAAAAGAGAGTGTATACTCACAGATACCAGGCGTGTTTCTGGATGGCCTCTAGCTGTAAAAGGTGACAGGGCAGATGGGGCCATTAGCTCCTACAGTCTGTTTGCAGCCAGATGGCCGCAGAGCTGTGCTGTGTAAACACCTCACACCAGATACTTTTCTTTCAAACTCCTCATCAGTATTTTACATTAAAATCACAATTACATGCGTTATTCTGATTTCTGTTAAGGCATTGGACGATATGTTTTAAGTACTCTAGGTGTGATTCATGATATTATCAATATAAATCATTCAAATATGCTTGGAACTCTTAAAATGACTTGGTTTGAAATCACATTTTATTTTTAAGAAACAAATATTTGTTTTAAAAATAGAAATTTAGCGACAATCATTTTTGGGGCAAAACGATCAATTTAATCATCTAAAATTAGGTTAACATAAAGAATAACGTCCCCTTGCATAAGAAAAGGAAACGTTTTTATAATTGAATAGGAACATTCTGGGAGTATGGTCTTTCTTATGTGATCATCATGTATTTTATTTTTGATTAGGCTTTTTCATTCTCTACAATGACAACTACAGGAATGTACATTTACCATGAACATATTGACAATTCTGATAAATTCATAAAGTAGGAATGAAAGGCAAACCGCAATTTGATGAGGACAATTGAATACTTTTAAATGTTGGCCATGAGGGTTGTGCAATAGGTCGCCATTGTCAGTATGTGCGTCTGTGTATTGTGTTTGTGCGAACGGTGTATGAGTGATGATATGTGTATGTATTTTAATGTTTATTATGTTTGTATATGTAGATGTATGCGGAACTGCAGGACAGAGTCCAGAACAAATGTCCTTAAGGGGACAATAAAGTATATCGTATCGTAACACAGGAGTAAATTATCTTTGGGTACAGTCTAAATATAGAAATAGTTTTAATTCCTGTTTTTTAGAAGGCATTTAGACCCCATGTTTCTGAGCCTGATGTGAGCCCAATCTCTTACCGTGAGCCTCTTTTCGGGGTTGACCTCAATCATGCCCTTCAGCAGGGACTGACAGTCCGGGGGGATGAAGTGAGGCATGTGGAACACCCCGCTCTTCACCTTCTCCAGGAGCTGCCGTAAATTGTCATGGTCAAAGGGCAGGGCACCCTGTAGGAGAAAGGATGGGATGAAAAGGACAAAAAAAAGTGTTACAAATAAACCTGACTTGAAGAAGGGGAAGGAAGTCTGCAGAACCATAAAGGTGCCTTTACAAAAGGACCAAACTGTGTTGTGAAAACGGAGCAAAAGACTCACCACCAGTAGAGCAAAAAGGATGACCCCACAGCTCCACACATCTGCTCTCCGCCCGTCATATTTCTCTCCCTGCGACAGAAAGAATGAATCATACACTGACTAAAAACGCAATATGAGTGACTTTGATTGATTCAATCACGGATTCAATTTCAGCTCATTAGGGGCTTATCTAAGACATCTCCTAAATGACTGTCGAATTAACATCTGCATGGTTTATATTACAGGTTCCAACATTTGAGAAACACCCACCCGTATGACTTCAGGGCAAGCATAATGTGGTGATCTAAAATGAAAGAAAAAAGCACAATTGTTATGCGTGCAATTCTGGAATAATTGGCAGTAATTACTAATAATAATTAGTATTTTAAAAAGTGGCACATTATGTATTCTTTATCAAGAGGAATTTATTATGTTATGCATTGATATACACTGTTTCTGAAATACACATTTTTTTTTAAATGGATGTACTCATTAACAGCACACTCAAACACTTGGTACTCACCCACAGCTGGTCTCTAACAGACTGTCCCCCACCTGTAGGGAGGCCATGCCAAAGTCAGCGATACGGATGTTGTTCTTTTCATCCAGGAGCAGGTTCTCAGGCTTCAGGTCTCTGTGACTGTTGACACAAACACAACAGAAACTGTAAGATTTCCAGTACTGGTTATCGCTTTTCAACTGTTCATGCTACACAATCCACTAATGTATGACTTGATTTGCTGACAAAAATGTGTCCAAATGATATTTAAGGATGAAAAGTGCCTGCAAACATTGAGTCAGTATTAGAACGAGATGTTTATGATTCATTTTTGATGTAACTGACTAAGACAGCTTCTGATTTATTCTTCCATGACACATTAACTTGGCATGGATTCTTCATTGTTTAAAGAGTTTGATTTAAGGACCACTGCTCTCTCAGCAAAGAAACCCACCAGATGGAATGACTGTGGCAGAAATCCAAAGCAGATATGATCTGCCTGAAGAACTTTCTGGCCTCTTTCGGAGTCAGCCGGCCCTTCTTCACCAGGTAGTCAAACAGCTCCCCCCCCGACACATGCTCCAACACCAGGTACCTTTCAACATTAAGGAAGAACAGCGTGATTTCAAAAAGACAGTAGTGGGGACCAAAAATAGTATAAAATAGTTTTTTATTTATTGAAGACACTCTTCTAGTTTTTGATACTACGCATTTTGGATGTATGATTCTTGGTCTAAAATATTTATATGAAATCTTGTAATTTATTTTGTTATGCCTTCACTTTAAACTAATATACCTCTCTATTCTGAAAGATCTTTATTTTAACATTTTAGTGAATATTTTCTTCAAGATAAATCAAAAACATTTAAGATTTAATGCAAGAGACGAAGCAGAAACAAATGAAAAGGGAGATTTGACGAATAGGAGATTAACATAGTTCATAGGAGTAATATTAATACCCAGCCTGCTCCAAAGTTCAGTATTCAGCCACAGAATAAAGCATGCAGACTGCATAGAGCGCAGTTGTGGGGCTCTTTGGAATGCAGAGGAAACTCACAGGTATTTGTTATTCTCGTAAACATCATGCAGCTTCAACACATGCGGATGCTCAATCAGTTTCAGAATGGCAATCTCCCTCTCAACCTGGTTAGAGAGAAGAGACAGATGTGCAGAAAAAGAGCTGAAGATATTAAAGCAGAGAGCACACAAGCCAGGAGAATACATTAGTTAAATATAGAGAATATGGAGCAGTTTGTGTAAAGCATCTTGATTAAAGCATTATGATCACTGCAATGACCTGACGAGCTTCATACTGTACCTTCATCAGGACTGACTCAGACAGCTTCTCTCTGTTGACTATTTTGACCGCTACCTTCTGACCCGTAATACAATGGACCCCGAGCTTGACCAGTCCTGAAATAGAAAATGTAGAGGCAAAAATAAGACAGACATGTTTGAAAGACGTGTCATCTAGTTTAAATGTCTACATTTAGTAGTTTAAAATCCAGCCGGGTTTACTCACCTGTCTGTCCCTTCCCCAGTGTTTTCTCCAGTCGGTAGGGCCCAACATATTGAGCTGACTGACTCAGAGACAGTTCCTTACTCATACTGCTCTTGAAGGAGGCTAACACACTACTCTAGCTGCACAGTGGCTATTGCAATCACTGTGATATTATACAGCTTATTACAGTTACAAGATGGTGCTCAATTTTGCAGATTTTATTTCAGTGATAATACTGATACACTGACTTGGTGAATGCTTAAAAACTGCAAACTGGTGCTGACATATGGGTGATACATGAACATTCTTTATCCAAATCTGGTTAATACACAAAGCTAAATATAGTTGTTCTGAAGCACAGTTAACATGTATAACGTTGAAGAAGAGAAACTGAGATGACAGCAAGTTACAAGGCTGTTGTATGCGTTAAATACTGAACACTACCCTAAAGATAAACATGACAAATTAAAGAGTTTTACTCCTGTACATTAGCTTATTTGTATAATGACGTTAAGTAGATATTACGTAGAAATTATCGTATTAGAGGAACGTTAACGTGTTTTTCCACGTAGGTTGGAAAGATTTATATCATTTGCTGGTCGTGTCTAACCAACAAAATGTCAAAATACGCCAGTTAGTTGTTAGCACTGATAATTAAATCTGTTTTACTCTCTCTGTCAGGCCTTTCACAGGTGCAACAACATGCTATGTTTTAGCCTCGCCGCCGCTCTCCCACACAGCAGCGAGGCTAGCTTTAGCTTCAACGGCTGGACCAACGGCCGTCTTGCTGTCAAAAAAAGCGACTCCTCCGGAAGTTCAACGCCAAACGGTTAGATTTATCACACGGCCTCCGCATTCTCACAATATTTCGAGGTGAAATTCCTAGCAAAACAACCATCTTTTAGCGTAGTGTAGTCCTCCCCCTCCCTGACTCTCCCCCGTCTCTCTACATCCCTGCAGATCACAGCATCTTCTCCTCTCTCCTTTGGCGTGTCCTCCCTCCTCACCGGCGGATACACAGGTAAAAAATATCCGCAGATAACGTCGCACAATTATCGACTGCCTTATTTCCCCAACCTCACTTTTAATAATAGTTCACGCAGGGTAAAAGGCCCCCCTAAATTACACTCCCTTCGGTTTTCTTGCCGTAAATCGATATTTTCCTCTCTCCTCTTCCTTCCTTCGTCTCACTCGCATCAGCATCCGGGTCCCACTCTCTCTCTCTCTCCATCCACTCTCATCTCGCCCTCCTCCTCCTCCTCCTCCTGGTCTTCTTCCTCAAAATACGCTTATCTCTGCATTCACCTCAGCACCGCGGACACCTCCCTTACTGTTTTCATGAAGAAAAAAAATGTGTAAACATCGCCAGAGGCAGCGGATGGGACTGCTGGTGAGGAGGGGACTTGGGTGTTTTGTCCCGGCTCTGGCCTCTCAGAATCACCGCTGTCCTGCAGCCTTTGGGCCGCAGTGGGGATTGCGTTGCATTAAAAAAAAAGATAATTTAATTAAGTACAATAAGGAGGTAATTGCATAACCTCAGTATTTGCATTATATGCAACTGTATAGTCCTTCTCCAGCAGAGGTGGGAAGTAACTAAGTACATTTACTGAAGTACTGTACTTTTTACTTCTTTACTTGAGTGTTTCCATGTAATGCTACTTTATACTTTTACTCCAAAAGGGAAATAATGTAATTACTCCACTTCATTTATTAAACAGAATTAACAAAATGCATCCCTAAAAATGTAACTACTGGACTAACTTTTGAAGTAACAAAAGAGTAAAATTATTTAAATATTTTACAAAAGTCAATAAGAACTTTACTCTAATATTTGTATTTTATTGCACTTGATTCTACTCCACTATAATTGATGTGACGTAAATTGAATTAGATTATTGAAAACTACTTATTGAACATTATGATTTTAATTAAATTCTAGAGGAATATTACAAAAACATAATTACTCAAATTGTGTGACTAGCTACAACATCGAAAAACAGAAATAGTATTAGAAGTATAAAGGTAATTAAGCACATTTAAATTATTTTTAACTAACTGGTAACTTGTAAAAAAGTATCCTATACTAAAGTGAAATATCCCAATGCTTTTTCCAAAACTGTAAAACATTAAATTAACTAACGAACAGCTTATATTAAACGCACATATTCTGTGTCACCTTATTCATACATTGTCAGCCCCATTTATAATCACAGAACATTTTCTCTTTGTATAAAAAAACACCAAATGTTCCAGAAATTCATGATGCCAGCTATAGACCATATGACAAAAATAATATTTTCTGACGATCACATCTCCTTAAATAAGGGTGACCCATCACACCTCCTCATCTGGAGATGAAACTGAAAAGATATGTGTTGGGTGCTGATTTAAATGAATCACACAGGGATGAAAAGGAGGTATGTAGGACATGTGAATGTATCATCTGTAAAGTGCCTTGAAAAATCTCTAAATCTGAAATGTTGTGTGTGGGCGGATAATTCCCCAAAGCCCATCTTCATCTGCGCCTAGCTGGTTGATTTACACGCAGCCAGAAGGATTTGTCTCCAACCATGGTGCAGAAATAGAACTGGGAACACTCAGTCTACAATCGTCTGTTTCCCTCTGGTTGTTTTAGATCAAAGTACTACAGAAATGGTGGATCTCAATCAGTGCCGCAAATGATAAAGTCAATCTTAATGGGTGATAACAAGACATATTGTAATGCGTGATGCTATGTTTGCAACCAAGCAGTATTTATACTAAAGGAATTGAGAGAAGCAAAGATGGGAAATAAAAAAGAAGGACAAAAGTCTCAGTCTTACATTTTTTTGAAGGCAGAATAAAGTCTGCTTTATCTTGCAAACATTTGTAAATATATATTTTTCGTCCCCAACACCCGGATCTACCCTGTCTATTTGGTCACATCCGGTTTGTGAATAAATCATTTCGGCTCCTAAACACATTTTCTCTACTGAAAATAAGGACCTCTGACTTTTCTTCCATCTCCACTAACTCATTGCAAGAGCTCAGACTGGGAAAGCGACATCAGACTGCTCAGTGCAGGTACTAATGTGAGGATTAAGCAGAGATTAACAAACTCTGCTTAATTCCATTAAGAGCAGCTATTCCACGTGAAAGCCTATGCTCGGCCAGTGAAGAGATTTCAACAGCCAGCACATGTAATAAAACATAACAAAAATGTTTGAAATAAAAACGTGTCAATAGAGTAGCTTTTTATTCATTGCTTTTTTGTGCAAAAAAGGTTACAGTGCAGAGTTTATCAGAGTCTAATCCATAATGGAGTTATCACAGTTATGACAAAAAATGTTTCACATTGACAGAAGAATACAGTATTTTACGACGTTCAGTATCAGCACCGCCCTCTTCAGTTTTTCTGATGGTTCGGTCCGGTGCAATCAGCAGTGAAGGGAATGCTGGGAAAAGTGGAGGATTGGGTAAAGTGAAGCTGCGATTTAAATAAATAAAAAAAGATGGGAAATGTTATGAATATAAATATGTGATTGTAATTCAATACAATTTAATCTCACAGGTATATTCACCCTTCAAAAGACAATCTTTTAGATGGAATAAAAAAGCATTATTTCACATTAGCTAGCCAGTAATATTGTAATTAGAGCAGCTTACTTATTGTTTTCAAGTATCCATTTGCCCTTTAAATGTCCTATCTTTACAGTTTCAATACTTTTTTCCTAATCATAATAATTTACCTTTTTCATTTGAGTGTAAATTCTGGTAAAATTATCATATACTGTAACTCCTAATAAACTCACTTAGTGCATTCTTGCTCATTGAATTAGTAGAGTGATGTGTTCATGTTGTGTGATTATACATGAAAGAAAAATCAGAAATGATAGTTTGTAGTCAATTGTGTGAACTTACCTTTGATGAAGATGTACTTCCTTACGTATCATGATCCCTCAGACAGGGTTTTTAAACAGGACTGGAAGGCGTCCATCAGATCTTTGCAGGCGTCCTCTCCCTTCTCTCTGACACTGAAACACAAAACACTTAACACTCCCGGCACATGTACATAGCTTATCTTCTCTGACACAATAACATGTTTCAGTTTAAAATTGTGCAAATGACGTAATGTAAATGTTGAGAAAAACAGTAAACACATTAAAAGTCACCTAAAACTCAGTGGAGGAACGTAAATAATACTGCTAAATGTATTCAACAATGTGCATGAAAGGGATTATTACAGTATAGCCTGATAATAAAGTACTCTACTCCTCTGCATTTACTAAAGTACACTAATGACAGCTGCACCTGCACACACACAAAGTGTTTTCATGTAACACGAACCAACAGACTGGTATGTGCCGATGCTCTGCAATAGGTCATACATGTGTAAACCTATTTTAAACCTCAGATCTATTTTTGCTTCTTAAGACATTTGCATTACTGTAAGGGCCCTCCATAAATGTCGAGTATTCTACATGAACTCTGTTAGACTTAAGGATTACAGCACTCTTACAAATTGAGCCCAGATGAGAAGTGAATATGAAAACATTGGATGTCCCGCATAGAAGTCAATCAGTGTTAACTGAGGATGGCCATGTGGATGTAATTGAAGTGACAAGTATTTAGTTGGAACCCAAACACAGTTAATTCATTTCCCCTCAGGGCACACAGTTATACAAAGACCCTCTCTATTGGCAATTACAGACACCAAAGACTGTCACGCTGGCTGATGAAATAGTAATGTATGTTTGTACAAAGTGAAATACATTGTTAGTATCTATAATTGTACCTTAATTACAGTCAGTACTCACCATTTGTCAAAGTCCTGTTTGATGACCTGGCATGATGCTGGAACTGCTTCATTGGAGTCTGGCATTTTGACAGGGAAGATCTGGAGTTTCTGGCTTTACCACAAGAGCTGCATTCATGTATGGTTACAGATTGGTTACAGCGATGAAGGGAGGGAGGGAGGGAGGGAGAGAGAGAGAGAGAAAGAGAGAGAGAGGGGTATGACAGCAACTATTTGTAATAAACTCAGAAGAAATTAATCATCTGCAAGAGATTGCTCAATTTGATTTGAAATACTTGTTTCTCTAGTCTTGCTTTTTATTTTACTTTTTGCAAAATGTTTGGGAAAGTTGAGTTTCTTTGCTCCTTTCCCTTTGTTTACATGTATCTTCTAGCCATTATGTACATTAACCTACAAAATGTAGGCAATCTCAAATGCTTTCATGTCCATCCTTTGTTTGACAGCCTTTCTAATGAATATGCAGATAGCTGACCTTTTGAGTCAAGCATTGTGCATTACAAAGACCTCATAATGCATCTAAAATACTCACCACAGGGGAAGGTCTTCTCCTAAAAGGAGATGGGGAAGCCTGTTTCTGTTATACACTGCTTTGTTAGCTTAAGAGGTAGAGAGTTGTAGCAAATATTACAAAACATAGATGGTTTGTCCCCCCACGTTTTCTTAAATGACAAGGTATTGCAAAAGGTAAAATGCCTAAAATGTTGTGGTCACTTAATATTTACAGTATTTTAGTTCAAGGATTTCACTTCACCACTAGAGGGCAACACACTCTCATACACATTACATTTCTGGACAAATGGCCTCCAGAGATGTGCATCAGTGCTACCAACAAAAGAGATACGTTTTACATTTAGCATTATTTACTAGTTTAGATGTTCATTCACGTATTGAAAACATTTTTCTTACAGTATCTTGGTGTTTCTATGCAATTCAATATGGTGAAATGTTAATATGATGGTAAAGCTACTGACAGTGCATCAGAAAACCCTGATCAAAAAATGAAATATGAGAAAAGCATCACTGTCATGCTGCCAGTGATTCCTTCTCTTTTATCATGAACATAAAATCCAGTGTGCCATCTGCTGGTGTTCAAATCAAGTGCACATGAGCTCAGGCAGACTGGTACTCCAAATAATAAAATGAGCAAGAAACACCCTAAATCAGGTCTTGGCAATTTAAGGAATGTTGGCAATTGTAAGGAAAATCCCTAGTATTTGCATTCCACTGATTAAATGCAAACTGCAGCCTACTTAAGCATCGGACTTGAGGCAGGAAATGCTTCTGTCTCTCAAAACAGGCTCCACATTTCGGATGTAAATTTGAAAAGCGGTTGCTGAAGGCCCATATAAATCTGGTTATCACTGGAAATACTTTTGCACTCGAACGCGTCTCAGCCAATCGCAGCGATCAAGACAGACAGCTGACTATTTTTGTTCGTGTAAAATGCAGTCTAAATTAATATTTGGCCTCTTAATAAGATGAAAATCTGGAATAGCATGCAGGGCTGCTTGGCAGAGTGAATGGAGGTCACCGCAGACATTGAGTGAGTCTCAGCGGTGAGACACAGAGGGGGAGAGGGAGGACGGACAGCGGCCAGCCGCCTTCAAAAATGGCGTCTCCGGAGGAAAATGAGTAAAAAATATTGAAACGCGGCCTGTTTTCTTTATACTTCCTCGTTCGGTATTGGTGTTTTTTCGCACTTTGTTTTTATTTTACCCCGTGTTTGCAAACTCGTCGTCGCTTTTACTTGAATTGGGTAAAGAAAGCAGAAATCAGGGGAGCGAGTATTTGGGGAAATAAAGGCAGCCCTGTTTTATTTTTGATGCGTCGTTAGTGACAGCTAGCATCTGCTGCTAACCCACAGCTCTGCTCCGGAGGGGGGTGGGAACGATTTGCATTCAAAGGAGAAAAGAAAAAGGATTTTGCAATTGTGGGGATTTCTTTTTGCTCGTCGGTGGGGAGTGATTGCTACCAACGTGGCCCCGTCGATTGCAATCCTTTTTTCTTCTGGTGCTAGCATCGTAGCAAGGACTAGCCTAAAGAAAGGGGAGGAGAGACGGTAAAAAGGACGCATTCAAATCAAATGTTTATCAGCAATTCATCCACCACCGGCCAAATCCGCGGCATCTCCATCATGACCATGACTGAATTTGGACTAAATCTGCATTCGTGGAATTGATAAATGTGAAAGGCGACAGAAAAGGAGAAAGACTGGCTTTTTTTGGAGGTGGTTGGATTATAACCCCGTAGACCCCCCTCTTTTTTCATCCAGCTTTCTCCTCCTCCCCTCCATTTCTCTTTCAATATGCTGTTTTCCACTCCTGAGGACTTGCTTATGAAACCGGGGAAAATAGCCTGAAACCGACAACGGGAAAGACTGGATTTTTTTTCCGTAATCTGCGGTGCGACGTTCTCGTTGCTTTCGTCCTCATCGCACTCATTGTACAGCTCATAAATGGATAGAAATTACCCGGGAACAGGGTTTGGTGATTTGGGCGCAGGAGCAGGATGGAGTTACGAGAGATCGGCAAAAGCAAGGTATGCATTTGATTCAGACAATGTGCATGCATCACTGGTACTTTGCAAGGCACGGTGTGGCCCATGTAAACAAATTGTCGCCATTGGGTCCGTAAATAGTAGCATGCCGTGCCATTATGTGCAGTGCATTGTCATCCAAACAGATGCATAGTAATAATATTATAAACAGGAATATAGTAGTGTGCGTGTCGTGGGGGTGGGCGGGGTGGAGAAAGGAAAAGGTTGGGGATATGAATTGAAAATGATTGACAGACATGGGTTTTAGGTGGACCTGGCGGGGTGGAGGTGGGGGTATGTCTGTCTGGAGCATCCATAGGAATTATTGTTCCCTGTGTGCAGGCCTGGACCCTGATAGATAAATGCATTGGATTCAAAGCAACTGCGAAGAGTGCAGACGCAGCAAAGCCCCTGACGGACATCAACAATCGGAACAGATGCATAATACCCGGGGAGATGCATTAAACAAAACAATTGTTCTGTGTGACGTTGTGAAGAAAAATAATAAAACGTCTTAAATTAGAGGTGGTGACTTTCTTATAATAAAATTGAGATTTCTGATGCATTTTACCCAAGCGTGATCTAGATGATCAGTGATGGATTATTTAATTTCCTGATTAAAAATTGTGGACTATTCAAAAGTACCAAAACATGCAATTTGCTGTTTTGCAAAAACAATACAAAATAAAATGCGACGGTGAATTTTTAAGATGATGAAAATTGCCTGTGCTGTGCAAGATAGCTATGTCTTTTAGCTTCGCGTTAGCCTGCAAGCTAGCGCTATGTTGCATGGAAGTCAGTTGAGGCCTGTGCTCGCAAGCATCATTATGCTTAGTTAGCTGTACATATTTGAGATATTTTGACTCAAACCTGTCTGATTTATCACAGTAAAAAGCCACCATGCCCCTATTAGAAGTGTTCTTTTGATAAACAAACCTTGATAGTGGCTGGTGCTTGCATGCAGTTTAGCATGTATTTGCGTCGACTTGCAGCATCCAGCTGTTAGCTACATCGACATAATCGATGGTTGCAGACAAATTAATGATAGGTCTACGGTTTATATTGAGAAAACTACATGTTTTACTTGACCTCAACCTTCATATTCGTTACACATGGTCTATTTACACGTAAAAGACTTGACTGGCCTTGCAGTTTGGGCCTAGTCTCTGCATTTGTACTGTTCATTGGTGCTAGGCGGTGCTAGCAGTAGCACAATGTTAGCATGTTATCTAGCCAGCCAGGCAGCCACGCATTTCAGCTTTCTTTTCTAAAGCAAAGTTCTGCAACTGGCTAATTTTCAGTGTTGAATAAGAATGTTATATAGTCTCTACATTAATACATTACTTAATGGTTGAATTTTGTGTGTCCATTATAATAATTGCTAATTAACTACCCTATTATTTTTGCATGACATTTACATTGCATTGACAGATTTGTATCAACTGCAATTCACTTTGGTATAATTCCCAAGTTTTGTAAATCTGTTTACACTTTTTTGGGGGGAAAGATCCTGAACCAATGTTCTAACAATTAATCTATTAGACTAATATTTAAATTACTTATCAGCAATTTTGTTTTTCACATTTGAGAAACTATGGAGAACCCACACATGGAGACCAAACAAATAAACAGCATGGAGTTGACATACCTGGAGGTGTGGATTTTTAATTAGGGAACAATTAACTTGCCCTTCAGATTATTTTGACATTTTCTTTTCTCAAGGGTCACATTTAGGGAACAGATTAAGTTTATGTAAATGTGATCTGATATTAATAACACTTAATAATTTCCCTTTCTCCATAGTCTTGTGTATGGGAGCTCCAGATCATCCCACCCTGAGGCTGAGCTCCTTCACCGACAAGCCTACGCCACCCCACACCCTCTGCAGGGCTATGCCACCAATCACCACCCAGGGAGCACCGGCCAAGGCGGAGCTTGGGGAGCAGCTGGACGGAGTTTGGGTGAGATAAATGTCATACCTTCCATGTCACCACCATAAGGGGCCCCAGCAATGAATTATTATGTCTCTCTCCACAGGCACTGTTAGATTGTCATTGAAAAATGTGCACATTATGGCTCAATTGAGTTGAAGCCCTAGATGTTAAAGCATTTCGTCACACAGCATTCATTCTCATACAGTTAAACAATATAATAATGGTTTTATAGAAATTGAGGTTTATGTGCTTATAATTAAACTTAGAACAAATTACGTTGTTTTGACTCATTTACATTTGTTGTAACTGCAGGCTCGAGAAATAAACCTTTTTTGATTTTGTGATTATGTATCATGATTTAATCTACATCTCTGCATTAGCTGTTCATTTTTGCATTCTTTATTAATTAATCAATCTTGGTTCTTTGTTTCCTTCCCAAAGGTCTGTCAGGGCTCTTCGACACTGGCCTGCACCATGCCAGCCCCTCTGCCCCCGATGCCTCCGTCATGAATCTGATCTCAGCCCTGGAGTCTCGGGGTCCCCAGCCTCCGCCCTCCGCCTCCTCCCTTCTTTCGCAGTTCCGCACGCCATCCTGGCAGACAGGTAGGGCTTTGTTAGACCGTCCCTCATGTGTTGACATTCAAACAGGCCCAAAATGACATTTAAAGAACCTCCCATGTTAAACTACTTAATTATTCTGACAAGGCTGTTTGGGAATTTTCCTTCTCCTATCACTCTAGATTACTTTAAAAATACAATTTATTGCTTCCATTATTTCATAATTTTAAATGACAGGTTGATGGAGACTAAAGAATGTTTCAATATCATTTCTTTCTCTTTTTTTTTTTACAGCAATGCACACACCTGCCCCTCCTGAACTCTTCATCTCTGGAGCGCTTCCTGGCTCTGGCTCCTTCCCCTCGGCCTCAGCTCTCTCAGCCTATCAGCATCCAGCATCCTTCTCCAGTCGCCCCTTCCCTCCAGGCTCCCTTTCCCTCCAGGACACGCCCACATTTAGTCCCACATCCAATGGCCTGCTCTCCCCACACGACCCCTTACTACACATCAAGGCCCCTTCCCAGTCCAGCCTGGGGTTTGATAGACTCCTGACGTCGCAGGGCGCCGCAGCAGCTGCCTATCGGGGCAGCCAGGATCCCACGAGTGTCACATCAGCCCAGGCGTCCTCTGCCAGGCACCTGCAGTCACACCAGTTCAACCTGCTGTCATCACAGCTCCAGGACCAGTCGTCCCAGCTGTACAATGCATCAGTGTTTTCCTCAGCGCAGCCTCAGTCCAATTCGGCTCAGGAACGGGCTGTTCCCCGACAGGACAGCGTTATCAAGCACTACCAGCGGCCAACGCCGGCTCAGTCCCAGCTCTCATCCTCTGCGGCCCACTCCCTTCAGCACTACCTCAGCTGTGGAGGCGCCGGGTACCAGCAGATTGCCCCCCACCACAGGCACGCTGGCCTTTCCTGCAGCCCATTGGGTGACCAGAGCCCCTCATCTGACCACAAGCCCCCCCCTCGCACTGATCAGTATCGGCCAATCATCCAGCCGCCCTATTCTTCATCCTCCCCCTCTTCGTCTTCTTCCTCCGCTGGGAAAGGTACCAAAAGCAGCTCCAGCAGCGGTTATTCTTCTGCCAGTTCAGCATCCTCCTCTAGGACTCCCCACACACCCCCCTCTGCTTCCTCTACATCCTCTTCCTCCTCCTCTTCTTCTGCCACCTCTGGGGCTCATCCTTCCAATTCCATCCCCGCATCCAGCTCCAGCGCAGCCCCTTCTAGGCAGCAGCCCCCACCTCAGCCCGCTCCTCCTCCCCCAGCCCCGCAGCAGCCCCCTTCCACATCTTCGTCAGCCCCCCAGTCTCTCCCCAAATCCTGCCTCTCAGGCTACGGTTCGCCCGTGCCTCCAGTGAAGACTTCCACCTCTTCTCTTACTGGTCAGACCCCACCCCAACAACAGACACAGTCATATTCTCCTAATCAGCCCCCTCCTTCTCACCTGGCTCAGTCTTACGGAGGCTTCAGTTCGCCACAAGCCCAAGACCTGAGCTCTGGTACGGGCGGAAAAGGCTATGGGAGTCTTGGAGGGCGAAGCCAGTCTTACCCCACTGATATATATGGAACTGACTCCGCTTATGGATCTCTTCCATCCTCTCTGGGCGGAGCTGGGAGCCCATCACTAGGCTATGGAGCCCCAGGTCACTCCCCTGCCCTTTTAAGGTCAAGTGGTTCATCAGGCAGCGGAGCATCTGCAGGAGGAGGCAGCAGTGGCACAGGAGGTGGGAACTCTGGCTCGGGAGGAGGAGCGGGAAATAGTATGAGCAATGAGAGAGGTGGAGGTGGCAGTGTTGGCGGGTCTTATCACCTTCCAGACTCAAGCCCCTCCCCATCAGGCAACTCAGGCATCGTCCGTCCAGGGTTGCACTCCCCAGTGCCCACCTGTCCCACACAATCTCCGGGAGGCGCAGGCTCTAATAAATACATCTCCTCAGTTCTCTCCCCCACCTTCCTCGCCTCCCCGCAGGGTTACCCCGACACCAGAGGCCCCAGCTCCCAACCTCAGTCCTACCATTCCACCTCGTCCAAAACAAAGGCAGACACCTCCATGCTTGGAGTGGGCTCTCAGAGATCCCAAGAGGAAGTGGATGACGACGACGAGTTCTTGATCCAGCACCTGCTGCAGGCGCAGGCAAGTCCCGCTCCCCAGGGTGGGCATCACCATCCTCAACAACAACCCCAACAGACGTCCCAACAAACGCAGTCCCAGCCCCAGTCAGGGCCCTCGGACACTGATTCAGGCAAAGGGCTGACCTACGACATGGGTAAGAGCTCTGAGGAGAGGTACCACCCCCAGAGTGTCATCCGTACCCACAGTGCCACATCTGCTGGTAATGCAGGGTCTGCAGGGTCCATCTCAGGGCTGGAGAGCCAGCTGGAAATGTCACTAAAGAAACAACAACAAGAACAACAACAACAGCAGCAACACCAACAACAACACCACCATCACCAACAGCAGCAGCAGAGAAACGAAAGGTCTGTTGGAAGCAGCAGAAACAGTGGAGGGAGGGGCAGCGCTGAACAAGTGCACTCCCATCTCCATCACCATGACAACCTAGGCTCGGTAGTCCACTACGGGCGAGGAGATCCATACAGCCAACACCCCCTTGCACCCCAACTCTCCTCACATAGTCAGCTCGTTTCCTCGCACTCGCAGATCCCGTCCCACTCCCAGATGGAGCTCCAGAAGAAGCCGCAGGAGCGCGCTGAGATTCCTTATCCGCGGAAAACGCCGGAAATCCAGCAACAGCATTCCCAAGCTGCCGCCTCCCTCATGGACTCTCCCACCGACCCATCCCGTCAGCCGCCCCACCTGCTCCAGTCTGTGCTGTCCCACACCACCCGCAACAAACTGGAGCCTCATCAGCAGCAGCACCACAAGATGGATTCTCACCAACAACACCAACAGCAGCACCACAAGATGGACTCGCATCGGCAACACCAACAGCACCACAAAATGGACTCTCATTCCCAACAGCAGCAGCACTCCATCAGCCAACAGCAGGCTGTGATGGAAGGTGGCGGCGGGACGCTCGGCTCGAGTAAACACCAGGCTCAGTCTCAGTCCACCCAGCTCCAGCTCCAGCTCCAGTCACAGGCCATGGAGGTGGCGGCGGCTCACTACAACCACGGGCCCCCGACACATCAGCACGATCCGAGCCAGGTCAAACAGAGCTCGGTGGTGTCTTCCTTGGACATGCTGGAGCGTTCTCTTTCTCAGACCTCAAGCACGGACGTAGCCGTTGCAGAAGACAGACGCGGCGGGGGAAGGAGCGGAGGGAGCAGCGATCGCCACAGACAGCAGCAGGAGCAGAGGCAGCACCCGTCCCACCATCTCTCGCAGCAACACTCAGCCTCTGAGCTCCACTCCTTCCTCTCCGAGCCAGACATGGGCTTATCCACCCCGCCTCACATGCACCACCTCTCACAGCACCACGCGCAGCAGCAACAGCAGCACCCCGGCTCCCAACACCAACAAACCCACTCCCACCACCCTCACTCTCAACACCATATACCCTCACAGTCAGCCTCAGGCCACTCCCAGTCTCAGTCTGACCCCCAGCAGCCCCTCTCTTCCCAGCTCACCCCCCAGCAGAGCCAGCTGGACCAGCAGCGCTCCGAGCAGCACCAGTTTGACAACGTCAGCCCAGTGGAGAAGGCAGACCAGAATCAGCAGAGTAACCGCTTCGTCCCCCTCACTTCCATCTGCTTCCCGGACTCTCTCCTTCAGGATGAGGACCGCTCCTTTTTCCCGGGAATGGAAGACATGTTCTGTGCAGAAGACTACAAGTCGAGCTGTGCCGGAGGTGCTGGGCCGGGACAGGAGGAGATGAACGACAGCCACACCGGGCAAGAGGGAATGGATTCAATGAAAGGTGGACAAGGCGGAGGTGGAGCAGGTGGAAGTGGCGGAGGTAGCTACGACATGATGGGGCACCATGGTGGAGATCAGGGTTACGAACCCTACTGTCACGGCCTGGAAGAGCCCAGCAACAACACCATGACTCTGGATCTGGACTCCCTTAAAACCCACGAGCTCCCTTCCACTGTGAACACGGAACAGCTGGGGTTGATACAGTCCCAGGGCCCAGCTATGGGTATGGGCTCCAACCCGGCTGGTCCCAACAACCCTGGAGCTAAAATGTCCTCTGGGCCCGGAGGACCCAGCCAAGGCACTGGTTCCGGAGGCCTCCAATCTCCTATTTTCTGCTCCTCTCGTCCCAAGAAGCTCCTCAAGTCGAGCTCCTTCCATCTGTTAAAGGAGCGGCGGGACCCCAACACACTGCCTAAGAAAAGTTACGCTCAAGAATACGAGTTTGAAGACGATGAGGATAAAGCCGACCAGCCGGCTGACATCCGGTTGAACAGCCGGAGGCTCCCGGATCTGTTGCCAGACTTGGTGTCGAGCTGCAGAAAGGGAGGAGGGGGAGGCTCTCTCAGCCCTTTGATGGGTGACATCGACTTCTACCACGCCTCTGGATACTCCTCGATGGGGTCACACTCTCTTATGCCTCAGGAAGGACCCAAGAAGAGGGGCCGAAAGCCTACTAGACCCAAGAGAGATGGACCACCGAGACCAAGAGGCAGGCCACGCATCCGCCCGATGCCCGAGCCTTACACTCCACGGGGGATGATGGGAGAAATGGCTCCTACAACTCCAGGAGCGGGATTCACTGTAGAGGGCCGAGGTAGGGGTAGAGGCCGCGGAAGCCGAGGTAGAGGACAGAGGAGGGAGGATATGTACATGGAAATGAGCGGGAAGGAGCAGGATCAGATGCAACAACAGCAACAACTCCAGCCGCAGCAGCTCCAGCAGCAGATGCACGAGCCCATTCCTCCTCTGAAGGTCAGTGCCATTCAGGATAAAAAAGGCTTAGAAATATTCAAAGAAAGCACAGTTGTTTTTCTAATACATTTAAAAACGTTAAGTATTTTAACTATATACAGTGCCTTGGGTAATCTTTGAAAAAAAAAAATGTCCTTTCCTTATATTACATAGGATCTGATTTGGGGGGGGGGGAAGGCTAAACCCATAATATTTTTTTAATTGCAGTAAAAAACGTCATCATGGCTTTAATGTTTTTTCGCAGTATGTATTTTTGCACCTTCAGGCAAATTTACTTTAAATTAGCGTTTCATTATTCCTAAGCCTGACAAGTTTTCTTAACTGCCTCATTGTTTGGTCTATAAAATATGATGAAAAATGTTTGTTCAGGTTTCTCAGGGGATTTCTATTAAGTGCTTTGTTATGGTTATTAGAAAACCCAAATATATTTAATATATAATATTGCAGGATATGTCATCTGATTAAATTAAAATAACTTCCTTTGTATATCTATTTTCGATTATATGAATTGGTTACAACAAATAAAATATTTATTGTATGTCTCTTAACTAATTGATCTGTTGATGAATCTTTGCAGCCATACTTTTAATTCTTACCCGTTTCCTTTTTGTCTTTCTTGTTTCAGATCAAGTTACCCATTGGTACCCTGTCCTCCTCCGATGCCTTGCTGAGGACGGACTCTCTGTCCGGCACGGACCCCGCTCTGTCGGACGGCTCGGTGGGCTCCGCTCCCTCTCTGGGTTTGAGTCCTGGACCCCCCTGCAGCACGGAAAGCAACAGAAGTCATGACAAGAACAAGCAGAAAAGCCAGATGATGAGTGAAGGAGTGGACGATGAGGGACTGGAGGAAAGGGTAAGAGCTGCATGATTGTGGTTGTAAGAGCAAAACATTGAAATAGTTCAATTTTTAAACAGTTATTTTTGACTTTAGTTTTAACAAGTGTCTGTTTTTTGTTTTGCTTACAGGGTGATGAGAAGGACTCTGATTCCAAGGCCGGCTTTGTCGCTTCATTCTTGGACTTCCTCAAGACGGGGAAGAGACCTCCAGGCTTGGACATCTCCCCAGGAATGGAGCATGACAACGGAGAAACGTCCCCCTTTAAATCGGGAGGTCTGCGCCAGTTGTCTCCTGGACCTCCTCCGCCGCCGCTGCCTCCCTTTGGGGACAGTGAAGGGAACGGGGGTCTGACTCTGGGCAACTGCCACAGCCCCAAGCGCTTGGAGGACGAGCTGAAGAGGAACCTGGAGACGCTGCCGTCCTTCTCCTCCGACGAAGAGGACTCCGTGGGGAAGAACCAGGACCTCCAGAAGAGCATCTCCTCGGCCATCTCTGCTCTGTACGACACCCCTCAGCTGACCTCCAACATGCAGAGCCCTCTACCTCCGTCCCCTCCCCAGCCTCAGTCCCAGGCCACCCCGTCCCCGCTCACTCCCTCGCTGCAGCCCCCCACGCTCAGCCCTCAGCCCGCCATGCACACCCCCCACGACCTGCCCCGGTCCAACGAGCCTGACGTCCTCCAGCTAGAAGACGACAGAGATATGGATGAGAACAAAGAGGAGGGAGAGCAGAGGAGCGCGGGAGGAGACGAAGAGAGGGACATGACGGAGGAGAGAGAGCCACAGCTGGAGACCCTGGGAGCCCCGAGTCTAGATGGTAAGTTAGGAGTTTTTGATTTCCTGTCATTTTAAATCTTCGTGTTGATTTCTGTACAGCTCAGCTTAAGATGTTACTAGATCCCCCTTTAGGCTGAGCTGCTTGTGTTTCCAATCAAATGTCCGTTTATGGGAGAGTGAATTCTTGTGGCTGTTTTTGATCGATGTGTAAAATTGATCTGAATCTTTCCCCTCTTTGCTTCCAGCGCTGCTCCCCGAGCTTCCTTCAGAGCCAGAATCTCCTGAAGCTCCCTCCATCCCTCCTTCTCCCGCCTCCTCATGTTCTCCCTCTCACTCCCCCCTACCTCCCCTCTCACTCCCCTCACCCATGCCCCAAGCTGAGGAGGAACAACAGGAGAACTCCCAGCCTCTGAGCCCTGTTGCTCCCACTTCCCCATCACCTCCCCCACAAGCTGCCCTCTCTCAGCCTGCCACTTCTCCCCCTCCCCCTCCTTCACTTCCTTCTCATCCCACTTCCCCTCCTCCCCCTTCTTCAGTCCAGAAGGAGTCTCCCATGCCGTCTCCAGAATCCCCCGCCTCTCCCGAAGAGGCCCCGACTCCTAAAATCACCTCCCTGCACCTCGCGCAGAAGCAGGAAGATGCAGCCATCGCCGGAGAGAGTGAGGAAGACGAGACTGAGAGTGGAGGGGAGGGCATCTTCAGAGAGAGGGACGAGTTTGTGGTGCGGGTGGAGGACATTCAAACTCTCAAGGTATTTGGGTGTAAATGTTTGTTCCGTTTTTGACAGTTAAGGAATCATGAAGTACTTTTTTTTTTTTTTTACACAAATAGAAAAAGTTACTGAAACCATTATTTGAATGAATTCAAAAATAATAACGCTGACGCAAAAGGCTAAAAATAGTTGAATCTAAGACATTTTATACTTACTTGTGTGTCTTGTGTTTGTGCACAGTTGGCCCTGCAAATGGGCCGCGAGCCCCCACCCATCTGGAGGGTGCAGAAAGCCCTGCTGCAGAAGTTCAGCCCGGAGATCAAAGATGGACAGAGACAGTTCTGCGCCACGAGCAACGTGAGAAATCTTGTAGTATACGCTGTCATGTGTTTACATTGATACATTCTTAATTCACAAGTTGATCTTAACACTCTGTTTCTGGCATAGTATCTTGGCTACTTCGGAGATGCTAAGAGGCGGTACCAGCGAATCTATGTCAAGTTCCTGGAGAATGTGAACAAGAAGGACTATGTGCGAGTCTGCTCTC
The DNA here is from genome assembly GCF_949606895.1 of Notothenia rossii. NCBI lineage: Eukaryota > Metazoa > Chordata > Actinopteri > Perciformes > Nototheniidae > Notothenia > Notothenia rossii. The sequence continues at coordinate 9,531,241 of NC_136910.1, forward strand.
GGAGACCTTGGCGCAGAGCCACCCCGGCTCCCAGGTACCCAAATAAAAACATCAACTCCCCCTCAGTGCTCCGAGCTCCCGTTCCCGGCAGCGTTTAGCATCGCTTTAGCAACAAGTAAAGCTTTCCGTCTTTCAGGAAACCCTTAAATCGCAGAAAGTCGAGGTAGAGCAGCCGTCAGAGAGAAAGAGAGAATACGTGTTCTACATAGAACAAGATCCAGTTTCACCAAAATCAACTTGGTTCAATAAAGCACTTCCTGCTCATCAAAGATGCCTCGCACATGAACAGGTGTTTGGGCCCAGGGTGCCAACCATTCTGATATATGATCATCTTTTTTCTCTCAAGTAAAAACATTTTGGTATTAAGACTTGCTCGACGAAGTTGAGATGAAATCACTCTGCCTAGATCAAATCAAAAGACAGGAGGGGCTTCCAGCTGAAATTTGTGAGAATTTGGCTGAATTGAAAAATGTTCCGTCTATACCTTCTATTGATCTTTATTGGTTTCCAGCTCTAAATAAAAAATTTCTCGTGTCACAGACGCCCGCCCCTCCCCAGAATGGCGTCCCCTCCTACTGCCACCCAGGCACCACCCAAAGTGGAGAAAGAGGAGAGGGTGACTCCGCCGGTGCAGCGCGAACAGAGGGAGAAAACACGGACCACGGCGGCAAAAGAGCTACGGGAGAAAAAGGAGGCTCCGGCTGCTGTGCCCAAAGCCAAGGAGAAAGAGAGGGAGCCCGAGAAGGAGAGGGAGAAGAGAGTCCAGCCGCAGCAGGACAAAGTGGAGAAACGTGCAGTGGCAGAACGAGGAAGAGCGAAGGAGGAGAAGAAGGTGGTGGAGAGGAAAGAGAAAGAAAAGGCCGAGCGACCTCCCAAGGCCAAGCCGACTAAAGTGAAGGCGGAGCCACCGCCCAAGAAGAGGAAGAAGTGGCTGAAGGAAATACCTTCATCATCGGACTCGGACTCATCGGAGGAGGCGGCCAGCGAGAATGAAAGTGAGTGCCGTGACGTCTTTTTTTTTTTTTATATAATTTTTCATGCCGCAGTATGAGCTTTGGTTTTAACTCTGGCCTCCTCCTCCTCCCAGTGCCAGTGAAAGGCGGAGTGAACAACCGGGCCATGAGGGAGATGTTCAGGAGCTACGTGGAGATGCTGGTCAGCACGGCGCTGGACCCCGACATGATCCAAGCCCTGGAGGACACTGACGGTGAGAAGCGCCTCCTCAGCATGTTTACAATTAAAGCCTCCTTTAAAAAATGGACTGACATGCAAGAGACGGAAATAGAGGAAGAAGCCTCGTTGTTACTAGGGCTGCAATAATTGAAAAAAAAAAAACTAATTGCGATCATTATGATTAATATTGCAATTTGATTCACAATATCAGAAGGAATGATCATTTTTGAAAAGTTATTCACAAACAATATGTTAAAAATGATGTTATTTTAAGAAGATCTGCATCAAATGTTTTTCAGTCGGTCAGATGCTGTTTGCCGGCTGGGACTTCTCTGCAGCACCAAAGTACTGGATTCAGAAAGATATTTTCATATGTTTTGCATTAACCAAATATTGTTTCCTACCGCGATTTGGTTATTGCACTAGTCCTTATTGCAATTTTCTTATTATATATCTAATTGTGCTTCCTTATTTCTTATCTAACTCCGCATGCTAGTCTGGGAGTATGTTTCCTACAGATTAGATGTCCACATTGAGAGCCCAGTGTTGAGGCATTTTGAGGATATTTTTCTCAAAATGCCTTTCAAGTATCTGTGTGTAGTTTGGGCAGGTTGAATAACCACCACTGACGAGCAGCAGCTGCCAGGTGTCCGATCAAGCCATCCAGCTGGACAAACTGGAGAGATGTCCCAAACTCTGCAGCAAATTGACATGACTCTTTTTGGAAATCCCAATAAACAAGGTGGTTGAAGGGAATGCTGCCAGAAAGAGCTGCTTTGAATCTGCCCTTGGTCTTTAAAGTGATTGGCAGCGCCTTGAATGTTGACTAATGACGCTTCCTTCTCCTTGATTGGCCCCCAGATGAGCTGTACCTCCCGCCGATGAGGAAGATCGACAGCATCATCAGCGAACAGAAGAGGCGGTTGTTGAGGAGAGTCAGCATGAGCTCTCAGCACCAGGTAATCTGTCCTGATGCGCTCTGCTGTGACTCATACCTCGGATCGCAGTAACGAAACACGCAGTGGATTAACTGGTTTGTCAACAAAGAAAAAGTTGATTTCATGATAATCGGCTAATCAATTTGGTCGTTTATGATCATTTTTCCAGATTGTCAGATATTTTTCATTTAATATCTTATATTGACATCACCTTGGGTTCTGAAATGTTAAAAAGGAAATAATCATAGTTAAGATTAATTGGTAATCGAGTGGTGCAGGAATGAGGTATTTCTGTAGGCCGACCCGGAAGTAAGCTGCGCAAGGGCTCCCTCGACAAAAAAGCAATTGGACTTCTCCAGAGGATTTTGGAATATTGTAAAAAATAAGATCTGTGGAAAACAAACCTGTTTGATAAATGCACGTTTCGTTCAGCCGGATAATCTCCACCCCTACACTACTTTTATCATTTTCAAATCATAAATCTATCTTTTAAATTAATCATAAACACAATGTGGCACACTTTTGAAAGAATATGTAGTTGTACTTCTCCCTGTATCAAAACATCTGTCTCCCCTCACAGGAGTTCCTGCATGCGTACCCCCAAATCCTGGTTGACCCCCTGGACTCGGGGCTGGTGAGGGTGCGGCTCAGCGGGGATGCTTACAACCGCAAGACCCTCAACAGAGTCAAAAAGACCCTGCCTAAACCACAGGTAGGTGTGAGGATAGTTAGTGTTTGTGGGTCTTTTTAACAGATGATGTATTGTTCTGACAAAGGGACGAACACTATTTGTCTCTGGTTTGGGCGACACTGAAACCAAAGCATCAATACAAATAAACGTATTACCGTAAAAAGCTCAGATTCATTATCTCTACGGACTCGGAGGGTAAACCGTACCCATTTCCTCTTAACACCTGCTGAGGGTTTCTAGACCGGCTCCACTTTCACTCGTTCTTACATGGAATTGAAAGAGTACTTTCCCCTGTGGCTTTTTACTTTTCTGCCTACGTAATGTTTTATAAGAGATCTTTATCTGATTACATTTTGTTCTCTCTTTCTAGGACCTTAAACTGTCAGGGGAGACGCATCGTATCTACAGTCTCTTCCACTCCCTGCATCACTATAAATACCACACCTTCTTACAGTGCAAGAAAGAGGTAAGCAAGCAGCTTCCCCAGTGTTGGTGTTAGGCTTGTGCAGACTGGGGTTTGATTGTATTTCCACCATCGTCCTACACTGACGTACGCAATTCCAACTGAATGATATTATCAATAATATATAGAATATGTTTATTTCGAGATGTTCCTGTAGGATTGTTATTTCCTAATAATGATGAATGAATTGCAAACAATTGTGCCGTCCCTTTTCCATGAATTTGATCCCACGTCTCCATTCTCCCATTTACTGCTCAACAAAACGGTGCTCCTTGCAACCTAAGGATAGTTATGGGTCATTGAACTATTTGTATACACATATTAAAGATAAGAACATAATGTTAAAAGGAACACCATGCTTCGAAATTGTTGCACCAAGCATACATTTAAAAGTTGTGAATTCACACTGTTGTTTATTCAGATCACTTTAACTGTATTACCGGCAGAAAGCTTAACGGTTTGAATATTTTGAAGCTTATATTCAAAATCTTGAATCCAAGTTCATTCCTAATGTCATTAATAAAATGTAACACAGAATAAATAATAACTTCAAAATGAACTTCCACTACTACGAAGAATATGATTATAATTCTTTATATAAGGCAATACAAATGTGATAACAGTATCATTTGTTTCTATTGGTAATCTCTCTCTATAATTTGTGTTTAGCCCTAGGGCTGCACCATATTGAAAAAAACTCACATTGCGATATTCTTTTCCCCTGAGATATATATTGCGTTTTTTTTAACTATATTTAACCGGATGAAGGATTTTAGTCACAGACGTCTGGATCTTAACTGGTTGACTCATCATACCTTAAGTCATGATCTAACATGATGCAGGTTGCTTACCCTCAAAGAAGGGGGTTCATCTGTGAATGAAGAAGAGTGGAGTCTAGAAGGGATCCAAGAGATTAAACGTATTACATTAAACTATAGGAAGCTTCATTATCACATTAGGGAATTAACATACGTGACCAAATAGGTCATTTCACTTTTGATTCCACAATTAAAACCTTTTTTGTGCAAATAGCAGCAAAGTAGTGGACATCTTTTAAACAACATTATACAAATAAAATTAAGAACAGCTATACACCAGCTCCTTTAAGCCGTTTTGAACCTTTCTCATATGGTGGAACAGCGGCAAAGGCATCTGAAATAGTTGTTTGCTGTGCATGCAGACTCAGAGCCTGCATGTCACTCCACTCAAGTACCGCTGACATGAGAGAGCGCAAGTTTTCCTTTTGTAGCAAGTAGCAAAATAATTGTAACATGACGTGTTTGAGTTCATTTATCTACTTAATATCGAACGTCCTAAAAAATAAAAATAATGCGCATATAGCGGTTATCGCCATGACACGGTATATCGTTCAGCCCTAGCCCCGGTCATGTTAGCGGTTTATCAACATAGTTTTCTCATTTTGGAATCGAGCTGTTACTACAATCATGTACTAGTACATTCTCACCAAAAATAGACTGTATGAAAAGCCTAAATCTATTTAAACAAGTGTAAAATAAAGCATATACAAGCTGGCTCTGTGTATTCTACGCTGGTCTGAGTCTTGGCGTCACCACTGACAGTGTGTGTGTGTGTGTGTGTGTGTGTGTGTGTGTGTGTGTGTCCCCCTCACAGACCAACAGCATCGAGCAGGCGACGGAGGACCCCGGCCAGGAGGAGGTGGTGCAGCAGTGCATGGCCAACCAGAGCTGGCTGGACTCCCTCTTCAGCTCCTTCATCGAGCTGCTCACGCTCAGCACCAAAGCCTGAGTCCTCACAAAGAGAGAGACAGAATGGATTAAAAAAAAAAAAACTAAATGAAGATACGAGAAGAGATGGATCCCACTGTACAGCCCCCCCTCCCTCTTCAAATCTCTAAGATGCGAGGATGAATTTTTAAGAACCCTCGACGGACACAATGGGTCTGTTCATGTGACCTCGGACACTGGCCTCTGTTCTTTTATCTTGTTGTTGATCACTGACTAAAGAGATGTCTTACTTGGTTGAGAAGGCGGGACCCCGTCGGATTAAAGGTCACCGGCGGGGTCGAGAGGGAATTGCTTAAAAAAGGGAGCGCCGCGAAGAGGAGCAGAAACGCCAAGTCACCGGAGGAGCCACTGAGATGTTAACTTTGTGTCATGAAGACAATAGTTCAAAGAGAAACTATTACCACTTAGTTTTTACATAAATTATTTTTTTGAAGACTAACATCAGCTGTTGGCTTTTGAAGAGAGTGGAAGCGGGTGAGAATGCTTTTTAAACTGCGTGCAGAGTTTGCCGGGAGCAGCGTGAACATGAGACTCGTCCGCGAATGGAAACATGAAATGTGTTAATAAACGCTCTCGCTCTCTCTCTCTCATCTACGTGAAGGGCGGCCCCAGTCAGCTGTGTGATAATATATAAACACATTTTTATTATTTATATGAGGAGGTTTTTAACTTAAACTCTCACAAGCGCTGGGTTGCTGCCCTAACATTTTAAAAACCTTTTTATTTTCCACAGAATCAGTATACAGTCAGTAACCCACATATCCAAGCCGTCTTCCCCTCTATACAAAAGAAACAGACGTCGAGACAGAAATATTGTATCAAATACAGTGGGTGTAAAATAATGAGGAAAAAAAAAGTAAGAAAAAAAGATAACGGGGAAACTTTATTTGAAACTTAACATTGTTGTGCTTCAGTTCAATCATCATCAGTCATGCAGGTGCAAAGAAAAAGAAGTAAACTATCCATTTCCCATGTGGGAAGAAGGAGTATAAATAAGTAATATTTAAAGAGGAAATAGTCATTTCATTTTTATCATTTTGATGTTTGTGCATACTATGACTTATTTTGAAAACAATCTAATTTTCCATAAAAAAAGGAAAAAAAAGGCGTGTAAATATTGTACAGTTCTTGATGAAATTCTTTGTCCTTCTGTACATTAACTCTCCTGTATTTGAGAAACAAATAAAATCTGCAAAGAACAAACTGTTTCATTTCCCCACAGTGTGTGTGTTCCTTTACGTCCATCTTTGTGAGGACATTTTGACTACCACGCTCTGTTTCTGAGGGTTACGTTTTTAACTATTGCTTCTTACATGAAAAGCTGTCTTTTCATCATCTGCTAATGGAGGAACGTTTTTTTCTTCACGTCAAAAAAGTCCTATTTGCATGATGACTATAGTTAATTATGCAATTTACACAGTGGGAACCTGATCCCCTTCAAATGGACTTCACAGCCAAGCAGGACCAACTTCAGACTTGAAGATAAATACCACATTTTATTTAATGTAAGATGTTTGAGCCTTTTAAATGCTGGTTCCATGAGAGCATTATTGCATTTTTATCAGGGTTTTTCCACAGCCTGGGTCAATGATATAAAATCAACCACGTAGATTTTGCTGCATTATTTGATATTCAGCAAACCTGTAAATTACTATTGGCGCTATATGGCAAGCTAATCTGGTGGAAAATAGTACAACAATTACATCTCCCTACGTTTTTCTTTACATATTCACAGTTACTGATTTGGAAGAGTAAATGTGTTTTTAAAAAAATCGAACCATTTAACATGTATTTAACACATTTTAAGGGTGTAAGGGGCTAGGAAGTGCTTTATACCACAAATGGTCCTCACAAGTACGACAATATAAATGTTTGTGTGTGTGTGTTTATCCGGTTTGGTTTATCCCCACCTCGCGGGACCGCTGATATGAAACTCTCGCTGACGTCACATCTGGGAAACGAAACTGACGACTCGGAGTTTCCCGAGAACACCGATCAACCTCTTTAAAACAGAGAGAAAGCAGTCCTGGCGATACTCTAGGAATGTATGGGCTGGGATTGATTGACTCGCCTTTAGTTCTTAGTTACAGACATTGTCTTGCATCATATTTCTGACCTTTGATGCAGATACAACTGCACTTGAACTCAACACCAGCTGAGGCCACTGCAGGTAGGAGCGGTTTTATTACTGCTGTCAGTGTCTAGTTATTATCTGTAGTGAACGAATGTGTTACTCAGTCATTCCGTCTTAAGCTGTTGTTTGTGTAGCTCTGCATTGTTACACACGGTCATTGGAATATTGTATAATACTGCATACCTGTAGATATGTTTAGCCTTGTTAATTTTTACTCTAAACGAAGTCGAACCATTCCAAACATGAAATACATGTACACTAATATTATAGTATTAAACTAGTAGGCTATGTGGCTATTCGTAAAGTATATATATTTTGAGATATAGTTAGTTTCACTCTTCTTTCTTAAATATTTACTGTAATAAGTTAGTATTTTTGAGTATTTAAAAAATAAATCTAGTTATTTATTTATTATTACCCTATCAGAATATTTTTGGTATTGCGTGTTCACACAGCTGGCGTAATCTTGGCCTGCTTCCTCTTTCTTGCAATACAGAAATTGCCAATTTAGGTAGATTTTTCCAGCTGCACCATAGTCTTTGAGTGCATCACAATCTAATATTAAGGAAGTGGATAATCATATACTTTCTCTGTGATAATTACGTTTAATAAGTTATGATGATAAATCAACAACACAAGGTACAATGGAAATAATACGTTTTCAAAAAAATACAAGACTAACATTTTTTAGCTAACAGTTTTTGAACATGCAAATGTAAAATAGGTTTGTTTTTTATATAAACATTTTTTTTACTACATATAGTACTATTTGGTGTTGTATGCATGCATCGGTTTTAAAGTTACTAAATAGTGCCTTCTACAGGTTAAAATCATACTTTTTTTTACGTTTGACTTTTGTGTAAAGCTATAAAAACATATGAATAATGATAGTGATTATAAATGAATCCTCTCAGATCCTTTCATTTTGAAATAAAGCATGTGAACAATTATTCCATATACATTGTGTCGATGTTCACTGTTTGGTGCAAGCTACTCTGGATAGTGCATAGCTACAACACTCATTTGGTATGTACGATTTGAATAGTATAAACTTAACTTTTTGTTTCTCCTGCAGAAATGTCTAAACCGCTGCTGATACCGTGGCTGCGGACCAAGATTAACAGCGGCCAGTATGACGGTGTCCAGTGGACCAACCCGGAAGAAACAGAGTTCTCCGTCCCATGGAAACACGCTTTAAGACAGGACTCCTCCAACACGGACATCCTCATCTTTAAGGTAATGTCACACACAATAATCATGATGATGTTGAAAAACACGAGTCGCAATAGGCCTACGGTTTAAACAAAATCAGGTATAAGGATCAACTTTAAACCATTTAAAACTGTAAAAACAAGTAAAATATTTGTTCTAACTATTCTGAGAGAAACAGGTAGCCGGTGCTGTGTTTTAACCCTTGTCCCCGCTGTAGGCCTGGGCAGAGACGAGTGGCAATGGCCGAGCTCCCGGAGATCATTCAGTCTGGAAGAGGAACTTCCGCAGTGCCCTCCGAGCAAAAGGCTTCAAGCTGATCTCAGACAATAAGAACGACGGTGCTAACCCCCACAAAGTGTTTCGCTGGCCGGAGGCCTCAGCTTCAGGAGGTGAGGATCCACAGAGCCGGCCGTAGACTGTCAACATTTGGTACTTAATTGTACTGGATAACAGGCCAGCTAAAAAAGGCATTTTCTCTATGCACTGTACTAAACTACTTACAAAACAATATTCTGTGTACTGGCACCTGGCAAAAATCCATAGTCAGTGTATAACCTAGAGTAGATGGCGGACTGAAAGCCCGAAGTTTGAAGGAAGAGAGGTTTATCGGCGCTAAGCAATGTCACAGTACTACTGTGAACAAATCACTTTTAATAAGGTCCTCAGTTAACTGTTCGCTATGGTATTTATTTGAACCTCTGTCAGACAGCCCTTCTAGACGTTGTTGCATACAATTATGTCCTGATTTACATTTCTGTGGTTGAGATCTGTGAGGGTAATATGCAAATACAGAATCATTACCATCCGTGAAGTGGATTATAGGATTAAAGATGTGTTCTGAGGAGAATAAATAATTAGAAAGGTTAACTAAGCTCTTTGCTTTTACTCTCAAAGCTAACTCTGCTGCTGGATCCCAGGAACAAGATGATCCCGATTTGTCTGAATATTTTCCCCTTCCTACACAAGAGGTAAATGACTGGGGGTTTGTAGAAACACGGGAGGTAAATCACAAATGCTGTATAATTTTACGATTGCATGTAAACACTTGTGTATCTGTGATATTTTAGAGCCAGGTCGTCCCAAACTTCGAAGACTATCTCTATCTTCCAGAAGACACTGTGTTTTCAGGTAAGCAAATTCCAGAAATGTTGATTAATTTGAAAGCTAAGAACATGGAATTACTTTTCTGAACATTTCCTAAGAACCAATTTTCACCAGCAGAACACCCCAGCCATCATGATATTCTGCAGGAGTGTCTGATGGGACTGAACATTGGCCCGGACACAGGTAGACTATCTCTTCTCATCATTTCCTCCTCATCATCGCTGCAGACTGAAGGTACTTTCCTGGAAACACTTTCTCAGTTTCTCCAACTTTTCCACAGAGGGCACTGCAGGCTTTGAGCTTCCTCCTGAGCAACAGCAGCTCCAGAACCCGGCTGTGATTGGTGGACATGCGTTGCCTGGGCAACAGCAGTTTCCAGTGATGTATGAGGGTGAAGCTGGGTTGCCTGAGCAACCGGCAGGACCAATAGAGGGAGCTGTAGGCGGGGCTTATGACGAGCAGTTTGCTGAGCAGTTCAAACATTCTGTGAACAACACCAGAGATGGAGAACATTTCAGTAAGTGGATAAACATGACTGAAAGAAAGGCAATGGACACACATATATCTAAAATATTAACATAGAATACCCTGACCTGTGCCATTATTATTCAACTGTGCAATACTCATATCACTTGGGATTATTATTGTTTACACTGTACACAAGCAATGATCTGTTTTCAGAATTCATATCTTTCGTAATACTAATACACCACTTTATAGTTTGTCATATACACATGTCTACATTGTTCTTATATTTTAGTACAATGTGCACATTTTAATTTTATTCTAAAATGGAGCAACTGCTCCGGGGATGAATACATTGTTCTGAATCTGATTAAGGCCATCAAAACAATGTGGTCTATAAACATGCCTTTTCTCATACACTTCTCTGCTTTTTGAATCCACAGAGACACATTTCGGGATATCCGTGTACTACAGAGGGGTGAAGGTGTTGGAGCAGCTGGTTGACAATGAAGTTGGAATCCGCTTGGTCTACAGGTAACACCCAAATAAAGCTTTCATCAAAGGAAACAAAATGTACAATGTCCCAAGTTTAAAAATGTACTCTCACAGTTAGAGTGAAAGTTGTTAGTTTGGAAACAACACAATATTCACTTTCTTGCTAAGAGTACTAGATTAGGTCATTATACCACTTTCTTTTTTACAGTTTTGCAAATACTACCACTTCTAAAGCTGCACAGTTAAAACCTACTTGGCACTTCAGCAAATATTCTTAAGTATGTAGACACTCGTAATTTTATTGTTTTAAGATACTATATTAAAAACGTTTTTGAGATACTATACAATGGCATTTTTATGACATATGAAAAATATTTTTTGCCAAACTGCTAACCAGGTTGTATAAATCTGAAGTGTAAAAAAAAACAACAAGTTTACTTTTTCCCCCGTTTTCATTCTTTATGCTAAGCTAGTTTACAGTCATGGCTGCAGCTAAATTAATGCTTTACTGATATGAAAGTGGCATCAATCCCATCTAACGCTCTGTAATAAATCCAAGGCAAATTACCTGCAGTTCAATTTAAAATTGAATGAGTTGTCTTTTCATCAGGCCTCAACTCACAGGGACAGTTTTGGATCCCGAGTCCGGCCTGTCGCTCGTCTCTCTGCCAAGTCCTGGAGCCATGCTGGATCAAACCCAGGCCAACCTGACCCAGCGCATCCTGGACAAGCTGGGCGAGGGTTTGGACGTCGGAATGTCGGGCAGTGTGGTCTACGGCCAGCGACGGGGTGAAATCAAAGCATTTTGGAGCCGCTCCAAATTTGACGAAAGCAGACAGCCGCAAGAGATTTCTAAACTGCAGCCTCAACCACTGTACATGTTCAAGGAATTTATCCAAGGTGGGTGAAAGAAATAACTATAACGGCTTTTTGTAAGTGTACTTGTGAAAATGTGGTGTATCTTTCATGTTGGTGGAGTGATCAATTGTCATTTTTCACAGTTTTTGAAGTTACTTTTATTTAGTATATGTTGATTGTTGTGCTTTTATTTATGTCTTTAATGTGTGCATAGGCCGAGTTTTATTCCATATTTTATTCCTTCTTATTCCACTCCATTGAAATGTAAATACTGTTATATTTTACTATATTTTTTATATTTTTCTAGTTCTCTACATGTGTTTTTAATTCTTGTTTACATGCACCACGACACCAAGTCAAATTACTCGTACGTGTAAACTTACGTGGTAATAAACCTGTTTCTGATTCTGATGTGCAAATGTCTCTGTTGATTGTGTATATTTATGTATATACATATTTATATTTGTACATACTTTTATATATATTTATATTTTGTATTCCTCGGGATTGTGGGAAATAGTATTTCGATCTCTCTGTCTGTACACACAAACTGAAAGATTGACATTAAAGTTGACTTTGTCTTTTACTAGGTATATTGGACTTCATAAATGGGAAGGAATCCCCTCCCAGCTCCCTGTTCTTCTGCCTCGGGGAGAAGTGGCCGGATAAAGACAACAGGCCTTGGGATAGGAAACTCATCACAGTGGAGGTGAGAGTACCTTTGAATTATTAAAGGGAACAGACAGTGTTGTGCTCTCACAGACCTCAAAGCAGTATTTCAGTTTGGCAGTGAAGGCTTTTCTCTCTCGCCGCACATACCTCTATCAAATTTCATGAGTGATCAAACCCACTAAATTGCTCACTCTAGAGAGCTGTAGTGAGCGGCGGCTTTCAAGAGGCAATTCTTTCTCAGTATTGATTAATAGCTCTGAGAGAACAAAGGCTGCATACCGGAGGTGACAGCTGATCCCTCAGGTGTAAAGGTGTGTCTGCTCTTCAACCACTACAGAGGAATGCATGCTGGGAAATTAGAAGCTCATACAAAAAGTTCCTTTGCAGCTTGACACGTCTCATTACTCCATCTCCATCTTTCTCAAATTGCATGGCTTCTGACAAGCTGAAATATGCCTTCCTGACTTTCATCCCTAATTTGACTTCTGTTTTTCTGTGTCAGGTGGTCCTGACTTCGATGGAGCAGCTGAAAAATATGGCTGTTGGAGGCGGCGCCTCCTCGCTGCAGTCTGTGGAGCTGCAGATGTCTCTGGAGGAGATGATGGACCAGTGCTGACGCACTTTGCTCATTGTTTACCCTTTTTGTGTCATTTACCTTGCCGAGAACATCTCAGAAATAATAATGTTTACATATTTTACGAGCATTTCGTTTTACGCCAAATAGATCAGGTAAAATAGTGGTGTAAATAATTGCTCTGGTGTTGTTTTTACTATAAATATGTGCTTTACATATAATAATCATGCTCTTATCACAGAGTTCTGATTTGATATTTTATACTTATTTTTGGTGTTAGTGTTTCTGGGAATTTAAACCACCTCTTCTATAATGTGCTGCTCTCTGATGCAAAGAAACTGAGATAAATAAATGCTCTTAAACAGGCTTTTCACTAATTGTATATTCTGCTCTTTTTAAAGTAATCTGTCTCTGCTTAAATACATTAGTACAATCTTTGCCTTGAATCTCAGTTTGGGGTATAATTTGATTTAACAGTAAAATCTTGAAAATAAACATAATGCACGTTCAAGACTTTATTAAAATATTAGAATATAATCATGTTAACAATGAAATTCACTCCTTAAAACCTACTGTAAACTTAACCTAAACCAATGTGACCTTTCTGCTGCTTTATATTATTATTATGAATATAAAGAAAAAAAGCTTTTTACATTCTATCTTGGGTCCATTCATTTGACGGGTCTGGGTGAGAAAACTACATTCCTTTGTTTCCAAGCATTGTCAATTTTAGCAATAGGACTTTTACAAAATAAATGTATAAATTAAACAAATGGGAGTTTCAGTTTTTCTCTCCTTCCTCTGCTTCTCCATCACTCTCTGAGCCAGACTTCCTCTCCTCCGGGAGGGAAAGATCTCTCATTCCAAACATGGGGACCAGCTTCCCCTCTGAGTCCACTCCCATCGGCTGGATAATGTCTTCTCTGTGGAACAAATGAGGAGAGATGGCAAAAGTACACACATCCTTTACTCAAGTAGAAGTACAGATACTCATGTTTAAAAATACTCTGGTAAAAGTAGAAGTACTGACTAAACTTATTTACTCAAGTAATAGTAAAGAAGTATGGGCTTTGAATTGTACTATAGTAAAAAGTTCCCATAACTACCAACTGTTTTAAAGACTAACTGACCTCCCTTTATATTAATAGAACAATAATGTCATTGTTAGCTAATGAATGTTTCCATGCTGAACAACGGCAACATGACAACGTTTTCATTGGTCCCTCTTCTTTAGAGAAGACCAGCAAGTGATGGATACACGGATCGTGTTCAAATCAATAGGCACGCAATGACTCTAAATAATAATGATCACGCCACCAAACACACATTCAAACTAAAGGAACCAGCCTGTTTTGAAAATGTAAAAAGTACAGGTATTTGTGTTCAAAATGTAAGAAGTAAAAGTAAAAAGTCGTCAGAAAAATAATTAGTAGAGTAAAGTATACCAGATAAATGTACTTAATTACAGTAACAAAGTATTTGTACTCCACTACTTCCCACCTCTGCCAATGAGGGATGAAAACCTCATTCACATTTAAAAATCAGTATTTACATTATTCTTATTGATTTCGTTTGATGTTACGGTTGTTGAAACTGACCTAGACAGCTTGTTGAAAAGCATGAAGAGCCTCTTGGCCTCCTCCTCCTTCTCCTCCTCCGTCATGCCCTCCATGGGGTCAGGCTGCTCCTCCTCCACCCTTCCTGTCACCAGGTTGATGCGATCTTTGACCTGCCGGTACTCCTCAGTGTCTGAGTCCGAGTCACTGGAGTACTGGGCATAAGAGCTGAGGGTCCTGGAGCTCTGGCCCCCCAGCAGACCCCTGGTGGCCAGGAGACCCGCTGCGTTACCATAACCTGTGTACTTCACAAAGCGGCCCACTGGAAGAAGATGTGAAGATGGTGACAAACCATTAACAGTTTGTGACAGATATCTGATCAAAATTCTGCTAATATCCAGCAAGAAGGCTATCACTAGGAATTGGGGTAAGGAAGGACCACCAATGAAAAACCAATAGGTAACAGTTGTGGAAGAAATCTTTTTGATGGAAAAACTGACAAATAAATTGAGATTACAAGAAATACAACTCAACAGAAAGTGGGAAAAATGGACTCTATACAAGACTCAAAACAAAGACATTTGAATGGAACAATAGCTAATAGATACATATATCAAGAATATAATAACATGAAGGCATATCCCTAGCCTTTTATTTCATTTTAAATGTTGTAATGCCTTGCTGGCTTTTTGTAAAATTATTATTATGTTGTGGTAACCAGCATGTTAATACCATGTATATTGTGACCATAAAGATTTAAATTGCAAAAAAACAAAACATTAATAGTTTCAAAAATGTACTTTAAATAAGAAACAGACTTGTGAGAAAGACTGACCCTCTTTTCCAAGGGTCTCTGATGCATGTTGTGCTTAAAAGCAGTGAAATGTGTTTTAAATTCTATAGTGGAGAGCCCAAAATGGGAAAATATGAGGAATAATAATGTGTCGTCTTACCATTTTCCTTGCAGAGGACAAAGATGAGGTCAGCAGCGCAGTGTTTGAGGTCTGTGTCCAGGTTGGTCATGAGGCGGATCAGACGACTCTTCACCGTGGAGCCTTCCTCCGGCCTGTGTGACGCGTCCCTCAGAGGAGGAAGGATCTAATGAAGAGGATACAACATCGTTTAAGTGTGAGAAGCACAATGCTTTCTCTGAGGTATGGTGTTTCTGGGGGGTATTACATGTTTCCTGATGTAATGGCGGGTTTCTCTGTGGGCTCTGCAGCACTCTGTCAGCAGATTGAGGACCGGGGTCACCTTCTCTTTCAGCTTATTACCCTGAGAAGCAAAAAATAAAGAAGACCTCAGGTTATTTCAGTCTTACTCAGAAGAGTGTTGCACTCTTCCTTGTTCATGTGATGTTTTGGTGTTGTTGTTTTGTTTCTTTCCGTTAACTGTCAAGTGGGAACGACAGATTTTTTTGTACGTTTTTGTGTTCCTCTTATTTTCCTACGATACTGTCATGATTGGCTGTGAATAAGAAAATATGAAGGACAGACCATCTATTTCTTTTTTTTTTTGAGAAAGGGATTATATGAATATTTTCTTCTCCCTGCTCCTTTTCAGGTATGGTGTTTTTTCGAGGACATGTTTTGTAAATAATTGTTATACATTAAGTTGTGCATACCTTCAATTGAACAAATAAAAATGAAATGAAAATGTTAACTTTTTTAGGCACAAAAACGTAATTGTATCACTTCCTCCCTCACCAGCTCCAGGCGTTTCTCCATGAACATCAGCAGGGTCTGAACACAGTCCATGTTGACCCCCTGGCACTGCATGGAGTCTGGCTCCAGAGGCACCGTCAGCATCACATCCAGACACTGGAGAGGCAGCGCGGACAGCAGGTTCACCGTGTGACTGTGGGAGGGAGACAAGATTTAAAGAACAGACTGCAAACATTTATAAAATTGAGCACAAAGGCAAAGCAGCCGGTTCGGCTTGGCAGTTTTTTTTATGAAAGAACTGTTTTCAAAAAAAAATTGTCAGAGAGAATGTAACCCTAAAGATTAGGAACATGACTATAAACCATAGTATCCATGTCATTTAGACCTGGCCATTTATACCATTGAAGCTCATTTGAACTATAATAAAAGTTAAACTGGGAGGTAATGAAAAAAAATGTGCATGAAAGTATTTAATGAAATACAAATTGGAAACCTGCAACTTATTATTACTAAATGCATCAGTTTTGTTGTTATAAATAATGATTAATGAAGATTATTTTCATTGCAATTTCGTTTTCCATAAACCGCCTTTGGTTCATGCTCACCCCTGCAGCTCATCAGTGTCGTCTGAAAGCAAACACTCCTTCATCAGGCAGAGACGCAGGATCGCCACCAGATGACGGTAAAGAGCTGCATCATCCTGAAGGAGGAGGAACACACAGTACAGAGGTTATATGTATTGTCCTAACCCACCATTAGACCTAATGGATTGATAATGGACTCTTGGCACTGACCTCACTCGGCTCCTGCCTGTGGGCGCTGTGGGTGATGTTGAAGAGGATTTTGAGGATCTCTATGATTCGCTGAGAGGCCTCCAGAGAGATGGGTGGTGCTGCGGGGTCCAGCACACACTCATACTGCTCCTTCCACTGGACCTGCAGGCAGCTCTCCAGAGCGGCTGTGAAGATGGACACACCTCCCTCCTGCAGAGCAACATCGGGAGATAACGCTCAGAGGGGTAACACTTCAACCTGTTTATAGCAATACTAGAATAAACTGATGGTGGAAGGACCCCAGAGGTTGTTACATGATATACCACATATTAAAACTACCATAACAGTTACCATTCTACACATTTAGTACGGTAACTTCGTAATAAGTGAGGTACTGGCTTGAACTACCTTAGCTTTTATGCTCCAAGGCACATCGACTATACGCTATTGCCCTTTAAAATTAAACTGAAAAGATCACTTTTTAGCAGCGCCCAAGAATAGTCTGGTTGCTTTCTTAACTATTATTTGATTGTATTCTTACTTATTTTAAGTGTTTTGTATTTTATTCTGCTTTTTTATTAGGTTTAACTAATTTCTTGTCAACTGTTTAAAAATCATAGCCGTACTTAATTTTTTTTTTTTTTTTCACGTCCTATTATTTCTTACTTTTTGCTTGCTGATCCTAATTATTTTTAACGTTTCATTCCACCTTCTCTGGTCAGGTGTATCATTTCTATGTCTGTGTTAAGCTTTTTGTGTCTAATGTACATTATAAATAACATTTTGTGTGCTTGTGTTACCTTTTGGAGCTGAGTGCTGAGCTCCCGCCTCAGAGCAGTCATGAGGAACATGAGGCGTAGTTCATAGAAGTGAACACTGGAGGGAGACGATAAACTGACAGCGGAGGAAAGACGCTCTGTGAGGCCACAAATGAGCCTGATGGAGAACAAAACAAGAGGTTAGATCTCTGCAAATATTCTGATTTGTACAAAAGCCAGCAGAAAGTCATGACAAAGTATATTAATAGTGTCACTGAGATTAGATACACAGAATTGTGTTTCCTGTTCACTCCAAATGGACAGAAGACTGCCTTCATTTAAATGCAGTGTTAGAGGCAGTATTTTGTTTTTATAAAAAGGCCACCTAATCGTGACGCCTGTAGTCAACCAGAGTATAAAAGACTACAATTCCCATGGCGCCTCCTCTAAAGTGACAGTGATGGGCAACCTGTTAGAAAGACGCCGTCGAGGCGCAGTTTTTAACCATTCAATTACCCTTTAAGTTATCAAGTTATATAAGCCTTAACAAACAAAGAAAGCAAGAAAGAATACCTAAGTTATTTGTTATTTTATTTGAGTTTTAACTCTTTGTTTTGACTATTGTAAAGGCCTCTTTTCTTTGTTGCATGTGTAAAAGTTTGTTATCTTATTTTGAGCAAACCCATTGCATAATATCATCCAAACCATCGGAGGCCAAGTAACTCTTCAACTGTAAGTAACACAAATATAAAGGAAAGAAAAAGAGTTGTCTGTTTAAGGCGTCTAGTGGCTTGATAGAAAAATAAGGAAGGAAGCCACGACATGCAGCTAATAACAGATATACCCAGAAAGGCAAAGCAAGCAGCGGTGTTTATCGGTATTTGGAATTGATGTGTGTCTCTGAGGAAAACCCACCTGAGAGCACTGAACCTCTCCTGCGCCCAGCTGCTGTTGTACACCACGTTACACAACACCTTCATGGCCTCTTTCCTCTGAGCCTCCTCTCCTGACTCGCCTCCCTCCTCCTCTTCCTCCCCACCAATCTTGCTCACTCTGCGGTCCTTCTTCCCTCTCTCCAGCACATTAGGATGGATGCCCTCCGTGGTGTTGATGGTGTCATCCTCAGAGAAATCTTCGTCTTGGTCATTGGCTTCAATGTCACCCTCGCCCTCTTCGGTGCCACAGGGCAACACTTTGGCTTCAGCGAGAGAAGCCAGGATGCTGTCGTAGAAATCAGAGTCGCTGGTGTCGTCACTTGCATCACTTTGGGTCAGCCCGGCTAGTTTTGCGAGCGCCAGGAGAGCGCTGTCGGTCACCAAGGGGCCCAGGACCTTTTTGTCTCTGGAGAGGATCCTCAGGGTGCGTAGAGAGATTCTCAACAGAGGACATTTCACTTCTGCTCTAATGTACCTCACCAGGACAAGAGCTAAGTTCTGAGGACACAAAAACAGACATACAGTTGAACAACTGTCCTCACAAAGCAATACATGTAAATACTTCTGGGTAAATGATAGTGTCACCTGTCTGAGGATGAGGCCTGGATCCTCCTGGTCATACTCTTCAGAGTCAGAGTCAGCGTAATCTCTCACTTTATTCTTCCTGAACTGGTTAAGCAGGGCAAAGAACAAATGTGATCAACTACAACTCATGAAGTACTTAAAGGGTGTGCAAACAAGAGAAAGACTTGAACATTGTTTGTGCACTGCGGCAGTACTGTACCTCTTCTAGTTTTTTTTGCTTTAGGAGATGGACAGATGTCATTGAGCAGCGCAGCAGAAGAGAGAAAAAACAATATACGTTTATTTTTATGTCATCGTTGGGAATTAGGGGGCGATATTTCATTACGTTTCATACCTATATGTTACCGTACGGAGATCTTACAATCTAACAACAGTTTATTCTTAGTAGATCTTTACAAAGCTGCTGGGATAAACTTTTTCTGTACTAACAAAAGAGACCTTGTTGCTATAGATGAAATCATGTTTTGAATATTTTACCAACTATTTCTACAGTCATTGAGAGGAGTGGTCTGTCAGTGGATCTAGATGGATCAATATAAGAGACTGAAAAGGAACTGAATACATAAGATTATCACATTTGATTACATTACAAAAGATATCGAATACAATTACAAATATATCAAATTTAATTAAAAAAACTAAACATTACATGCATTATTTTTTGGTGGATTTGTTTTTTAGATTTCATTATTATACAGCTGTTGAATGGCTGTAAAAGACAGAGCTGATGGTTGAATAGATTAACAGTAATTGCAGTGTGTTGTTTATTTAAAGCCTGGGGCTCAATCTGTCTAGGGACTCAAGGAAAGAGGATCAGGGACAACTGATACAGCACAATTACTAATCACACACAGACAGTGAAGACAGCTTTAAGGACTTAGGCCAGGGATATGATGATTCACTTTCTCAGAGGTGCAGAAGCATACACACGTACTTTTCTCTTGTCCCTCTCCTCTGAATCAAAGAAGAAGCACTGGGCATACTGTAGAGAGAAATGACGACGACTGAATGTCTATCAGCAGTGTATTTTACAGACACAACAATGTTTGGGCTTATGTGAGGGGGTTACCTCTTTGTTGAACTCCTCCAGCTGTGTCTGAACACCGCTCTCATCCCCCTGCTTGATACACTGGATAATCCCCTCCAGGTCCACGTCCATGCTTTTCTGAGCACACACACACACACACACACACACACACACACACACACACACACACACACACACACACACACACACACACACACACACACACACACACACACACACACACACACACACACACACACACACGCACACACACACACGCACACACACACACACACACACACACACACACACACACACACACACACACACACACATTCAGTCCATAAAGAAATTGAAGTTAAACAACAATCATTACGAGGATGGTCGTGGGTGCCGGAGGTTATGCACGATTAAAAACATAGTAATTAAAACACATCATGTACAGGATTGAGAAAGTATGAATATAACACAATAAATGTGACAGTAAGAAGTACAAATTACACACTTCCTACAAACTTATCTTTGCAACAACCACATTTATTTGATCACTAATAAATGCTTCCTGTCTACTGGAAGCTGCATCTACACCTGTTACATGACACTTTGTTATACAAATAAATATTCTTCACACACATAACAAATACTTTAACTCCACTGTTACAACTTACCTTGTGCAGGTCCCTTAATCAGCCAGGTGTGAGATAAGTATATTTTAGAATAATATACCGTAGCTGTGCCAAGACCCCCTTAAGTTCACGTATGCTCAACTAGTATACAACGCTCTGCCTTCAAATTTGCTCGACTCAATGGCTTTCCAGTTATCCTCGTGCACTCAGCGTATTTACGCATCTCTCTCCCTCTCTCTGTAATCCAAGAGGGATTCAGGAGCCATGGCGTGGTTATGCTTATAATCCACTAATGGACTCTGGGCTTATATCTTGCAGTGTTGACCCGTTAACCTACAGCTTTACCAGACGCTTTCTCTTTCTGTGTCCAGCTTTAACACACTCAAATCTCTTAATAGCATATGAACCACGCTGAAAGAACCATCCAGATCTTTTATTTTTTTATCACGCCTCTCTAGCTGTTACATAACCACACTGTTGCTAAACTGGACTTTGAAAATGTGTCTTATAAATGCATCTGTAGGGTCAACAAAGACAATGTCAATCTGATACCTTTACAGATGAACATGTTACAGTTCATGTACATAAAAAAGGTACAGTGACTTATACTGTAGGATAAAGCTGTTTGTGTCTAGTCCCACAAGATGGGGCTATTCTCAAGGTTGAGACAATCAAACCATACAGTCTGATGAGATAATGTCTCTATTGCACAATATGAGTTCATTTAAAACATGTTTCTATTGCAAATGAACTTAGAAAAGGCTGCTTCATGAGATCAGATGTAACAGAAATCAAGCTGCATTGGATGAGAGCAAGAACAAGGATTACACTCTCAAATGATACTAGTAAATGTTGTTGTTCTCGATGCAGCTCACCTATGTTCCCCTGTTATACACAATGCACTGTAAACATGGTTCACACACAAAATGTGTTGAGGGCCTTGAAAGATGAACTCCGTGAGAAGATGACATGCGAGTGAACGACAGGCTTTCCTGGCAGGATGCTCACTCTTGTGCCCAGTGGGTAGAGGAAGCAGGGCCGGCTGGTGGCTGCAGGTTTACAACAACAGGATGCACATTACGTCAGCGAGAGTGGGAGGAAAGTCAGGGGAGTCCTGACCAAGTGCTCTCAGGGAAGCACGTTCCTTCAAGATGAATTAAACACTTAAGATGTAGGATATCAATAGGTGATTACCCCCAGTAGTCTTTTAAAATCGTGGAAGAAAACAGCTGGTGTGTTGTGCAATCCAGGAATAGGCCTCCAACATCGTGTCACAGACTGACATCATTACTTTACCGTCATAACGGCCGGGACACAAAATACTGCATGTAGACCAAAATCCCCTGACACATAAGAGCAAGGGTCAATCGACTTCAATGTATCTGTGTTTATTTGTCATAAACCATTCAAAAAATGTCCATTAAGGACGAATATGGGGTGAAAACATGTTGTTTGCCTATTCAGATATTGAGGATTTTTCAATAAGGATGAAAATGAGTTTTTAAAAATATATATTTTAAAAAGCATACCCAGCACAAATTATTATTCAAAGACTTTCTTTAGATTTAATTGAACAAAACAAATGTTTTATTTTCCACAGATGGATTCCTAATTCCTTCTAAATGTCACAGCAGGGAGCAGAACATATCATAATTAAGAGGGATACAGCAAATATGTTCCAACTTTTTTCGTATTGCAACAGTAGTGCAACTGAAACATTAGGAAAAAAAGGAAATCATAATTTACTAAATGTGATGTCATCAGATACAAGTAGTAATGATGATAATTAAATCATCAAAACAGTTGCAGATAAACCTGCTTTTGATTGACTGTTCCATTCAATGACTCATTGTTTGAGACGTTATTAGTGACACAGTTTATTTTCTATTTTAGTATGCATAGTATTTTTTTGGCTAAGCTTGGAAGCAGCAGGTGTTGCCAATTGACTTTGGCACAGGACGCCTTTAGTCATGCAGTTGTAACCTTTGTAGAGGTTCACATATTCACACACTTCCAGTGCTTAATTGTCTGGGAAATCACAGGACTGCTTAATCATTTCACAGCTCTTGTGTGCACGCCGTGTGCAGCGTGCAGCGATGACTCAGTGCAAGACTCTGAAGACAACGTGCACAGGAAAGCTACACAATGGAGTCGAGAGGGGAAGTTGTGATTCACAGAGAGGGAGAGAGGCTGGGAGAGACAGAGGAGCTTGGACAATTTGAAACTGGATTGACTGTATAAAAAGATTATGAATTACAGGATCCTTTCCTCGAAAGATAATAACATGTGGCCTTGTGCCAAACCTGAAAAGTTCTCTTACGTCTGTCACCATTTATAAGTGGATAAACAAAGCTTAAAAAAACGTTCTTGGAATCTATACCTTTATCAGATTATCTGTAAAACCAGATGTATGATGATGAACAAGTTGTTTTTGAAACACTGTATGTGAGTGAAGGACATTTCAGGAATAAACACGGTGAAGGCGAAGGTGACTCAAGGGAAAAAGGCACAGGAAAAATAGGCCGATAAAGAAAAGCCTGGAGGAGAATCAGGGTTATTTTGGGCCCTGCGGGCTTCCTGCAGGTGATGGAAATGAAAGAGCGATTTCTGGAACAATTGCTCAGCAGCAAGTGGAGTGAAGGAGAGGGATGGAGGAGGAAGTGGAGGAGGAGGAGGGGGGGCGAAGAGTGAACATCAGTAATCAATGTAAACATCATGAAAGGTACAAGGTCACTTCAAGTATAAATACAATGTTGAGGTTCTGTATAGATTGTTTACATTATGTATCGCAGTTCTTATAAATAAAGAATAAAACTGCCACGAGAGCTGATTAATTACCGAGTGTGTGAGTCGGTCTGACAGTGTAATGACTACCTTTCAGACACACCCCCTCACCCTATAAAGGACCAGAAGTGGAGAGGGGTGACAGACTTGGGCATCCAACAATCAGCAAGAGACTTCGAATGGTTTACTCCAAAAGAAACAGCAGCCTCTGGGATTTTCTTGGTGGTAAGTTTCGACTTGTTTAAACTATTGTTTAATTCATAGTTGTTACCTATCTTGATAGTTCCCTTCACAAAATGTTCTGTCTGTTTTTTACAACTAACATGGTGTTGTACAGAACTTTTGTTGGGATCAATTTGGTCAGGACAGGATGTTTACCTCAGCATCACTCATGCTTTCTTTTTTTTCCCGCCACACAGGTCAGTGCGGTATGGAGATAGCCGTTTTGCTGCTGCTGACTGTGCCTTTGAGTGCTGCCTCACCACTTAGACCGACTCACAGGTCAGTGAAAACATCAGTAAATATACAGCTAATGATGGAAGTGAAAGACTGACAGTAACCATAATGGTGTGTCAACCACAGCTTGTTAATCTTTAATGGAATATTAAAAAACTTCTGCCTTAAAAAAAAAAGAACGTTGGAAAACCTGTCAACAAATGTTCATCTCTACAGTCATGCAAATCAGAGTTGTTTTGTGCGTGCCTACTTTAATAATACCTTTTTCTGATGGTCCTACAGGTCAGAAGCAGACACTGTCCTCACAGGGGACTCTGTCCAGATTTCAGGGGTGAAAAGGTCAGAGGACACAGGTGAGCAGCATGCTCCAGCACTGACGATCATCCCATTTCATTCAGAAGTCCAACATCCAGACCTGGAGGCACTGAAACACAGGTACGAAAAAGCATACATTCACAATATAGCATGAGTAGTACCAGTACATGGAATAGTTAAACCCTTCTGTTCTCCTGACATGTCACATTAAATGTCTAATGATTTATTCACCATGAAAACTGTAGTGTTTATTTTAGTTATACTAATTATGGCTGAGCGCAAACCACAATTGTAGGTTGGTGATTTATTTTAAAGAAGTTATTGTCAAGTGACTGTATGGGATGAATTAAAAGCCTAATTTTAATTTTCTCCTCTTCTTCATTGACAGAATGGCAGAGAAGTTACGTCCTCGGCGTGCACCCCGAGGATGCCATCTCGGGACATGCCAGCTTCACAACCTGGCTAACACTTTGTACCACATCGGCAAAACAAGTGGAAAAGATTTGTCGAAAAGGGCCAATGACCCGCAGGGATTCGGCAGATAGGGCCAAGAGGAATGGCGGCACTTAAGGACTGATAACATGGAGAGTTCTCAACATATTCTCAATCTCTCTACAACCAAATATCTCTGATTCTGTTCTGACTGACTGGTACTTTATAAGGATGTATGCTCATTAACCAAAGAGAATGTGGATGTATTGAAATTGAAATGGTTAATCATATTACTTTTTAAAATATAAATTCCTCATTATTTAAATGCATTGTATAAAAAATATTTAATATAAAAAGTGTATAATAATCTGCAAGGGTCTGGAGAAAAGTTGGAAAATTCACTTTGCATAGATCATTGATGCATCGATTAAAAAAGTCTTAAAATTGCCCTATTTATTTCTCTTTTGTTTTTTACCTGGATGACCACAGTCATATATTCTGCAAAAGGATACTGCCTTTTAAGGTGTATGGGAGATTGAATTATCTGTCCCACTTGCCATGCTGTAAATCCAGGCTGACCAGGCTGTGATATTTTTAGGCAACCTTGACAGAAGCAAACTGCTCAATGCCCATGCACGTGGCTTCAGTTGTCCCGCCAGTTAAAGTATCGTCAACATAGGCTATGTGTCATCAGCAGAGGTGGAAAAAGTACTCACATCCTTTACTCGAGTAAAAGTACAAATACCATAGTCTTAAATACTCCGTTACAAGTAGAAGTCTTACATGTGAAATGTTACTTAAGTAGAAGTACAGAATTATCCGCTAAATGTACTTATAGTCAAAAGTGTTATATCATATTACGTTATCCTGTTTTTATCAACAACAAATACATCAGACAGTTTATAGATTTGTTATCTTCCCGGTCATCTGTATATGTTTCTTACTCTGTAATGCTGGTTTATTTCTATTTCTGTTTTATGATGTTTATATTTTAGAATTGTTTATTTCTACTTTTTTTATTTGGTATTATGTAATGCTTTGCTTGGTTTTGTACTTTATTAATCCCAAATTGAGATGATTAAAGTAGGCTACATTTTATTTTATTTTTCTGAGGCTAACGTAGTTAAGTTTGATAATATTATTAAGGAATACAAATCCCTCTTTGCAATGTTTACCTGCCTCCTTAGGCTCATCAATCAAAATCATTCAACTAGAATAAATACAATATTGATACAAATTGATAACATGAAAATAAGATGTTATGTTCATTGTTTAAAGGTATTCTATTGGGAACTCGGTACTAGAAAGATCACACTGTTGAGATTTCATATCCGCCTAAAAGTACTTTTTATTTAAATTATCCGGAATATTTTATATTGTTTTGTTTATATTGTTTATTTTTTGATATAATACTTTTCATTGTATTTTTAATTGTTAATTCTCTTATACCACTTTTTAAAGTATTTAAAGTATATAATATAAAGTCTGAAACGGTCTGAACACACTTCTGCATGTGACGAAATAATTTCACCAACCAATTGGCAGGAAATCTTAAAAGTTTCGTCAGGCTTCATCTCGCCTCCCTGGATGATAACAATGAGATTAACTCATGGTTTATAATCAGCTGCTCTCAGACAGTGGGGGTGACTGGCTCCTCCTGTTTTAAAGTTTTGAGGAAAATAGCAAATGGTGAGCCTCTTGTGAAACCACACCTTCACCTGTGTGTGGTGTGTCTGCTCCACACCTTGATTCCTCTCTGGCTGCTCAGAAATGTTTGGAAATGGCTCTTCCATAGCTTCAGGTTTATTCAACCCAGTATTTTAGCATACTCACTATAAAATGGGCAGACCGAAACTGTGAAGTCTTTCTTCTCCTTATATCTCCCACTGGGGAACATAGAAAGGAAAACACAATGAGAGACACAGGAGAAGGAGGAGGCGAAAATAAAATCGGCAAATCTGAGAAGGACCAGGTAGGCTCATAATCTCTCTGTTCCCGACGTGATTTCATGCACGTTTTTTTACGGTTACAGTTTAATAAAAGAGGAATTTAAGTGGAAGTTGTGATACAAGTTGTGGCTGGCTGTTATTCCCCGAGAGGCTCTGAGTCACAGTGACGCGAAGGGCAAACAGCAGAATCAGCTGGTCGAGCAGGAGCTAACTCACGGTTTATGACGGACGCATGGACGACAGAAAGTAGCATTGCAGCTGTGTGTTTTTGTGTAAACAGACTCGCATTTTGTCGCAAATGTACCTAAAAAGCAGCTAGTGTGTGCTCATATCTGTTGATAGTTGTCAAACCGGCGGAAGTTAAGCTAGCTCACTTTGTTGCGGAAGAGAAATGACCGTTTAACATTTTAAAATGTAAAACACTAACGGCTAATTTGCCGGTTAGAGTCATTCACAGTTGTAAACAAGAGCTTCATAGGGTTGCTTTTTACCTACTTAATGTTACTTTAACTTTATTTACCCTATATCTGACTGTACATACAAAGATAAGAGTACGCCCCTTATTGTACTTTACTACCCAGCCTTTCACCAGCTAACATTACAGTACATAGCCAACTAGTGGAAGAAGTATCAATACATTATTGTCAAAATACTTAATTAATAGTAAAAGTCTTACTTAAGAAAATTACAAAGTTATTATTAGCAAAATGTACTTAAATGTAATCATGTGCAGAACAATTGCCTTTATGTGTATATATTATTATTTATATGTGTGACATCTCTAGATAATAGTGTTGCAATTAGCATGTTTCTGTTGTAAACAAACACAATTCTGAGTAAATGTCCTGCTATCAAAATTTGAATCAAGTAAAATAACACAAGTAGCCTATTTGGCACCAAAATGTACTTTAAGTACCAGAAGTAAAAGTACACATTCTGCAGATTGGCCCGTTTCAGAATAATATATTATGTTTTGATTATAATTATTGATGCATTAAAGTGTTATCAAAGCTGGTGAAGGTGCAGCTGGTTTTAATAACTTTGCAGCTGCAGGGTAGCTTTGGAATGTTACTCCAGATGTGAAGTCGTATAGTGTTGTTTTGTATTTCAAAATATTAATCAAAATCTGCACCTATGCATTCTGGTGGGGTACAAGTACAAAGTAGCAAGACATTTAAATACTCCAAGTAAGTACTCAAGTATCTCAAAACATTTCTTAAGAACTGTACATGAGTAAATCTACTTAGTTACTTTACACCACTCGTGCCACCTTTTGATAACTTTGTAAGCATTAGTTGTAAGATTACTCGGATCCTTTTCTTAAGTAAATGTACTAATACCACAGTCTTTACATACTCCATTACAAATAAAAGTCCTCATTTTAAAATGTTAATTAAGTAAAAGTACAGAAGTATTGTAAGCCATATCATAGCTTGAAGTTAAAGCCCAACAAACATAGCCGCTGTTAATACCGGGAGATAAACATTCAAACGATAAAACAAATATCTGTTCAGAATATAAGGATTTTGGCTCAGGTCTCACAACAAATATTTTCACTTGAAAGCACAGGTGTTAATAATAAAAGAGCTGCATTCTGTTTAGGTGTGTCAGGTCTCAGGTAGTGTGTAAAACGTGTCCAGTGGGGCCCCTGCAGAATGTAGCCTCCTGGATGCACAGAAGATACCTGTGTACAGTAGTGGCCTACGTGCCCACCACACACACTCGCACTCTTACACACACTTTAGAAACTTGGTCTGAAACTACAGCACCATGTCAGAATTCACAGCCAGGTGTTCAGACACAGAACCTCTCACCAGCTTATCACCATCTCTGAGCCAAAGTCAAAGTTCTCACTTTAACATTTTCCTACGCCCTACTGCCACATGGTTTCCAAGCATAAAAGGGTAGGGATAGAGTTCTTAAAATGGTTAAAGCCCGTTTTTCATTTCAGTGTGTTAACCTTTTGAAAATGTTTTCAGAGTTGGATCCCCAAGATCATCAAGAAGAGAGTGTGCACCACCTTTGTAGAAGATTCTCTCAGGTACTTTGAACTCTGTGCAGCACATTCCTCTGTGACAGCAATGTCTATTTGTTGTGGCGATGCGTCAGGATGATCATTTTTTCACATGTGTTATCCTCTCACCTCTCTCAGTAATGGCGCGCGGTGTCAGTGCGGGGGTGCGAGAGATGACCACGGCTCTGTGGCTCTTGGAGACTACTTCAGCACAGCGATTGTCAACCGCTGGGTCAGCGCCCAGCACTCCTCTGAACATCCCACTGATGCCTTTGGGGAGTTGCAGTTTGCAGGAGCCAGCAAGAGGCACAGCTATGTGGGTGGCGTTTTGCTCAGTTCTGTTCTCTGAATGGCTCATTTAATGTTTGTCTCTATATTTTTAGATTTTATGACCAAATCTATTCTGTTTTAAGACTATTAAGATTCCAATGCACCTACTCTGTAGTTATCAGTACTTATTTCCCCTTTATCTTTAACCTACTGCTGCACCTGAACACAAAGGGATCAAATATCTTTACTGATAAGCTGCATTACCATTTGACCACATAGGACAGTTATAATACAATCAAGCACACATTTTATAATTAAATTAAAGTCAAATTTGGGTGTTATCCTCTACCCGTTTCAATGTTTTTTGTCTCTCTTTGGGATATCAGTACCTGCGTCTGTCATGGGACACCCAAGCGTCTATGGTCTACACCCTGATGACGGCTCACTGGGGTCTTTCTGCTCCTAACCTGGTGGTCTCTATAGTGGGTGGAGAAGGCAGGACAAAGGTGAAGACTTGGGTACGAGAAGTCCTCCGGCAGGGACTGGTGAAAGCCTCACAAAGCACAGGTAAACATTGTGAAACCCAAATGAACTTTGAAGTGGCTAAACTGCAAACACTGCTATGAAGGTGGGTCATAGATTACAGCCCAGTTAAACCCATACACACTTTCATCACTGTGACTTTAAAATTCCTTGGGAAGCGATTTGTCTACAGCCAGCATATGATGTCATCCTTTACAGACTGGTCCCCTTCACATGTAAAATAATTGTTTTGATGGGTGTGCCCTAAATTCAGGAAATCTGCATCTTGCATTTAATATTGCATTGTTTCCTCAATAGTGCATAACATGTTTGAAACAATCTTACATTTAATCTTAATATTTCCCCTTGCCTTAAACTTAATTGACCACCTTTCATTGGTTAATTCATTCATAAATTTTTACCTGCTTTTCCAGTTTGCTTAACATAGTTCAACATGTCAGCAGGAATGATTGTTTTTACAGATGGGAATTGCTTAAGAAACCTGATATATGATTCTGGGCCATACCATCTTCACTGGTTCATCATAATACTTACTTACCTATTATACTGTGTGTGGGTTTTCAAAAAGGTCTTAAATTAACTAAATTAACCTTGAAGAACGCCTGAATTTCCCCCAATTTTTTTTTTTGCCCTTATAAAACAAATGCTTCTAACGGCATTTAACTTCATATGTCTAACCTTTATAGCCGTATGTAACTTTGTTTAAGTCTTTTTTTGCCCACCTCTTTTACATTTTCATCTTAACATTTTCATCAAAGATTAAAACATTAAAATCAGCATCATTTCATTATTTTGTAATGTAGATAGAGAGAGATGCACATTAAGTCCTCTAAAATGTGTAAACATTTCTAAGTAACAATCTATTCATGGGTTTTCTTGAATGACACAGAAATACTCATGGTGCTTTAAAAACGCAGCTGTTACAAAATGTAGTAGCAGTACAATCTAGGACTCCCTGGGGGGGATCCTAATTTGGTACGACAATGGCCGTTTCCTCCTCACTCCTGTGCCAGATGCAGGTGGCAAACAGCGATACTGATCTCCTGTCGCCGAGGTCACTTTAAAAAGAGGTCTCCAAACACATTGTTTATACACAACACTGTGTACATGTGTGTGTACCAACAAGGACTGTTGACATGGACATAAAATATCAAAACAGTAGTAAACATTACGTAATAAATATATATTTAGCAAAGTAAACATAGATGTTAAAAGTGTGTTGAAGCTGTTTATATATGTATCTCCGTGGTAGTAGCTTTTGATGTGTTTTCTTTTCCATGTTAACTTTTATTTTTTAAGTTTCCCATGGTTAGATGTTGTTACTTAGCATTTTCCATGATAAAACACTTAACAGTGTCTGTTTCTTGAGTATAAATGACTGTCCATCTCAAATAGATTAGATGAATCCTAATCAAGAATATGTAAGTTTATTTACAATTAAATTTAAGGCTTTTGTAAATAGGTCTTGGTCATTTACCTGATAGTCAAGAGGTACAAATGTTAGCTTTAAACAGCAAATTCTTATGACAGTTCTCTTTCTCTTAAGAAGTTACAGCTACCACACAGTTTCTGGTTTCTTCTCCCCCTCACTGTTTGTCTGCTCTTCCCAGGAGCGTGGATCCTGACGGCCGGCCTGCGTGAAGGCGTGGGCAGATGTGTTGGAGAGGCGGTGAGGGATCATGCCACCGCAGCCTCGTCTGTGTCCCTCAACAAGGTGGTGGCGCTGGGTATCGCTCCCTGGGGCTTCGTCCACAACCGAGAGCAGCTGGTCAACCCTCAGGTTTTACAAATCTGCACTAATTATTCTAAATGAGGAAAAGACTAGGTCCCAAGTTTGGGATTGAATTATTTTCTCTATTACCACCAGACCTTGTCATTAAGGGAAGATGTTGTTCAGCTTTACGTGTCAAAAGTAGAAGAACTGTAGCGTATATTCTTCATTATCTTGGTTTTCTTTTACTGTGGTTCTATGTCTTATGTTGGAATCTAGTAAACACGGGCCTCTAACGCACATCAGATATTGACTTTATTCAAAGACACCTTGCTATATCCTAACTTCCTTGTTTCTTGCTCTTGCAGGGCAGCTTTCCCGCTAAGTACTACGTCCAGAACACGTCCCGGGACTCCTGTTGCCTGGACAACAACTACCAGGCCTTCCTGCTGGTGGACGACGGGAGTGTTGAGCGCAGGCATGAGACTGGATTCAGAGCCAAACTGGAGGACTACATCTCCCATCAGCGCACAGGCATCTGGGGTGAGAGATTATATGATCAAATATAATGTTTGGTATTATACGTAGTATCAGAAAATAACGTTTTTTTCCCTTCTTCACTTAAAATGTGACACCAATGACTGAAAGAAGTGTACCTTAAACTGTATTTCCTCTGTTGTTTTATTTCCTTCCTACTGAATTGCTGGTACAACTGGTTTTGGAGAACCATGCATGAGGAATGATGATGGATTATCTTGAATCCTGAATAAATAGACTTTCAGCTTTTCTTCTACTGCTATTACCTCTAATTGTCCTTGTACTAATGTTTCAGTAGTGTAAAGTGTATGTAAAGAAAACGGCAAAAGGCTCTTTTACCCATGAACAAGTCCTTGCTCATCCATCACCTCTTGTGTTGATCTTTCATTCATGAATGTGTTGAAAAAATGATCCTTCGTTATCTGTAGAAGGAAATCCTTTGCATGTCACTGCAGGAATCTCAGTCACAGCTGTTAAACATGTATGGTCAAGCAGAGATTTAGGCAAAATATTTAACGGCGTGCTCCCTCTGTGTTGTTGCCTCTTACGTTACAAGGAAAATATGCTTAGTTTGTTCCAAGTCCTGCATTCAGGATCTAATGTCTGCATTAGAGTGAAGCCTGTATAAACAAAGAATTTAGATAGATAGATAAGTACTTTATTGATCCCAATTTGGGAAATGTTTTTGTTACAGCAGCATAAAAGACAAAGCAATGAACATAGGAGAAATCAAGAAACTAGAAATAAACAATCCAAAATATTTCTGAAATAAAATAGCGTTAAAAAGTAAAAAAATATACATTTGGAAATAAATGTACCAATGCACTGAAGGAATTACAATTTTTGTGTTTCTGTAGGCAGCGGCAGCATCGACATCCCAGTCCTATGTATGCTGATATCAGGGGAGGCAAGCAAGCTGGAGGTACAGTTGCTGCTTTTTACATAGAATAAATCATTTCAAAAGCACCATTTACTTTTATTAGGGCTTTTGTATTGCATCAATATTTTTGTTTTCTTTTTCTACTTTCCACCAGAGAGTGGACCTCTCTCTGAAGACCTCCATGCCCTGGCTGGTGCTGGCTGGCTCTGGAGGGCTGGCTGACTTCCTGAGCGACGTCCTGGAGAACCTGTCCTCTGCCCCCACCGCCCAGTCCTCCTCAGAGGGGGACGGCGAGGCGGGGCCCAGCGTGGATCTGAAAGACAGAGTGGCAGAACGGGTTAAGAAGCACTTCCCCTCTGAAGCGGAGACGGAGAAACTAGTCGAGCGGGTAAGTGCTGAAGCATGTTGTCATTGTGTTCAGGAAGGAACTGTTTTTTCAGCGGCTACTGGCTCAGATTGCCGTGACATTTAACTTTTTAATTCATGGCGTCCTGGTGACACCTTGACCTTTATTTTTAATGCTACAGTATAAGGTCGAGATTTCAATATTACTCCCACAGGATATATCAGCATTCCAATAAACATGCACATACTCCCAAGTGGCAACGTATTTTCTCTTGTACCATAACCCCCAGGGAAAGCTAACATGTTAAGCTCTGCTGCAGCTGCTAAGGCTCTAAGAAAAACAGCCACATGATTTATTTGTTGCTCATGTCATCCAACACTTTATAATAGTTGCGTTTAATGAACAATTATTGAGCCTCTACGGAGCTTGTAGACTAATAAGAGGATTATTCCTGTAACAAAACAGACTGAAATAGGATTAGTTGCATCTGTCTAGCCAATAATGTTTAAAATAAAAATGCCTTTAGTGATCCTCCCAACTCTTCAGGACATAATCTGATCAAAATCACTCTTGTACATGTTTGGACATTTCCAAAATGCATTGTAAAAAGCCAGGAAGTATCTTAGCTGCTCTCTATTTTAAATCAACATCAGCTCCTCTCCACTACCAACACACCCTCCTAATCGCTGCAGTTTCATCATCAACAGCCCATGCTGCATTCAAAGACTGTGGCTGGTTATTGACTCATTTATTAGTGCTGTCATGATTATTTAATCAATAAATATAACAGATGTGTCTACTCCCTGCCTGTTTAACTAGGGACTTATTTGATACCCACTGTTAATCAATGGCTACATATTACTGTTGATGCTTGACTCCAAATGCCCTCATAAAATCTTTAAATGCCAATACTCAGCGGCGAGTCCATTCGACGAGATCATGGCTTTGACAGTTCCCTTTGTCACCCAATCTTTCTTCTTCACTGTCTGCATGTCCGTCTCTTGCTCAGTATCACTATTGAACTCAAATGTGTACTTTTCCTGTTTCTTGTCTCCATATTCCAGGCTCTGAGCATCTACCAAAACAGACACTTAATTACAATCTACCATGGAGAGCAGGAGAGCCCCAATGAATTTGACACTGTCCTGCTCAAGGCACTGGTGGGAGGTACAGGCAACTCGTTTTAAATTATGAAAAATGTCTGTTTTGAGTGGCAACAGGTCTTTATTTTTGATGTTTTGTGGTGTGATTCTGTGTTTCTCAGCCAGTAAGCATCGAGCGTCTGTTGATGACAGTCCTTACAATGAAGAGCTGAAGCTAGCGGTGACATGGAACAGGGTCGACATCGCCAAGAGTGAGCTCTTCAATGGAGACATCCAATGGAGGGTGAGAGGGAGGGGGGAGAGGGAGGGAGGAGGCATCACATGAGATGAGAAATACTACCACTCTAAAATGTATTATGTGTGTTCTGTATTAGGGCACAACTAATCGAAATGTAATCGAAATAGCAAAATTGGTTGGTGTAATTTTAAAATTGCAGAAGTCATAATATTAGACAGACTACACATCGTATTCTTCAGACTTAATTTATTTTATCTTTGTTTGGTACAGATCCCTTTAAAGGAATCTCGCCATGTGGATTTTAAAAATATCTTTCAATAATGATGATTTTGTAAAAATGTCTCCACTATTGTAAATCATATCGTAATCACAATTAGTTATTTTTTTCTAACTTGTGCAGCCTTATTTTGAAGCCCTTTTGGTAATTACAGCATTTAAAGTTCTACTCTGCAATGACATTGGTACGCATTAAGTATTGACCTTATATTGAAACCTTTTCCCAATCAATTAGTATGAAGACTTGGAAGACTCCATGACAGACGCCCTGGTCAACGACAAGCCTCAGTTTGTGCGCCTCTTCACGGAGAATGGCCTCAACATTCTGGACTACCTGACGTATGGCCGGCTGGAGAACCTCTACCGCTCCGTGGCCGACGGGACTGTGCTTTACTATCTGCTTCAGCGCCATCTAGTGGAGCGGCTGGGGTATGCAGCCCCTGCACCCACATTAAACCTGCAGGACTCCACTAAAGGTGCAGCAGAGAACGTATACAGTGGCAGAGTGACGGATATCAGCCTTTTTGAGGTTTGTTTCTTCTGATTATAGACACAGGCCAGAACAATTAAAACAGAACTTGTGTTTACACTTTAATCTTTTGTTCTCTCCTCAGGTTGCAAGGGTCCTGGAACTGTTGATGGGTGATGTCTGCCAGCCGTTTTACTACGAAGCCTTGGGATTGGAACAGATCTCATCCAAGAGGAGAGCTCTTAGGGTAGCTTTGCTTAATAAGTAGACGGATATCAAAGTTAATAAACAAATGACGTGGACTTGCAATTATTCTGACACCCCCTCACCTGCTTCCTTTCAACCAACCCAGCGGGCCAGTAAGGTGCTGCGAGGAGACTGCTTGTATCGGGACAAGCGCTGTCTCTTCCCCTGGGCTTCGCTCTTCATCTGGTCTGTCCTCCAGAACCGCAGCGAGATGTCCACATTCTTCTGGGAGATGGTAAGACTTTGAAGACATATAAAGCAATAATGTGTTTTGTTTCTTTTTTAAATAAGCACTTGATAATCTAATCATCTGCATTCTTCTGGTGCCATCAGACCCAGAGCTTGATTAGTAAATATCATTTTCCTAACCACCTGAGTGATACAGAAGAAAAACATTCATGAACATCCCATTCTTAGCAAACATATTGTATCATTGAAAGTTTTTGTATGACCTGAGTTTCCTTGCTGTCTCTCTCAGGCAGGGGAGTCGGTGCTGAGTGCTCTGAGTGGCTGTAAGATCCTGAGGGAAATGTCCAAGCTGGAGGCCGAGGCTGAGACCAAACTGTCCATGAAAGAGCTGGCCCAGAGGTTTGAGAACCTGGCACACGGTGAGAGCATGAACTAGTCCTCATATGGACAACCATTTATATATATATATTTATAAAACGGACAAGTCAAATCAAGCAATCTGATTGGTTCTTAGCCGTGATATACTGAGCGTATACCACGGGTAGAATTGTAAGTTACTTTTCACAACAAGTCAGTATCCCTCCGCGTCTGAGAAAAACAGTATACAGTTGGGCTGAAAAGCTTTTCATACTGGAACAAGAAAGACTGGAACAAGAAAGCTTCGCGTCGGGCCGAACCACGCCCCTGAGCTGTGATATAATGAGCATATACCACGGCCTGTCGTGACCTATTGCTTAAATATACTGTAGTCTGATTGTGAGCGTACGGGAGAGTGACAAAGTGATGGGAGAAAATGTGGAAATTGATGAAAAAGACAGATTTTTTAGTTTTGATTTTTTCAAACTACACATCAGTCTGATCTTTTTTAATCCCAATATTGCATGTTGGTAATGCCAGAGGTGGGATTGTTTGACACCTTGTCGTAGTCTCCTCTAATTCATTAGAAACAAAAAGTCACATATTTATTTAATGAAATGAACACTATCATGAACCTTCAATCCACTAATGTTTGAGAAAACGTGTAGCAATGATGGTCAGACATAGTTATTTTTTAGCTGTCTGCTTTTTAGGAATTAATTGTTTTGTTGCCTGTGGAAATGGGTCGTTTTTTTACAAAGCAATGCACATCCTGTTTATAATGATTGACTTTTTGTCAGAATAACTTTCTTGCTGAATTTCACTTTTCTAAATGAAGCTCTGTCTGCGCTCTCTCTTCTCAGACGTCTTCAGCTCTTGCTATCGGAGCGATGAGAGTCGCTCCTTCACGCTGCTGATTAGGAAATCTCCAGTTTGGGGGGGCACCACCTGCTTACAGATGGGCATGGGCGCTGATGCACGACTTTTCTTCAGCCATGACGGAGTGCAGGTACGTCACTGTTTTCAAAGCTGTGTGACTAACATATCAAAGAAGACATTGGAACCAAGTCAAGGGCTTTATTGAAGCCGTTTAACAAGGTATCTGTTATGCTATTAAACGTTTGATACTGCAACTTGCTAACTTCACTTCCCGAGAATAATTAAATAGATCAAACCTTGTTTTCATACAATATTTAATTGAAATAGTCTTCTCTTCTTTAACATTATTAAAATGATTGCAAATAACATCACTTGAAAAGGAAGGAATAATGATCATGGAATTTTAATTTAATAAAAACAAAACACAGCCCCTTTTTTATATTGAGAAATACATTGCAGTCGGTGAAAATGCTCTACATTTCTCCTCCAGTCTCTGATGTCTCAGATCTGGTGGGGTGACATGAAGAGGAGCACAGAGGTGTGGAAGCTCCTGCTCGCCTTCTTCTGCCCCTTCCTCTGCTACACCAACCTCATCCCCTTCAGGTAAAACCCAAATTAGTATCATTATAGTTAGTCATTCAGAATTGTCAGATTTCCGCACTGATCCTTTACTTCATGCTCTACCTCACAGGAAACAGAATGACCCGCACCAGGAGGACGAGGGGAAGCCTAGCGATGACGGACCGGGCCGGGACAGCGACAGCCTCTATGGCGCCACCATCTTCTCTTTCTCAGACATCAAGCACATGTAAAACTCTTAACATGTTCATAATTGTATCATGCGAAAACAGGGCTAAAAAAGAGCAAATGAGGCATGGCTAAAATGCATGATCTGTTTGGTATTTTGAAAAAAAAACTTCACAGACATGTTTCATATAGGTATAGCCCTACAATATATGTTTCAAATATAGCATGATAGGTCCATTTTAAGGAAAAGGGACCACATTGCTTTTTGGTTTATTCTAGGAGGAATTCCCTTTTGTCTATTGATTTTTTTAAAACGTCTTGTTATTGTAACAGTGAAGCTGACACGCAAGGATCACACACTCCAAGGACCGCAACCATCAAAGGTGAGCTGTCTTTTAACGCAATGCCTCTTGCAAAATAAAAATGAGACAAACTACTTAACAATGGCTGATGGACCTTCCCTACAGGCATACCCCAGACTCGCAGACCTCCAAAGCGTCCGTTCATCGTGTCAAGATGGCGTCAGTTCTGGTTCGCTCCTGTCACCGCATTCTTGGGCAATGTTATCATGTACTTCCTGTTTCTCCTGCTCTTTTCCTACGTGCTGCTGGTGGACTTTCTCCCCCCGCCTCCCGCTGGTCCAGCCATCACTGAGTATGTGTTGTACTTCTGGGTATTCACCATCGTGTGTGAGGAGTTCCGAGAGGTGAGTGCAGACAGATCCTAGTTATACCAAATGAACGCCTCCAGATTTACCTCCCCTCTCGCTATCACTGCCTTGCTCTTTATTCATCCATGGCCTTTTTCCCAACCAGGATAGTGTTGTGTGGCACTGTTGTTGTTGTTTTTGTTGTTGTTGTTGTTGTTGTTGTTGTTGTACAGAATGGGTCAAAGCTTCATTTATGGTGTCCAACTTTTCAGAAAAGGAGAAAAGCTAGTGTTTTCTTCCAGATATAAAGCTATAAGGACACTCAGTCTTATAGAAACAAGTCCTTGTTTTCCCCTCTCCTTTTCACTACATTTAAAAACTCAATTTGTATTGAAGCTTTGACTGTAAAAAAAGTGTATTAGGTACAGCTCTAGCAGCTCAGATTGATCCACTTACCGTTAACAGAGGTCGATTTTCACCAGATTTCAGTACACACAGAATATGACAACGTGTGTTGGATTAGAGTCTCACGCTACCTCTAAAGAGCTTTTCAGTATTTGGCACTATCTGGTGATTTTGTGATGACAGCCCTATTTCATCTACGCTCGATGTTCTCCCATAGACGTTCTTTTTGGGGACAATGAAGACTCTGCGTCAGAAGATCAGAGTGTACATTCAGGATGTGTGGAACAAGTGTGACCTCGTCGCCATCGTGCTCTTCATCGTAGGAGTAATCCTCAGGTATAGACAGTTCAAACATATTATATAAGTACACGCAATGTTTAAACATTATATACATATCTCATTTATGACAGAACTCTACACTATTAGTAAAATTGTCCATGAGTTTTCATATTACAGAATTACAAAGAGATTAATAATGTTTTAATTATTGTGTTTTAAGACTCTTATTCTCAATGGCTTGGACCCTTCAAAACAGAGCAGTGTGTTGTGATACATGTGACAATGTCAAAGAGTAGACGTATGCACAGTTTAACCTAATGAGATAGGGCTGCTCGCAAAAATCATAATCTCGATTATTTGGGTCAATAATTGTAATTGCGATTATTAAATGCGATTATTCATTGACTTTGAAAACATCCGTTTATTGGAGAAAAAAAATTTGAACAGTATGTTTTTAACAGTTGATTACCCTGAACTTTAAGTATAATTCAACTGAAAAACCAAAACAAAAAAAATTATTTAAAAGAATTATAATATTAATAAAAAAATAATCGTTTTATTTCGATTAAGTTGTTTTTGTAATCGTTGCCAGCCAAAATCGTAATCGCGATTTTAAAATACGATTAATTGAATTGATTAATAATGAGATTTATGTTTATAAAAGTTAGAGTTGGTTACAGTTATAATTAGGGAACTTAATGCAGTTGCTAACCAAACTGGACATAAATCAAACCACATGACAACATGTCTCCTGTCCTGAGTCTCGTGAATTCAATCTGCAGTCACTCATTACATTACAGTTACATTTCTCCCACTGGATGGTGCTGTTACCTAACTGTATTTTCTTCATTGTGTTTTAGGATGTTCGACTGGTCCTATGAATTAGGCCGTGACATCCTGTGCGTGGACTACATGGTCTTCACTCTGCGTCTCATTCACATCTTTGCCATTCACAGACAGATGGGACCAAAGATCATCATTGTTGGCAAGATGGTGAGAAACAATCCCAAACATTGACATCATATCAACCTTACTTAGCAGGATGTTTGATGGAAATCCATTTTATTTTTGCTTTTTCAGATGAAGGACATCTTCTTCTTCCTGTTCTTCCTCATGGTGTGGCTCATGGCATACGGAGTAGCCAATCAGGCTTTGCTGTACTCCTACGACCCCAGCTTGGAGCGCATCTTTCGCCGGGTTTTCTACAGGCCGTACTTGCACATCTTTGGACAGATTCCTGTGGAAGAGATGGATGGTAAATGAGTTTGTTTGTGTGTCATGCAGCTGATCAAAAGTATTACAATATTAAAGTTTGAAACCGGTTTAAGAAGGAAGTATGTATCTGAACTTTTGTTCCACATCAATTGCAGCTTTTTAAACTTCACGGTACAAAAGTAGTTTTAAACCTTCCTTTTATTTTTTTGTCAATCTCAGTGGGGAAGGCCTGGGACATGCCTTGCACACACAACGTGACATTGATTGAGATGGGCGAGGAGCCCTGCAGGACGACGTCTAGCAACTGGCTGGTCGTTATTCTGCTGATTGTTTATCTACTGGTCACCAACATCCTGCTCATCAACCTGCTCATCGCCATGTTCAGGTAAGAAGATGGCTGTCCATCAGTCTCTCTGTAGCTCCACAAACACAACATGGTTTAACTCTGCTCTCCTTCTGTCCACCCAGCCACACCTTCTCTGAAGTGCAGGGTAACAGTGACATCTACTGGAAGTTCCAGCGCTACAACCTGATCGTTCAGTACCACTCCCGTCCTTCCCTGGCTCCTCCGTTCATCATCCTCTCTCACATCAATCTCTTTATCAAGAGGGTAATCCGCAGGGTGCCTTCCATCAAGATCTACCACTTTGGTAGGTATTTCAACTGCAATCTTAAAGGGATAGTTTAGATGTTTTGAGGCAGGGAGGTACTTATCCAGTCCATGTATTAACTACAGTTTGGAGAAGCAGACCTTATAGGCTCACAAGCAAAGCATCGCCTTCCATCTACTAAAATACACTGATTATAGATATAAACCTCATTCAATCCCTTCAAAACATATAGAATATCCTTTCAAGTGAGTCTAATTAATATAAAAAATTGTTTCCCAAATGCACCAACACATTTGACTCCCAGTTGGCTTTTATCAATGTGATGTTTTATTTGAAACTGCCTTTTCCCCCCAATTTAGTCA
Organism: Notothenia rossii; assembly: GCF_949606895.1. Lineage (NCBI taxonomy): Eukaryota > Metazoa > Chordata > Actinopteri > Perciformes > Nototheniidae > Notothenia > Notothenia rossii. Next base: position 9,571,972 of record NC_136910.1, read on the forward strand.
GTTTCCTCGAATAGAGTCATGTAACAGGACTGTGTCATTGTAACTCCAACATCATCTTCAACTTGTAAGCAAAACATCCTTCTATTTTCTATTAGTATTGCAGTTAAAAGGGAAAGCAGCCAACAGGCTCATGACGTGGGAAACCATTCAGAAGGAGGACTTCCTGACCGCCCAGAACAAGATCCAGAAGAGCAGTGACAGTGAGAGGCTCAAACAGATGTCTGTCAAGTGAGCACACCTCCCTATACCAACACTATGGCAGTGTAATTATTTATGTCATGCTCCATAATACATAATCAGTAATAACATAACGGTGAATGTGTCCTTTTTTTCCTTCTTTTTTTTATTTTTAGAGTGGATGGTGTACTTAAACACATGAGTGAAGGCAGAGACTTCGACCACAGGCTGAGGGCTCTGGAGAATGAGGTGAAATGATGGCACCTTTTTAAAGTATTGACTCTCACTGAGATTATTATTCTGTACCATTTGTGTTGTTTTTGATACTTTCACATCATGTCTTGCACTCAGTCAACTTATCCTATACAAAGGTGACATAAATGTCAGCCAGCTAGATATAGCAGGGCAGGATGATATGCATCCCGACAACTAGAACACCATGTTTTGATATTGATATCACAATATGCATTATTTCATATGAAAATCACACATATTTTTTAAAGGAATAGTTTGCCAATTTGGAAAATAGTCTTATTTGCTAATTGCTGAGAGTTAGATGACAGTATTTATTCTACTTTTGTTTGTATGTTAAATATGAAGCTACTGCAACTAACTGGGTTTGCTTAGCATTACGAGGGCAGCTAGTGTAAAAATGCACAGTGTTCTCTTGGGGTTTTATGACCCGGTATGTCTTGGTTTGAACCAATAATTTCCCTGAGTCTCCGTTGGTTGAGGAACTTTTTGTATCGTTTTCTGTACAGATTAAAAAAAAAAGAAGATAGGTATAAATCTAGTGAGCTGGTGCTGGTTTCTAGATTTCCGTTTTAGAAAGAGCCAGGCTAGCTGTTTCCACTTGCTACCAGTCTTTATGCTAAGCTAAGCTAACTGGCTGCTTGCGATAGCCTCATATTTAAAAGGTTGATATGAGGTTTCCCAAAATGTCAAACTATTACTTTCAGTTAAGGTTAAAATGGGACTGCATTATATCAACTAGAACCCTCGTTTTTTTTGTAATGATCTGCTTGCATAATTACATACATGCCAACCTTTCCGAATCCAAAAGAGGTAGGTTTGCGCGAGGCAAATGTGCACGCCCAAATTAGGTAATCAGAAGAAATGGAACCCCAGTAATTACATGTATAAACCATGTATTTAACATATATTGCATACTTTCATGCTGTTTGGTAAACAGTGACATGTTTTGTATGTAAAATGCCCGAAAAGTAAAAGAATGGGAGATAAATATCCCAAAGTCTCCACATTTTATTATATTTTTTATGTGTTTCTGGTCCTCTTTCTATAGAGACAGTGTAGATGTGTCAGGATGTAGAACTCTTGTGTGAACATTGGATAAAGCCAGGTTCATATTCTTGTTTCATGTTGTAGACATATTGGAGTTAAAGGTTTGCACAGAGCGAAATATCTTTGTGTTGAGCCATAAATCAGAAAATACTGCATTAAAAAAAAGTAATTTCCTGCATGTTTTTGCATTGTGATATAAACAATGTACAGGCTTTCAGATTGCTGTAGTTCACTAAACAGAGACATTAACGACATGTTAGGAGTTGAAAATGTCAGAAAAAGTGAAAGAATGGGAGATAAATATCCCCAAATCTCAAATTATATCCCCAAATCTGATTATATTTTTTGTGTGTTTGTGGTCCTCTTTCATTTGAGACACTGTAGGTGAAGGATGCTTCAGGAAAAGACCAAACACTGGATGTCTTTCAGTCGCCAATATGTGTTTTTGAGACACTGATATTAACGGGGAAACCCTGCAGGACTCAAATGCCTCGTCTCTGTTCCCTTAAACTCATTTGGGAGTGATTACCCATCAGCCCCGGGGGTAACGCTTTTCTATAGCGTTACCCCCGGTCTGCACGTTGTTTCTCTTTCAGAAACACAGAGGACTGTTTGTATGATGCAATCACAGACACGGTGCAAACGGTGTGCGCCAAAAGTCGAGTCCCGTGTCTATGGAGTGTCATTTTTATTTGTTATACTTTGGGAAGGTTTAAAATCGGCAGGGAAAGTCAGCTAAGTCGGTAGGCGGTAGAAACATGTCAAAAGCGGTAGACTACCGCCCAAATCGGTAGGGTTGGCAGGTATGTAATTAAGGCGAAATCACACACATGCAAAATGACCAGGAAACTTCAACATGTAGCCTTAGATAACTTCATGGTATTCCCAAATAATAGATCCTCACCTCAGGTGTGTACTGCATGTCAACACACAGATTTTCTCTCTTCTGATCTCTTCTTCTGATCTTTCATCTCAGATGGAGTACTGCTCGAGTGCTCTCAGCTGGATTGTGGATACTTTGGCACAAGGCAGCACGTTCAAACCTCCTCGGCCTCCTCCTACAACAAGAGGTACAAAATCACAGCATACATTTTTCTTCTTAGATTGTTTCCTGTTGGTTTTTGCCTTAAGTCATTCATGTTTAACTTACCGTGTTCTGTTTCACAGAGGCATTCCCATCCTCTTCCCACACTACCTGATTCCGCCTTGGTGATGCCTTCACTTGCTCAGGGTCGATAAAAGACAAGTGTTTTTACTTTGGCTGCTCCCATGCTTCCCACTGCCATGTTCATCACTGGACTCACTTCAAGTAGTTTAATTGTTCTGAACTGGAGTGTAGAAGCACTTGTTACATTATTCCAATTACAAAGTAAATTATATGTATTTAAGATGTAGCATGACATATTGTCTGTATTTTGTTTGTCAATGCTATCACGTTTTTATTCCTGGAATACTGTTTCAAAGGTTTTTATATGGGGTTTTACTGCAATATTAAAACTACAATAGGACACATTACTGTTTAATACTTTTATGTTCGGGAAAACTTAAATGTTAAATCACGTTTTTGTATTTCAACATTATTTTATTATGTTCAATAAATTGTAAACAATGGTATAAGGAGTCAACTATGCTAACGGTCTAACTCTTTAGGGGGACATTTTGTGACATACACGACATCCACTCTCAAGAGCTAGCATAGACAGTTAGCTTTAGCACAAATACTTGAAACAAAATGGCAACAGCTACCCTGACTCAAGACACATGTTAATCAGTGTCAGTTACAGACTGAACTATTCCTTTAGCTACACTCTCTGGAGCGACGCGTCAGGTCAAAGGTCAAATATTGAACTACTGGATAATCCCATGAATCACTGAGGGAAATTGTGACTTAAACATAAGAGTGAGGTAGTTTGATATACTGTAGATAGAAGGGGATATGTAAGTGTGAAAGGTGTACGTGGTGCTGAGTTTCAGATTGCCGGAGCTCTATTGAAGGTCACATAGTGGAGCAGGGCTATTGAAGGAGGCTTCACTGTAAATAGCCGGCTGGGCCACCTGTCAATCGCAGCAGCGGGTCGCACAGAGAGAGGCAGTGTCATCACTTTCTGTCCCCCCCCCCCCCCCTCTCATGTGCAGACATGAACCCATGTATGTGAGCATGTGTGTCACGGTTCAGTTTCTGAGTAGGCTACATTTGATGCTTCCTTTTACACACGATCTGCAACGCAATTAACAAAACTATCCTTACTGTTTCTTATCTGCATAAGGAAAACCCGTAATAATCATTCTGTTCTTAAAACATAAAGAATGTCTTGCCATCATATCCATTTCTGTCTATTTACATCCATTTCATACATCATCCTGACATGTTCTCTGCTAAGGGACAGGCAAGCAAATATCGACTCTCTGATGAGACTGTGTCTGATAGGTGTTAGTTTAACCCCATAAGCCAACAGAAAAGGGATTATTACTTACTAATATTACAATCATTTGTGTTATCACTTTCATGAGACCATAGTTGAAAATAATCTATTTGTGCAATGGAGCTTTGTGCAAATGCAGTCCTGAGTTTCAGCCAGGTTTATTTATAGATTCAATTAAAGAAAGGGAGTGTATGAATGCTCCTGATTACACCTCCCACAGCTTTAATAGAGAATAATCAGGGAAAGTCAAAGCTGTTGGAGCGTGTAAATACCATTTGTTGCCTGCATGAGTCTAATTTTTTCAAGATTCAAGGTTTTATTGTGATGTGCACATTAGCTACAGGGTATATATGGCAATGATAAACTTAAGTCCCAGGCTCGTCCAGCAGTACAACATGAATATATATAGGACATAAAACAGATGAAATAGTGCAAGAGAATGTTTTGAGATGTGCAAGTAAATACAAATAAAATAGAACTGTAGTATCTTTTTATGGTATATTTTATAAATGTATTCTTTATTGGACTGCTTTTGTTCTGGGGGATTTACAGACAGACTGAAAGTACATTTCAACAACTGAAAAAAAATGTTATACTCAAAGTTAAATAAATAACAGTGTGCATATATACCATACATGTAAGTAAAGATTATCTCCCGAATAGCTGTAGCACTTGAAATGAAGACCTAATCCTAATCCACTTCAATTGGATTATTTAATATTGGTAAATGATCTGCTCCTTCCGCTTCATTTTCTTATGTTCTTTTACCCCTTACCCCCCTCCCTCCCGCGGTACAACCCCCCCTGTCTCCCCTAAGCACACACCCACCTCTCTAATACACTGGGTTAAGGGCATCAGGAGCATTCTTCCCACCCATGTGCCCCTGTCACTCAGGCACATGCTACTCCACCACACACCCAGTTGTGTTTCCACTGTGTTCCAGGCACAAGGCTGGCACTCTGCTCTGTTGGTCTGTTGAGCTGAACCATATCCTCGCACCACCTGCAACTCTCTCACCTTTCCTGTGGATTTAATGTTTTTTAAGTGTTAAAAACTCAGATTTTTGTACATTTCGGTGGAGGAAACAGGGTCAGGAGACTTGTGGATTTTTTGTTCAGAAGTAGCTCCAAACTTTTGGAGTTTTTTCCAAAATGTCTCCTGTGAAAGGCTGGATGGTGGGGCTCCTGCTGGTCCTCCTCTGCCCGTCTCAGACCCCTCTCTCTGGGGGGGTGAGTGCCCATGAGGTGGGGGAGGCAGGGGAAGGCCTCTACGCCAGATATGTGGAGGCGGTGGTAGCTGAAGAGGGAGAAACTGCTGAGGGTGATGATGGCGCGGGTGATGAAGAGGAACATCTAACGGAAGATGACGACAAGGAAGAGTCGGATGAACAGGAGGAGGAGGAAGAGGAAGAGGAGGAGGAGGATGAGGTGGCAGCTGAGGAAGATGAGGAAGAGGATGAGGCGGAAGAGGAGACTGCTGAGGAGGAGGAGGAAGAGGAGGAGGAGGAAGAGGATGAGGCGGAAGAGGAGACTGCTGAGGAGGCAGAGGAGGAGGAAGAGGAGACTGCTGAGGAGGAGGAGGAGGAGGAGGAGGAGGAGGAGGAGGAGGAAGAGGAAGAAGAGGTCGCAGAGGAGGCTGCTGATGAGGAGGACGATGACGAAGAGGAGACTGCTGAAGATGAAGCAGAGGAGGAAGAACAGGCTACTGAGGAGGACGATGATGATGAGGAGGAGGAGGAGGAGGAGGATGTGGAGGCCGCAGCTGAAGATGACGACGAAGAGGATGCAGCAGAGGAGGAGGAGGAGGCATCTGAAGAGGCAGAGGAAGACAGCGATGATGATGATGATGATGATGAGGAAGAGTTGGCTGAGGAAGAGGAGGCTGATGAGGATGATGAGGAATACGCTCCAACTGAAGTAGAGGAAGATGACGGTATTCCCCTTTTTTTTTACTACATTTTATAATATATTCATAGATTATCAAAATACTACCACTAAACGTGTGTCATTTCATATAAAGTATAACACTTCAGAGGGGAAGGAAGTACTTACATTATTATTGTTATGATTAAGTGAAAGTAGCAACATTACAGTGTGAACAATAGTCCATCCTTCACAGTACTTAAGTAAATGTACTTCCTGGACCCTTTAATGCCTCCTAACTCCACAGTCCCTTTGACATTGTAGTCTTTCTGCGGTCACCGTAGGAACGCTGTCACATAACGGCCCTAAAATAGAGTCGCTTATCGGTGAAGTAGCTGGCACCCAGCAGGGTCCAAACCTTTCATGCCTTTTGTTGAACCACTGTGTTTATTTTAAGATGCAAAAATAATTACTGGTGTAGTGCGTACGTTTAAAAAAACTAAGAAGAAGGACTGTCTCAAGGTCTTTCGGTGTTCATGCTTCAATATTTACAACAACAAAATATGTATCCCCAACTCCAACCTGCATCAGTATTACTAATTAGTAATGGGAACAGTTTTCCTTATTTCTTACTTGAGTTATAAGTAGTTTGTCATTTCATGATAATTCTTCTAAATGAATCAATTTACAATTTGGCCTTAAAAATTTCACAAAAATAGTAAAACGTGTATTTAGTTCAAGGTGATGTATAATTGTTGTTATTGTTTTGTCAGCCCAATACCAAAGACAATCAGTTAACATAATATGAAACAGAGAAAAGCAGGACATTGTATCTTAAAGGCTGAAAGATGAAAAAAGTTCTGCCATTTTTAAATGAAAAACATTTGTAAAGATGAATCCATTATCAAAAAAAAGTTGTTGACATGTTTCTGTCGATTGACTAAAGCATTTGGGTATTAATAGATAGCAGCTTTACAAAATGCTCTTAAACAAAAGACTTATCCTCACGAATGAGCTTTTATAATGATTCAATATCATCTGTATGGAAACAAGACATATCCACAACCTGATGCTCATGCATGAAATGCTCGCTAAACGATACTTGAAGTTTTGTTTGTTTTTCGTTCAGAAACACATAACATAACCACCAATCTTGATGCAGGTCCCCTACATATGGTACATAATGAGCTGTGACCAAGATACACAAATACACACCAAGCAGGATTTAGCAATGTAAGAAGAGTCTGCAGCCATGCTAGCAGTTCTGTGCGTCTATTCCAGCCAAATGCAAATGTGCTGTCAGCGTTAATACTTGCATGCTCATGTTTAGAACATATAGTGTTTGTAATGTATGCGGTGTCAGTTGAACGTCCAAATATGCTATTATTAACCAGAGAGCACTCCACACAAATCAGCACACTGCCAAGGCCCATAGGAATGCCACTAGTTTTGTAGGTACTTGGTCATAAATCAAAGTGTTTGACTAACTTAAATATTAACCTCATGATGATTCAACAGTACAAGATAAGTCAAGAGATCAAAGTGTTTACAGTTTCTTCTCTAGGATCACAGATTAATTTTTTTAAATCTCAAATTGCAACCTCATGGTGGTGCTGGATGGAAACTAAAGGGATCACCAAAGTCGGTAGAATTCATCCTCTGGGGATAATGAATACCTGAATGAACTCTCTCTGTATGCAAGCTACTTATGCAGTCTTTATTAGATTTATCTCCTGGATTACCTTAATCTTTGACCTATCACAAATAAGTTTCTTATCAATTTCAACGGGAAAGTTTGGGGTAGATGTAGGGGTCAAACATACGAAAGAGGCCGATACTAGTGTTGTGTGTAAAACAAAAAACAACCCTGACTTTTTTAAACTTGGAAAGTTAACTACCACACATAACATATGTAACATGCTTATATTAACCAACAATATTGAATTTCTAAACACAACCATATGTTTTAAACTGATCCAAATGTCCTAGAGACCTTGAAACGATATTGGCAGTGCAGTTTTGTTCTATGGGTACACCAGTTTTATTAGGGTTTTAAAGGGTTGACTTATTGGCCGAGATACAGTACACACAGCAAAAGCCTATAGCTAGCCTATCATGCTATATTTGAATAATATAGTGTAGGACCATACCTATATAAGGCATATTTCTACTTTTTATTTTTCAAAATACCAAACAGATCATGCATTTTTTCATTCCTCATTTCGCTCAATTTAACAGTCTTTTCATGGGCTGATTCTGTGAGAACAGCACCATCTACAGGCCTGGCATAAGTACTACAGCGGTTCCAGCGCTTTCGAACGGCAATGTCCGTGGCTGTCTCCTCCTGATTGGTGGAGTTGGCCCAATAGCCGTAGCGCCACTTTTGTGACGTCAGAGAAGTGTTCAAATCTGGATCAGTCTGTATCAGATCCGTTGCAGCCCCTTTTTAAGAGATTTGGGTATGGAGGAACATAGAGAGGGTTGTGTTTTCTGACACTTGGTGAGTTCCCTGGAACACCGGGGACACATATTCATGTATAAAAGACGTACAAAAGTGCATTTTGCATGATAGGTCACCTTTAATCTAATATGTATTGGCCCAGCTAATTTGTTGTGACTCTATGCAGATGAAGTCACTGACGCAGCAAATGAAACGATTGAAGAGCCCGCCACCGACCTGCTGCAGTACCGCTCCGGCTCTCTGTGCAGTGTGTGCACCATCTGTGAGGTAAGAGACTTCAATGGATCTCATGACGAAATAACTTCAAGAGAAATAGAAACAGATAATAACTGTACGTTGTGTGTCTTCCTTCCTCTTTCAGCACTGCTCTACAGACTGTGAAAAATGCCCGTGTGAAGATGACGATGAGTCGGATCACTGTGAGCAGTGCCAAGTAAGTCTTCACTGTGCAGTGTGCAAAACACTCTCAATAACACACATTAAAGGCAACAATTGGGATAAACTTTATTTTTTTTGTTCCAGGATTGCTCATCTTGCTACATCTGCCCCTTACTGTGCGACACGATCTGCTCACCAGGTAAACACTGAGAAATACTCTTATTATGCTTGTATAGTTCAATCTTTAAGCAACTTCTTAAATGTTGCATGTGTTGGATTGTTTCAGGTGGCCTTGTTGATGAGCTCACTGGGACTCTCTTTCAGTAAGACTTCACACAACACATTTACATGTATTGTGCATATACTATGTCATTATGTAGTTGAGTTTACTCATGCTATGATCTTGTTTTGCAGGAGCGTTTCCTCTCTACTCTGAGCAACCTGCAGGCTGCTCCCTCTAACGCCACCTTGTGGTAAAGTGACGTACTGCGCCCAGGCCTGGAGCTGTCCGGCTGGTCAAACCTCTCCAGCAACATGAGAGCTGACAGAAAAACAGAAACACATTAAGGTTTTAAGTCTTGTTTAGATTTTTTAATTAACTAGTCATTTGGGCTGCAAATAAGAGTCTCTTTTCCTTTTCTTTATTTAATGAAGTGCCTAATGTAATAATTAATTGCTAAGGCTATTATATAATTTGTTGAGAATCTTATTTTGTAGAAACCTTTTTGTAAAACTGTTTTAGTTGAGCAACAATGTGAATACGTTTATTTTAGTGGCTGTATGAATGCACCAGAAAGATGACAGTCCATTTATTGTTACAGAATAATTTCATATACGTGTTGATACAAAAACATGTTATTCATTTTAACAAATTCTTATGTGATAATTAATGTCTCTTAACTGTTCAATTTGGTTCCGACATTTACACCAAAGGCACAGTTCATATTACATTTAGCTGTTTTTGCTATGTTTACTTTTGGTTTTTTATTTCACATTGGTTATTTATAGTTTTTTTTTTTTAGCATATACTCATGACTATTCAAACTGCAGTTAGTGCCTAATTGAACAATGTTAATAGGGCCTCACAGTTTTAACTCAGAACTGTGCATAAATTAAAGTTTTCCACCTAATTTATGGGAATTACCTGTTGGAAATGTGAAATGATTAATTGGAGTAAATTGGGTTTAGTAGGTGACTTTTGGTCGATAGTTTGAATGTATTTTATTATAGTATACTCTATAGAATTAAAAGGCAAAATCGATGACTGTTTCCTAAATAAATTACTTCTATTCACCCTTTAACCTTTTCATCCTTCTTTTAAAAATAATCTGACAGGCCTGGGTTGCGTTCCAATAGTCCATTTAGCTTAGGAACCTTCCTAACCAAGTGAAATGACCCGGAAGTACGTCAGTGGCAGCCATGTTAAGTGCCGTTCCAATTCTCCAAATGAAAGGAAAGGAGGTTTCAAACTTCCTTTATAACCTCCTTTAGCTTAGGAACCACTGGACCTCCCTTGACGAAAGGAGAGGAGAAAATGCTGCTCCACAATGCATTGCAGCCGCAGCATTTGCCGTCACTAAACAGTCGGCCGTTCAAGGAAACAACCAATTATGACCGAGAAATTATATCATGAACGTTACGGTGCTTATTAAGCATTTTAAAACGTATGTGGTAAGTTGCCAAAGTGCTTTGTTCTGAACGCTCATCAGTATTATAATCAAAAAGAGAAATATGAATGTTAGTTTTTACTGAAATGATCAAATAAAGTCAACATTTCAGTCTTTACTGAGCTGTGTGGAGTTTGTTCAACTTTTAAAAGATGTTTGAATAGTGATATACACAATGATAGATGTTAAGGACTAATGTTTATAATAAATACATTTGTATTGATTTTAAGATCTTTTCATAGTTCATACAATCATACGTATTGGGATTGTTTGTATTAATGTGGACCGGAGGGAGAGGGAGATGAGCATAAGTTTCACTTTCCTTTTTTATTTAAATTCCAACTTTGGTCATGAAGAATATTCTCTGTTGTCCACATTCATAAAGCATAAAACAACAGCATCAGAGCACGGTGCAGAGTCTCTAGATGAGTTTACAGTAGTCCCTCCTTCTTATTATACATCCATGTTGTAGTCCGCTATAGAAAACTGTAGTTTCCATAGTTTCCCCACAGCAGCAGACGCACATTCATGACGTCCGCTGGCGCATCATAAACATGTCGGATAGTGAAAGTGCATTCGGATTCTCTAAAGTACAGCGGTCTCTTCTCCTAAGTCCTTTTGAATTCTCCTATCCACTATCCCTTAACCCCGTGACGTTTCACTCAAAGGTCAAGGAATAGGAGATAGGGTTAGAATTTAGGAGCTAATTTTTGGATTATCGGAACGCAACCATGGTCTTTGTTGCTATATTCGTAGAGGGATTTCCACACATGTCCACACACACACAAGAGATGTATGATCACCACAATATGCTAGAAAATAACAAAGAAGAATTGCTCAGCCAGTCCCACGCTGATGAGTGAATGAGCTCCAGCTGCTGCTCAGGTGAAGTTAAGTGAAAAGTGAGTGGGCTCTTCAAATCAGCCATGAGCCATGAGTCAAGGGAAAACAAAGTTCTTATTTATTGGTTGGAACTTGGCAATAAAAAGGAGGAAAAAATAAATTGAGTGTATCGTTGAATCAACACAGACGGAGTCAGGGCTTTGTGTCCGGTAAGTATGAACCTGTTGATAACTAAATATTGAAGAACGTTCATCTTTTTTTAAGGCTGTGATGCCTCTCATTATTAACATGACCTGTTGAGATGGTTTAAATTAATAAGCTACCACCAAAGGGGGTTTCTCTCCCAAACACTCCCCCCGCTGCCCGAAACGTCTCCATTGGACCCCTTTGTTTATTTCCTTAACATAATGACATCACTAACACCCACACTTCTATTGGCTAGCACTCCAACCATTTTTAAAGGACGGGACATTTCTAATCGGTTGACCAATTACAACAGAGCCGGCCAGCTAACCAACTGAGCTCTGGTTTCAGACAGAGGGTTAAAAGAGGAGTATGAGAAAAATTAAGAGCTTATTGATAGGGTATTGATATTATTGATCGCTAATATTCCAATTCGTATTTGGTTCGGACTTTCCTGAAAAGAGACACACACAAAAAAAGATTTGATTAAAAATCTACACCACATTATTTGTACATAGAGGGGCACTTTCCCCAAGCTTCTAAACCAGCGGTTTTCAAAGTGTGAGGCATGCCTCCCCTTGGGGGCGCCAGAGAGCTTCAGGGGAGGCGCAGCGTGAGACACAAAAGAACGAGAAAAAGACGAGTAAAGTGACACTTGCCCACTTGTGGCTGTCTGTGGAGACCGAGTTCCCCCACCTCGCCAAAAAGGCTGTAAAAGTGCTCATTCCCTTCACCTCCACCTACCTGTGTAAGTGCAGGTTTTCCGCATTGACTTTGATCAAAAGCAAGTACCGGTAAAGGCTGCAGCCAGAGTATGATCTGCGTTTATTCCTGTGTGCATCAAAGACGCAGACTCATTGTTCCCACTAAAGTAGGGTTGAGTGTAATAAGTAGTCAAAGTTGACGTTCAGTGTGTTGCCGGGAGCATATAAGGATTTATCCACCATGTTGAAAATGTTAAAAAAAATATGTCTTGAGAACACGGCGTGAGAAATATACGGGTCGTGCTGCAGCTAGATGTGCCTGTCCTCTGTAAGAAGGTATAGGCGACTGACATGCAAGGAAGAACGGCTGTCCACAGGCTGTTCCAACTTTAACAACTGTATTAACTTCCAGGGTAGTGAATTGAACATGCAATTGTAATTGGGTGTGTGGTATATTTTCATGCACGGACACGCATGTTCCACAACACACAAACTGAACAACACTCAATTGTTCTAATAACAAGTGCACGTTACTGATGCAATATGGTTGAGACCATTCGGGCTTATTCTAGAGGGGTGCAAGGAATAGTCCAAGTAGTGGGGGAGTTTTATACAATATGTTTAAAACATAAAAATAAAAAGGTTTAAAAAAGTTATTGTTTAATTTTTTAAGGAGGTGACGCTACTCAGCCAATCAAATCGGTGCAGTCAGCACGATAGATTCAAACACACACACAGAGACGAGACAAGAGGAGAGAAACAGTCGGAGTAATTTCAAATGGCGGAAGTTAGACAGCAAAAACAGCATTTAATTACATGTTCTCTTACTGGACCTCTTTGAAATGCAATTGAATACCCCTGCATTATAGCAACAACAACAATAATAATAATAATAATAATAATAATAATAATAACAGCAATAATAATTGGGAGGGGGGGCGCGGCTGTTCTTGTGTTCTCTGAGGGGAGGCTCACCTACCCACACTTTGAAAACCCCTGTTCTAAACCATTACGAGTCATAGTGCTGTTACAAAATAAATACAACAGATGCACAGAGGTTGTTTAACACACACCCAGCAACATTAAATAATTACATGATATTATAAAGTAAAATAAAAAGTACTTACCAGAGTTTTTCAAGATCAGATCCAGGTCAAGAAAACGCATAGAGGAAATATGGTGCTGGCTCATTAGCCCTCTCACTCTTCTTAGAATGATCCTGTGCATTTTTACAGTTGAACTCCTATCCCCTTATAAACCATGAAGCATTAACCAAGTTAGATCCTAAGAAACCGGCTGGCCCGGACAACGTAGAACCTTTCTTTTTAAAGATAGCTGCAGATTTTATTGCTCTTCCTCTCACTACTCTTTTTAACCTCTCGCTCAACACAAATGCAATTCCAAAAGTATGGAAGTCAGCTTATGTCTTGCCTTTGCTAAAAGGAGGGGAGGCAACTATTTTAAATAATTATAGGCCCATCTCTAAATTGTCAGTTCTGGCGAAGGTGCTCGAATGCCTAGTGAGTGAACAAGTAAAGGAGTTTTTATGTAAAAATGATATCCTGTCTAGACATCGGTCAGGCTTCAGAAAGCAACATAGCACCATCACTGCAACAATTAAAGTGGTGAATGACATTACGAGTATTTTAGATAATAAGCAGAGTTGTGCAGCTCTATTTATTGACCTTTCCAAAGCGTTTGACACCGTTGATCATCGCATTTTGAAGCAGAGGCTGGTCAGTATTGGCATATCCAGCCATGCAGTGGGGTGTTTTGTGAACTACCTCTCTGAAAGGTCCCAATGTGATCATTTTGATGGGCTGTCTTCTGAGTGGTTGAACATCATTGCTAATGGTGTTCCTCAAGGTTCTGTTTTAGGTCCACTTTTATTCTCCATATATATCAACAGTTTAGGTGAAAATTTGAATGAAGCTACTTTAAATTTGTATGCGGATGATACCGTTATGTACTGTGCAGGTCCCTCCATTAAGGAGGCTCGTGTTAAATTACAGGCTGTTTTTAACATTATTCAGACTCAGCTCTCTGAGCTTAAGCTTCTTTTAAATGTTGATAAAATCAAGGTAATGCTATTTTCAAAAGCTAAAAAGACACCAGAGCCTGTTTTAGATATTTTTACTATGCAAGGAAAAGTACTTGAATTGGTTACCTGTTACAAATACCTCGGTATCTGGCTTGATGATTGTCTTACTTTTAAACGTCATGTCAATAACCTGCTTAAAAAGCTGAGGGTTAGGCTAGGTTTCTTTTTCCGAAACAAGTCCTGTTTCTCTTTTGAAGCCAGGAAAAGGCTAGTCACTGTGACCTTTTTACCTGTGATTTGTTGTATATGAATGCACCTGCCCATTGCCTGAACAAGTTAGATGCCGCCTATCACAGCGCACTGAGACTTGTCACAAATTGTAAAGCACTTACTCATCACTGTACCCTGTATGCCAAGGCAGGTTTGGCATCACCTCTGTAAAGAGGCTCAGTCATTGGTACACTTTTATTTATAAAGCTTTGTTGGGTAAACTCCTGTATTATATCTGCTCTCTGATAACACAGAGAGTTGCAAGCAGCTATTCTCTGAGATCTCATGATGTAGTATTGTTAGATGTGCCAAGAGGACTGTCTGAGGTAAGACAGCTTTTATGTGCGCAGCTCCACTTGCTTGGAACAATCTTCAGCAAGAATTGAAACTGAGCAATCTCATTCCTTTGGATGTTTTTAAAGCTAGGCTAAATGAAATGCTTGTAGATACTATGGGCACTTGTAAATGTCTATAACTATGTAAATACATCCTGTAAATATAATGTATGATGTCCTTTATTGTTTTATGTTTCATGTGGAACCTATATGCTGCAGGTCTCCCTTGAAAAAGAGATTATGATCTCAAGGGACCAATCTCGTTAAATAAAGGTTTGAAATGAAAATGAAAACCAAAATAACAATAGGCCTTAATTAACACTAATCATTTTAAAAACCTTAAATCTAATTTAGAGAGGACAACTAAAGGGTAAGGTGACTGTTTGAAACTAATTCCACCCCCTGTCTACTGGCATCACAGCAAAAACAGAGAAATGGCAGGAAGGGGGGAGACAGTCTCCCACAACTTTACAGACACTGTGTTTTAGAGAGGACAATACAAGTGTAAGGTGACTGTTTTTAAATTCCATCTCCCCTCTGTCTACTAACAAGATGGCAGGAATGGGGGTAGGAGGGGGTAGGGTCAGGCACACACACACACACACACACACACACACACACACACACACACACACACACACACACACACACACACACACACACACACACACACACACACACACACACACACACACACACACACACACACACACACACACACACACACACACACACACACACACACACACACACACACACACACACAGTGTGAGATTCCAGCCCTTTATAAACAAGTAATTACATATTAGTTATCAGTCCCCCAAAACTTAAAAAGAGCATCCTTAGTTAACACCAATCATTTAAAAAAAAACTAAATCTATTTTAGAGAGGACAATACAAGTTTTAGGTACCTTTTTTAAAGCTAACTCCAACCCCTCTATATTCTGATATCACAGCTAAAACAGAGAGATGGCAGGAGGCGGGGGGAGACAGGCTCATGCAGTCTCACACACACACACCTTCACAGACACTATGTTTTAGAGAGGACAATACAAGTGTAAGGTGACTGTTTTTAAATTCCATTTCCCCTCTGTACTGACAAGATGGCAGGAATGGGGGGAGGAGGGGGTAGGGACAGGCTCACACAGTCACACACACACCTTCACAGACACTGTGTGTGTGAGACTCCAGCCCTTTATAAACTAAAGTAATTAAACATTAGTTAAGAGTCTCACGGAACTTAAAAAGTAATGTTAGTCAAGTCAAGTTATCAAAAAATTCATTGTTTCATCGAAACAGAGTTAAAATCACAAACTTTCCATTTATAGAGTTTGATTCTTTAAGAAAACTCAATTCATTAAAAATTAGTGAATATTTTACCAAGTTATAAAGTTTTGCATCCATCAAAGTGTAACTATAAGTATCTTTGTAGGAGAAAAAACAAAAATAATTTAAGTTATTGCCAGAAAACTCGATTGTCTTAAAATCCCCAAGTGCCATTAAGAGTCAGTCTTTTAAGAAAATACATTTTGTTACAAAGTACTTCATATTATACCCTTTTGTTAAGTGTTGCATACATCAAAGTGTATCTAAAAGTATCTTGGTTGCAGAAAATAACTAAAACGTCGCTTTAACACTGCAGGGTTCATACGTTTCTCCATTCTTCAGATTGTAGAAATGCAGTTCATTCGCCATATACTGTAGTTGACTCCATTTTTTATGAAGAGCCTCAGACGGAGGTGTTTTCCAAAAGGAAGGAGGAAGGTAGGGTTAGGGTTACAAAGGGGGTCGCAAAGGGTCATTAGCCAAACAAAGGGGGTCATAACGGGGTGATTAGCATACAAAGGGGGTCATAACGGGGTCATTAGCATACAAAGGGGGTCATAACGGGGTGATTAGCATACAAAGGGGGTCATAACGGGGTCATTAGCATACAAAGGGGGTCATAACGGGGTCATTAGCATACCATGGGGTCATTAGCATACAATGGGGTCACAGCACCTGTCACTTTTTATGCATGTGATTGATGCTAAAGTCTGTCTTAATCCAACATATACAGAGGACTTATTTTACTTCTTAAGGTGTCCGTTTTCAGGACAACATCAGCAATGAGCCATGTGTCAAGGGAAAACAAAGTTCTTATTTATTGGTTGGAACTTGGCAATAAAAAGGAAAAACAATCAATTGAGTGTATCGTTGAATCAACACAGACGGAGTCAGGGCTTTGTGTCCGGTAAGTATGAACCTGTTGATAACTAAATATTGAAGAACGTTCATCTTTTTTTAAGGCTTGTGATGCCTCTCATTATTAACATGACCTGTTGAAATGGTTGAAATTAATAACCTACCACCAAAGGGGGTTTCTCTCCCAAACACTCCCCCCGCTGGCCGAAACGCCTCCATTGGACCCCTTTGTTTATTTCCTATTTCCTTAACATAATGACATCACTAACACCCACACTTCAATTGGCTAGCACTCCAACCATTTTCATGTGTAAGGCTAAAGGGCGGGACATTTCTAAGCGGTTGACCAATCACAACAGAGCCGGCCAGCTAACCAACTGAGCTCTGGTTTCAGACAGAGGGTGAAAAGAGGAGTATGAGAAAAATTAAGAGCGTATTGAACATTAAAGCAGACAGTGAGAAATGTCGGCACAAAATACAAAAATGAACCTGAAAATGTGCGTAATAGGGCCTCTAAATCGAAGGAGATCTCTGCCTTTATTGACTTGATTTTGACTCTTCTTCGCATACTTGTGAGTCTGCCCCTTCATTTATTGATTTATAAACTCATCTCCAATCATACTTTCGTACCCATGTGTCAATTCATCGACATTTTGTCTGGCAACTTGTCGTTGCTGTTTTGTAAAAGGCAGGGTGTTTTCTTTTTAGAAAAGTATACATACCTACGTACAGTAGGGCTCTGAGTAATGAGGTGTGAGGAGTGGATGTGAAAGAAACCTGTTGCGTAGGTTCATTTAAAGAGTGGCGTGTGTGTGTGTGGGTATAAACACAGGAATAATAAGAATAAACATTACCAGGTAAAAAGACACCTTGCTTTCATGTTTGGAAAAAAATGGTTGTCTTAAGTGTTAATGTTTCGTGCTCAGCGTGCATCTGTCAATAAAAGCTACTGTGTAGTCAATATCAATTTAATATGAAGTGTTTGATAATTTTGGAAATGCAATCATTCACTTTTTGGCACAGAGTAAGATAAGAACATTTATTTTAATCTACATTGGAATTTCATTTCCTTTCAATCAAACACAATGCACTTATTGTTCATAACTTGTATTAGCTTATCTTTTGATGATAGATAGTTGTACTAAACACACCCAAACATGAACTTAATGATGTTCATGTGGTAATGTCATTGTGGTTTGTCGGAATTAAATTGGATGCTAAATCAGAAATAAATTCACAAGAGGAGCGTCTGGATTTGAATCAGATGGTTATACATTTGGCCGTGGCCCAGCACAGTACAGCGTCACATTACTGCAGTTTAAAGTAAACATTCCTACAATTGTTTGTGTAGGCCTAAAGTCTGTCTTAATCCAAGATATACAGAGGGTTTATTTGACTTCTTACGGTGTCAGTTTTCAGGACAACATAAGAATTAAAAGCTTAAAGTCAGCTGTGTCCTTTGTTTAGTAAAATGGCATGTGTATCCTTTATCTGGCTTCTGTACGTTAATGTTTTATTGTTGCTTGCTGCCTCGATGTAAGGGATTAGAAATCAAAACAGTTCCTTTAACAGGAATCAAATGGATTATTTGAAGTTCATGCTGCATTACAGGGTCCAAGGTTATGATAATGAATTTACTGATTAAAAGTTATGCTTTGAATTAAACTAGGGCTTTGTTTTGTTTCCTAGGTTAACGTTGAATTAGCGTCAACTTTCTGTTATTACCATTGAGGTGCTTTGGTACAGGAGCAGGGTCATTCAGGTTTTACCTTGCTGAGTACAACCACCTCATGATACACCTGTATTTTGAGTGCAGTGTCCTTAAAACAAACCTGTACTCATTATACGTCTCCCCTATACTGGTTTAGTGTTACGCAGTCTGTCCCCCCTCCCATTGCATTGTCTACAACTCTATAGGACGCTCTCATCTTCCCCTCAATGAAGAGCTTGTTTGGAGAAGGACATACGTTTTTATTGTGACACCTCAATCTAACTATCTGATTTAATCCTTGGGGACTTCAGGCTTGGACAGCAAGGTTAGAGGATTTGTCAAATTTTAAACGATTACATTTTCAGCATGAATTCAGGATTTATTCTTTGATTCCACATTATATGATAAGATGATGTTTCCAGTTGGCATCACAAACCTCCTGATGCCTGCCTTTGGGATGCAGTGGGAAGACTTGAGTTTATACCATGTCTTAGTTCATTTAAATTGGATTTCACGAGACTCTTTGAGTAGGACTTGCTTCAACACATTCAACATGTTTTCAGTAATGTATGTTGTATGACGTATGTTGATGTTTCAATGTCTAGCTGCTGCAAAATATATTTTGATACATTTAGCATACAGTAGGGCTTCATCATAGCTAGACATCACTGAGGTTAGTACAGACGTAGTTTTGTCTCAAAACGTGTTTACTTCATGCAGTTCATAGACATTGTGAAATGGCTATGAAACCCATGCAGACCTTGTGGTTGATAACCAGTTACCTTTCCTCCTGAAGATGCATTTGTCCGCCCTTCTGCTGTGCCTGAGTTTGGAGGCTTTGGTCAAATGTGGTGAGTAAAAAGCTTACATTTCTACTAAATGTAAATATTTCTGTTTAAGAGCTTTGTCCATTTGTACTTCATGTGGTATCATCTTTAATGAGGATTACAGTGCAGGACGCAATATAATTTAGATGTCAAGGACCTTTTTTTTAATTCTAAGCAGAGATTTGGAGACATATGTAGAGCAATCTTACATGCATCCAAGATTGTGAATAAAGAGTATTATCTTAAGCTGTCTATCATACATACTGCATGACCTACACAAGGTGCCTTGGCCTAGATTTGTTGGGAAAAAGTGGATCCGGAATCTCCATTTAATTTTATTTAAAAAATAATTGTTACCCTTTTTTTCTTGTTGGACTTAAAATGTATAGTAACTGTAAAATATACATTTACCCTCTGAAGCGTTAAGTGTAAATAAGCATAAAATTGCATAAAAGGATGCATGAAGGTCTGGTGTTAGGAATTATTATTATTATGATGATTAAATATAATTACGTAATAATTGTTTAAACGTTTTCTGAACCTGCTCTTTAAATTTATTTATTGATTTTGATTGATTTGAAAGGGCAAGCATACATCCAGAGAAGAAGAGGGCTGTGCATTAAATATATATATATTAAATTATACAAGGGGCGTTGCTTGGATCTACTAAGATCGGAGGCTTAGCCCAGCCGACAATTGAATTAGAAAATACAAAAATATTCGACTATCCAAAGAACAAACTATATTAAATGTAAATAATGAATTAAAAGTCTCTACATTAGACCAATCTACTACCCAAATAGAAAGTAATGGACAAAGGTTACTATATAAAAAGCGACAAATGTAGTCAATATCTTATCCATGTGATCATATTTTGAGTGGGGGATCGACCTCATATCCTCAATGTAATTTAAAGCAATAATAATAGTCCAAAAATAATGTGTAATTGCATAGTTTAAAGCCACCACTGTGTTCAGGTCCAAGTTACAATATAACTCAGCAATGTTTGATTAGAAAATGCTTACAAAGCCTTTTCTGTCAGCTCGCTTCTACAGTTTTCGCAGCACATATTATTTCTGTTTCAGCTACTGGAAGCGATTGGTGCTATACCAACTGCGGTAAGTATGAAAAATGTCTCTCCTATTGATTTACTATTAGTTTGTGATATTAAGACCGCCTCTAACTTTCAGATGACACCCCATCCACATGGGAATACCTCCAAGGGGCTTCCTGTGGAGGAAAAAGGCAGTCTCCGATAGATATAGACACCAACCATGTTCATGCGGACCCCCACCTGCTTAACTTTAACTTTGTCAACTTCTCTTCTAAGCATGTCATCAAGTCCATAACAAACAACGGACACACAGGTACACAAACTGAGACTGAAGGGCTTTTCTATACTACACTCATTGTTTGGGACAGAGGTCTGGAATTTTTACATGATCTTTAAAATGTGCGTAACTTCAGTATATGCATTAACACATCCTTTATCTTTAGTGAAATTGAAATTGCACGATGGTAAAGTTGAGGTGAGCGGAGGTGGACTAAATGATACATATTCAACAATTCAGCTTCACTTTCACTGGGGCGACACAGAACATCACCCAGGTTCAGAGCACAAGATTGACGGACAAAGATATCCAATGGAGGTAGTATTGTTCGGCATTCACCATAGAAAACATGCATCTTCTTGTTTTTTAAACTGCGCGCACTTTGTGACTTTTCTTTTGACTTCACACCCTTCTAATCTTTTGCAGATGCACATAGTCAGTATTAAGAAAGGTCTAACTATTCAGCAGGCCACGGAGGAATCAGAGGGAATTGCAGCGATGTCGTTTTTCATAAAGGTATGTCCTACACGTTAAGTTATCGTAAAGTGGTATATTTCCTAACTGTTGAAATCACATTATGCTTTAAAAACGCCACAAAAATGATAAACTTTTATTGCAGGATTTCAGGTTGCTCAATCCCAATTGCACAAAGCAGAAAACCTCTTGGTCTAAACCAAGGTATATATATATATATATATACACAGTCTATGGTCTAAACTAGTGAAGCCACATTTGAAGTGCGTTAAACCTGCATTCTTTCCAATGGCCAGCAGAGAGCAACTCAGATTGTTGTCAGATTGTATAAAAGTCTACGAGAAAATACCAAAATTACCCTAAAATGTTAACTGATTAAGATTACACTTCACGTTAGGGCTACCTTGGAAATACCAGGACGCTTCCACATTTTCCGGTTTAAGTTTTTTTCCGTGTTTTCGTCAGAGATCTTTCACCATTGAAAATGTATTACAGTGCTTTGGTCGCCTAAAATGGTCTTGTTCATTCTTCGGTTATACTCAACTTCTTTTAGGCAGTGAATGGGTTGTGCTATGGGAACTTTGACCTTTTTTAATGTTCAATTCATGCATCAACTCTAACACTGACAACCCCTATAGGCCAGATAACTAGACTACAAAAAGAGCTAACATTTCATGTGTAATAAATGTCCTCCACCTAAAGGCAACAGAAGATGGAGATGTGTCGCCAACATGGAGTAACCTCGTATCCTGCCTGAAAAATGTCATGGGTAAATGTTCTTCCCTTTTGTTGAGAATATTGTGGTTTCTCTACATCCCTGGCATGGTCTGAATGTATAAACCTTGGCATAGACAGGTGACATTTCAAGGTTTGTGCTTTTTTTAAACAACCATTCAAATAATTGTCAACCCTGCTTGAAATATTTTAAGGAACAAATCCTGCAAATGAAAGTTTCACAACTATCTTTAATGTCGTCTTTGGTATTGTACTGATACAAAAATAAATAATCATGCTTTAGTGTTGCACTTGAACTGGTTGGTGTTGTCCTTGAACTGTACTTTACAATTGTAAGGTCAAGTTAGAGTTGTTTTTAAAACCATTCCTCTTTGTTGTTCCATCGTCAGATAATGCCTTTTTTTTAAAAAATTATAAATATCATTTTATGGCACCACACCAAGGACGCTGTTGGAGCATTTCAATCCACATGACAGCCTTTTTTGTTTCTAACATCTTTCCCCAGACCCCAAGTGTGATAAGAAACCTAACATCTCTATCGATGACCTGATTAAAGATGTGGACCTCACAAAGTTCTACCGGTACATGGGCTCGCTGACCACCCCAAACTGCAGCGAAGCGGTCGTGTGGACAGTCTTTCATGAGCCAATCCTCATCCACAAAACTCTGGTGAGTTGGCCATGTTTAGTCAACACATGCCCCTGTCAGCAGAGAGAGGGACGTAAGGGCCTATTATGTACTTCCAGTGTTACAGAAGCCAAACAATGTTGTCATTGCCGCGTTCATAACTTTTTTATACTGCCACCAAGTGGACGAAAATGGCTACTGTAGCTTTAGGCTCAAATACCCTTCTTGGTGCACCCGTAGTTAGAAAATAACTCAGCAAAGGGGTTATCTGGGATACCCCTATTGTAGATCAAACATGATAAAGTGCCTTCTAAGGTGCCCTTTAAAACAGCCTGTGTTTGATGATGCACTGAATGGACACTTTACAAAGATGGTGCTGTGTCAAATAGGTGAACCTGCAAATCAGTTGGAGAGAAAAAGCATGTAATCCTTTGTGGGTTTTCCTTGTGTCTCCATCTGACATTTAACTGATGTTTGTCAAAAAAGACCAACCGTGTATTTAATTTATATAGCACATTAAGTGTGGACAATATCTTGTAGACAGCACAGTATAAATAAATAGTGCGGGGAGACATGAACTGTATCCTGGAAGAAAATTGTTGTACATGAATGTCTATTACAGCCTAAATCTGAAAGGCCCATTAAGAGTTAGCTCGAAAGTGCCAACTGAGGAGAGCGATAAACAGAAGTAATACAATGTCAAAAGTGGGTGTGGAAGATGTCAGCAGGTTCCTTGCTGCCTCACAGTTTCTACCCTAAAACGTCAGCTGTCTTCTGAGTAGTGTAAGAAATCCTGAATGGGAAGGGTTTCATTTCTGTGTTCTGGATACGAACAACATTTAATTTAAAAAAAGTGACCTATTGCAAGTGGAGTCACATGCAACCTGTTACATCATTGGCCACCCATATATGCGGGGAAATGTCACCAGACTGCATGGTGCCGGGACATACAGGTAAACGTGAGAGTCCTGTTTTGATAATCATGTGAGATAATCAGTTTGGTCTAACTCTGAGTAAATAGCTGTGCAGACTGCGTGACAGAAAAACAGATTGTTGAGTCACATGTTCAGAATGACACACAATCTTTCTTTTCAATATATCTACCTGACAGGCCCTCTGCAGATAAACAGGTGCGCATGTCACATTGTCAGGTGGCACGTCAGGTGCGTGACTCTTTGACCCAAGTTTCACGCATACCAGTCTGTTTTGGGGACATGATGTTTGGCAAAAATAATCTCAAAGATCGCGTGAAGTGCAACCATTCTTTTTAACAACAAATCAGATTTATATCCTTCATAAAAGTATTCATTTTAACACTGTTTACTGCCTTATAATTTAAAGGTGTAGTCTAAAATGTAACAACATGTATATTTATGAAGTGGAACTAAATAGCCTTCAAGTGCAAAACATTTCCATCCTTTTACGTATATTATAAATCAGGTTTTGAAACGCTCTATAGATATAACGTTGAATTACTTTAATCATCATTTATCTATGTTCTTTTGTGGATGCAGCATTATGTATAATGTATAATCTTCTGTTTACAGGTGATAGGGAGAACTACCTAATAAATAGTTATGATAATATCTATTTTGGGGCCCATTTTATTCTCTTTATACCTTCTCCCCCGTGGACTAATTTTTAGAAAACATGGCGTTTCCTACCACCTTTATGCGGACGACTCCCAAATATACCTACCCCTAAAAAAACACACCAGCTCTCTGATTTTGGATTTTTTTATATACTTTATTAATCCCCGTGGGGAAATTGTTTCTCTGCATTTGACCCATCCTAGTGTTAGGAGCAGTGTGCTGCCATTTTGAACGGCGCCCGGGGAGCAGTGTAGGGAACGGTGCCTTGCTCAGGGACACCTCGGTAGCACTTGGTCTTGCCGGCACTTGAACTGGTGACCTTCCAGTTGCCAAGTCAAGTCCCTATCGACTTCGCAACCACCACCCTGATGCCCCTGGTTGACTGTCTTAATGTCATAAAGGCCTGGATGGCGCTAAACCTTTTAAACATAAATGAGAGCAAAATGGAGGTCATTGTATTTGGACCAAATGGTGATGTCCCTTCCATTGACCTCAGTTCCCTGCAACCGTATGCAAAACCCATGGTCACAAATCTGGGCGTCAAAATCGACAGTACTTTTACATTGGATAAACTTATAATGTTATGTTTGCTGTGAAGCACTTTGGTAAACCCTCTGTGTTTAATATGTGCTATATAAATAAAGTGGATTGGATTGGAATGGATGAAACGGTTTGTGGCTCCAGGGCAGAGCACTTGCAACGCCTCGTAAATCACCTCAGGGGAAATGACTTGATGTGGCATCCAGGGTTGAAACCATGTTTAACAATGACACAATTTTGGGGTGTAGATTTAAAAGGATATGATCTTACATAATCTGCTCGTCATCTCTGCTTGAGGCGAGCAGGCTCGGGCACTTTAGCCTCGAGTTTCTGACCAAAACCTTTGGTGGAGAAACTGAATTGGGTAATTAAGGCACCAGGTTTTGATAAGACAGAATATAAATTAGTTTCATTTTAAACCATCTTATTTGAATAAGGAACAAACAAGTAAAATCACATGATTAGTGCAAGATGGCGTGAGAAGAAACAGCCAAATACCAGTGTCAACAAAGACAAGGCTGTCATGATAAGATCCGAGGGAGTGTTTAAACTTTGATTACACCCTCAGGTTGTCTTTGCAATTACTTACGACGCCTTTTGAATTCGCTGGAAGGTAAAGAGAATGACATAATTGATGTTTCACCTAACCATCATTGGTTTGGGGCTGGTCTGCTGGCTCACCCTACATGCAGTCTCTTTATTTATGTTTCTTTTGTGCTGTTGTTAGATTCAGAAGTTCCCCGAAAATGCAGGGTTCAGAAATGTTTATCGACCTACACAAGCTCTTAATGGACGACAGGTGTTGGCTTCCCCTGCAACTCCTTTACCCAGT
The DNA here is from genome assembly GCF_949606895.1 of Notothenia rossii. Lineage (NCBI taxonomy): Eukaryota > Metazoa > Chordata > Actinopteri > Perciformes > Nototheniidae > Notothenia > Notothenia rossii. The sequence goes on from NC_136910.1 coordinate 9,597,471, forward strand.
GAGTGGTAAAATTAAACACATATAAGACCCATAATATCTAAGACTGACATATTCAACATGACTGTTCTTCTATTCTTCAGGTCATCCATGGTGCTATCATGATCACTGTGGTATGTAGGGGCAAATGTAAAAATGTGATGAGTGGACAGCTTTACATTCATAATGATGTTACAGAACTTGTTCCCCTTGAATTTCAGAATACACGCAGTCTGAGTGGAGCCGCCTGCCCAACGCCTACTGCGCCGGGGAAAGCCAGTCACCTATCAACATTACGAAAAGCAGCGCTGTGAAGGAGGAGAAACTCGGTGCATTCCACTTTGAAAAGTTTGACGACAAACATGTCATCGAGAAAATCATTAACACAGGCCACACAGGTTTGTTCATCCTTATTATTGGCTGTTTCTGTGGACATCTATGGAATCTAGACCCAAAAGAAGGACGTATCTAAAGCTTTAGTTACCTCTATCTCATGAGGGTTATAGCTGCAACCATTAATACAAGCATTTATCAAAAATACAACCATTTAGATTACTGGTTAATGGTTTTATAAATAAAGAGGATAATGGGGCAACTTTAAGGTGCTATTTTTACCATTTCACTACACCTAACAAATCAAGTCCCTTTGCCTGTCTTGAAATAATTTCATTAGTTGACAAAATAGTGTCAAGAATACAAACAATTCCAAAAATGGTTAATTTAAATAGGAAAAACACATTTAAGTCTGTGAAAACATGTAACACTTTCTACCTGTGTTCTCACTTGACTCCCAGTGAAGTGCGTACTGAAGGAGGGGGTGGAGGTCTCAGGTGGAGGTTTGGGACACGTCTTCTCCACCCTTCAGTTTCACTTCCATTGGGGTGCGCATGACTCTGAAGGCTCTGAGCACACAGTGGATTCAAAGAGATACCCAATGGAGGTCAGGCTTTTAAAACGTTACTGCATTGTAGTGTGTTCTCATAGATTGAGCTTTTGCCTGTTTTCTATTGATGAATTGTGTCTTTATCCAGATGCACATAGTCAACAAGAGGAAGGATTTAACTCTCGAACAGGCACTACAAACTACTGATGGTCTGGCTGTGCTTGGGTTCTTTATTGAGGTAACTTAATTGCATTACACTTCTTATGTCCAAATCCATACTTTACAAACTCTGTATCTGCTAGTATTTTCATAATGGAAAATTAACAAAACTATACTCAAAGTCATGCATACTATTCATACAAAAGAGAAACAGTTTTATGGTCTGACGCCATTTATAAACAGCCTCCAACAATGTGATGCACTACGGAAATGTGGGTGAGAAATATTTGATCGGGATAAGAATCCTTTAGAAAACAAAAGAGAGCGCAAGGACGCTGTGCTAAATGAGCTGTCAATCAAAAGTTATTTCACTAACTGAAACATATCCGCATCTCATACAAGAATGTCACCATCTCTACCTGCTCGCATTTAAAGCGTATACCTTCACAGATGTCATGATCCACACCCTGCCTATACAAATACAAAACCAAACCCTTATTTGTGTCAATCTGAACTGCAAAATAAATCTACTTTGTGTTGTGGTTCCCAGTTCATGTTATCGTTGGGAGTAATGCTTTATTTTCTCTTGTGTCTACATTTGACATTGAGAAAAGCCAGTTACACAACAGACTAACCTGCTTGTTTCCAGGCCACAGGCGCAAAGGAAAAAAGCCGCAGCAGTTCAGAACAAGGCGCGGTAAGAGATGGAAGCTTTCAGCAGATTGTGCTATTGTTGTCCAATTAGCTACTTCTGATGACATTTTCCTTATTTATTCACCATGTTTTTCTCTGCAAACACAGTCCTCCTCTGATATGGACGCCTGGAAAAAACTCACCAGCTATCTTTCAGATATTAAAAACATCAGTGAGTGCACACCTGTTTTGTTGGCATACATTACGTAAAATACAAGTGGCACTACATCTTGGGCCCTTTGGTTTTCAATGCAGGTTCAGAAGTTAACGTCACCGAAGAGATCTCCATTGACGACTTGCTTGGCAGCGTGAACAGAGAGTCATACTATCGCTACAACGGCTCCTTGACCACGCCTTCATGTAACCAAGCTGTGGTCTGGACCGTGTTTAAAGAGTCCATCAAAGTGGACGAAACCCTGGTACGTGCTACTCAACATCAGCTGAATATAAAGGGTATATGCAGTGGTGTAAAGTAACTAAGTACATTCACTCAAGTACTGTACTTAAGTGCAATTTTGAGGTACTTTACTTGAGTGTTTTTCCATTTTATGCTACTTTGTACTTCTACCACACTACAATTCAGAGGTAAATCTTGTACTTTTACATTTATTTAGCACTCTTAGTTACTGCATATTTGGAATAATGATGTGAAATATAACCAACACTTAAATCAGACTTTAGTTACAACTGGAGTAAATTCACAAGCTAGGCTGCACAAAGTGATTAAAACTAGCTACGTCTTTACTACACTGAACAAAAATATAAATGCAACACTTTTGTTTTTGCTCCCATTTTTCATGAGATGAACTCAAAGATCTAAAACATTTTCTACATACACAAAATAACCATTTCTCTCAAATATTGTTCACAAATCTGAACAAATCTGTGATAGTGAGCACTTCTCCTTTGCCGAGATAATCCATCCCACCTCACAGGTGTGGCATATCAAGATGCTGATTAGACAGCATGATTATTGCACAGGTGTGCCTTAGCCTGGCTACAATAAAAGGCCACTCTGAAACGTGCAGTTTTGCTTTATTGGGGGGGGTCTGGGGGGGTCCGAAAACCCTAGGGTTAAACCCTAACCCTAACCCTAACATGTCACCCATTGAGCATGTTTGGGATGCTCTGGATCGGCGTATACGACAGCGTGTTCCAGTTCCTGCCAATATCCAGCAACTTCGCACAGCCATTGAAGAGGAGTGGACCGACATTCCACAGGCCACAATCAACAACCTGATCAACTCTATGCGAAGGAGATGGGTGACATGTTAGGGTTAGGGTTAAACCTGACTGGTTTTCGGACCCCCCCAGACTCCCCCAATAAAGCAAAACTGCACGTTTCAGAGTGGCCTTTTATTGTGGCCAGCCTAAGGCACACCTGTGCAATAATCATGCTGTCTAATCAGCATCTTGATATGCCACACCTGTGAGGGGGGATGGATTATCTCGGCAAAGGAGAAGTGCTCACTATCACAGATTTTTTCAGATTTGTGAACAATATTTGAGAGAAATGGTTATTTTGTGTATGTAGAAAATGTTTTAGATCTTTGAGTTCATCTCATGAAAAATGGGAGCAAAAACAAAAGTGTTGCATTTATATTTTTGTTCAGTGTAGCTTTGATAACACTTGCATCAATATCTATAATCAAAACATATCATATATAATATTCTAAAATGGACCAATCTGCATTATGACTACTTTTACTTTTGGTACATTAAGTATATTTTGCTGCTGATACTTTTTCACTTTTAGTTGAGTAACCCTTTGAATGCTGGACTTTTACTTGTAACCGAGTATGCCTACACTCTTGTACTTCTACTTCTACTTAAGTACAAGTTCTGACTACTTCTCCCACCGCTGGGAATATGTGGTGGAATATAACTTTGCATAAAAACATAATAGCAATAATCCATGAGACAGTACTCAACCATAATTCTTATCCCCAAAACAAAAAATGAATCATAAGATTTATATATGGACCGTTTTTATGTATCAACAGGCTTTTTAACACCATTAACATTTAGCAGAAGTATAAAATGAGATTCAAATAGTTTCTGTAATGTCAGTGGGGTTCCTCAACGTCACAAGAAAATAATGACTAATGTTCTTTCGGGATGTAGATAATAAGGAAATGCATTCTTGTGAGGATTCTTTGATGTGACAAAAAAGCTAATCAAATTGTCGCATCTGTTACGCACATTGTAACATGAATGGAAACTAAACAAACACTGATTAAATAGTTTAAAACTCAGATGTAGTTTAGGTTTAGTTGACTATTTGTTATTTATTTCTCACAAAAATAAGGCTTGAGGTGCTCTATGTTCTTATTGTCAACAAATCCCTTTTAAGATACTCAAAAAAAACTGTAATATCAATTTATTGTTGGATTTGTTGAAAATAGGAAATAGGACACACACTTATCGTTTGAAGTCCTCACATTTGTTTATCCTTTGCAGTCGTTTGCTGCAGATGTCAATGAGTCACTTGGTATCTTCTTCATCTGTGCTATCTTCATTTCCTGTTTGTGTCGCAGACTTTTGGTGTTCAGTTTGGTGTTTAGATTTTGATCAAGGTCGCATAAGAACATTCAATTCCGCTCCTGCAAAGACCTCGTGTTTTTATATTCAACATGTGAGGTTATGCATAACAGGGAGGGATTCTGACACTCTTTACCCAAACAGTTCTGAATGCCATCACTCAAAGGCCAGTCAGTGTTTGATTTGAAATCCAATGGTGTGAAATCAAAGCTACAACATTACAATAACATATTAGTATTCTTTGTACAGTACCAGTCAAAAGTTTGGACACACCTTCTCATTCAATGGTTTTTGTTTATTTAAAGTTGTTTCTACTTTGTAGATTAATACTGAAGACATCACAACTATAAAATAACAGATGGAATCATCTAGTAAACAAAAAAAGTGTTAAACAATCCAGAATAGGATTTTTATTTTTAGACTCTTCAAAGTAGCCCCCTTTTGCCTTGATGACAGCTTTGCACACTCTTGGCTTCTCTCAGTCAGCTTCATGAGGTCGACACCCGGAATAGTTTTCAATTAACACGTGTGCCTTGTCAAGAGTCCATTTGTGAATTACTTGCCTTCTTTATGTGTCTCAGACCATCAGTTGTGTTGGACAGAGGCAGAGGTTAGTGCACAGTGGATAGCCCTATTTGACTACTGTTATCCATATTATGGCAAGAAGCACTCAACTCAGTAAAGAGAAACGACCGTCCATCATCACGTTAACAAATTGAGGTCAGTCGATCCGGATAATTTCAAGAACTTTGAATGTATCCTCAAGTGCAGTCGCAAAAAACCATCAAACGCTATGATGAAACTGGCTCTCATGAGGACCGCCCCGGGAAACGAAGACCAAGAGACATCTCTGCTGCAGAGGATAAAAGAGTTACCAGCCTCAGAAACCTCAAATTAAAGCACCTCAGATTAGAGCCCACATCAATTATCAGAGATAGCAGATAATCTCAACATCCACTGTTCAGAGGAGACTGCGTGAATCAGGCCTTTATGGTCCAATTCCTGCAAAGAAGCCACTACTGAGGATGAACAACAAGAAGAAGAGAATTTTTTGATCCAAGAAACACAAGGATTGGACATTAGACAGTGGAAATCTGTACTTTGGTCTGATGAGTCCAAATATATTTGTGAGACGCAGAGAGGGTAATCAATTTACTTACACTATTTGTTCTGTTTTATTGTGTTGCAATGTTGGAGGAGCCTCCTGTGACCTAAGATTTTCATTGTCATAACTACACTGTAGCTATGTACGTATGACCAACAAAAGCCTTGAACCTTGAATGGTTTCTGCATGAGTGGTTCTCACCGTGAAGCCTGGAGGAGGAAGTGTGATGATGTGGGGGAGCTTTGCATGGCTACCACAGCATTCTACAGCAGCATGCCATCCCATCTAGTTTGCGCCTACTGGGACAATCATTTGTTTTTCAACAAGACAATGACCTCAGACCTCCAGGCTATGTGAGGGCTATTTGACTAAGTGCTGCATCAGAGGACCTGGCATCCTCAATCACCCAACCTGAACCCAATTAAGATGGTTTGGGATCAGTTGGACCACAGAGTGAATGAAAAGCAGCCAACAAGTGCTATAACATTGCTATTGCTTTGTATGTCGGAGCGGGAGATTCATGTGATTGGTTGTTGGTCGCGTTGCTCGCAAAAAATCCCCAAGCTTTCCGACACGTCCACCTCCAAGATTTTCAAGATGTTTTCAAAGCTGCTGTGTGGACGGGCCGTTACAGTAGCTAAACCAAAGCTAACACTTTCCTTTCCCTCACCAGATGATGATGTTTCCGACTGAGACAGGATATCACAACGTGTTTCGGAGTGCGCAAAGTCTTCACGGCAGGACCGTCTACACCACGGCAGCCGTAGCCAGAGCCCCCGTCTCCATCTCACTGCTGCTCGCGTGTCTCTGCGCCTTTCACTTTAGATTACATTTCTGATCAGTTTTACTAATTGGAGCTTCTGTAGAGCCAAATATGGTAATGATTATCAGTCCCTTCAGATTGTCCTTTTAATAATTGTTAGCCAAACACCTAAAATAGTGTTCAATCAGTGATTTGTATACAGTGCAATTATATCATCTTTTAATCAAGAATACAAAAAAATAAGCCTCTCTAGATAAGTACATGACCTGGGTAGTACTTGATTTAATAATCACCATATGTTTTGTCAAAACATGACATCATTTATTAAACGCAATGATAATTCAGCCTTGGGTAGTAATCTAAGACTTTTCTTGATTATCCTAAACAACTTATATAACCTTACAGAATATTCATAAATATAAAAATCATTATTATTAATATTATATTATATTAGTGTGAGTTTGTTTTGTTGCTTTGATCAGTTATGAATGAACTGTATTATTAATTTAAGAATAATTAATGTCAAGCAATAAAAAGGAATCAATTAGCAATGCTACTATTTGAGCGTGAAATCCTTTCTTGAATTGTTTCACATACTGTTATGCGGATTTATGTCACACAGGATAAGAGTAAATACAGTATCTCATGTGAATTAAGCTACCCACATAATGTGTTGTTAAGCAGTGCATTAGCAAATACAATAGATTTGTAAATGTAATTATTTTTAGGTGATAGTGAAGATTTTAAACAGTATATTTGTCAAACGTTAAGACTTTTAATCAATGCAAGCTGATCAAGAGCACAGCACCTTGTGAATTGATTTCAAGGGATCAAAAAAAGATTTGCTGATCACATTTTATTCTTTGAATCTTAAAGTTATTAGCTGGCTATATTGGAGTAAAAATAATAACATTTGCTTTTGTAGTGTAATGGTGTAGAAGTATAAAGCAGAAGGATATGGAAATAGAAAATACAATTATCTCAGAATTGTACTTAAGTACAGTAATCAAGTGAGTGCTCTGTAAAGCTGCTATAGGTACAAAGTAAATAACTAGGAATCTATGTTAAGGAGAACATAGGAAATATTGGCTTTACACACTCATCAGGTTGTTAGCTGAATAAATATGTGGTTCGCTTAAAGTTTGCTCGATGTATAAAACAAGCCATGTTAGCCAACATTAAACAAACTGAAATCAGATTCACACTATAGTGAAGGTAAACACATTTGAAAAGACTTCTGTATTTGTGTGTCAGCGCCTTGCTGATATGTCTTATCATACAACCTATAATCTTTTGAAAACATACATCATATAATAAGCATGATATAATCACCAAAAAGAAACTATGAAACCAAAGGAAAGTAAACCAGAAATCAATAGGCCATTTTATAGATTTTTACATCAGGTGCAGTGCATTTAGAGTTCAGCTCTTGTCGTTTTCTGACTCACCACTTTCCAGTTTTAGTTCACTCCCCCAACTCTGATAGCGTTGTTGTTTTTGGAGGCCAGCAGCACTATGATTAAAATAATCTCTTTGAACAACGTACAATACCTGCTCAGCATGGCAGCCAGAGCAAAGTTAGCTGGGAATAGTGAAGCAATTATCAGCCAATGAGCCATATATTTATATTCTGCAGGAGTTGATGGAGACCAAAAACAGCAAACATTTGAAAAGTGCAACCAACTGAGGATACATAACTCCACCATTTTAAGTAAGCCAAACCTTTTTAAGTACATTTCTTTGGACAGATATAAATTATTTCTTCACCTGGGTCACAAAGCGATAATAGTTTATATATATATATATATATATGTTGCGTGAGACATTATATTCAGCAGAAGTCTGCACGTTTGCAGTCAACCAAAGTAGCTTGTAAGTATGCTAACGGACAGAAAAAACACATCTGCTGGTTCTATTGGACCGCATAGGTCTGTATGTAATAGCTCTAGTACTGTCTTAGCTTTTGCATCTGCCTGCCTGTTTCTGCTTTGAGTACATTTTCCCTGAGTACATATCTCACAGTTATGGTTAGACATGTCATGTTTCCCTTTGATCGACATACCTTTAACCACTTTCTCAAGTTTAGACACATCCTCAAAATTACAATGACCAAGTATTCTATGCCATGTCTGGATGTCATGACAACCATTACAAACATCATCAGTATTTTCATCCTCTACTGTGCTAAGGTAATATAGCCTACCATACACATCCATTTTAAACTTCGTACGATTTTGATCATCATCACCGCCCTTGAAGCGGACCTCAGCTCCGCTGGCTGTCGCTGCTTTCACGGAGAAAATGTCCTGTGGAGAAGATGGAATGTAAAGCGCTCGTTTGAGCCTCGTTTTCACTTGCCGTCCCTCGCTGTCGAGCAGAACAACTTCGGCTTCTCCTCTCATCTTCGCCATCCCGGTCGTTTTCGTTCCATCTGCCAGCTCTATCACATGGTCCTCGGGTCTAAAGCTTTGCCGGGTCATTAATCATGTGTGTCGTGGCACCACAGTCGACCATAAGACCTCTCTTATTTCCCACTTGATTTTGACAGTCACTTATTTTGAAAAATAATGATGCACCGGTATCATCCTCCGTGTCTCCGTCTACCTTCTTCACCTGATCATGGCCCAGCCCTCTGCCTCGGCCTCGGTGTAGCGTGTCCCACTGTCGCTCCTCTCGCCTCGCTTGGATCTCGTTAGGGCATGTCCTAGCCATATGCCCCATCTTTCCGCATGTGTAGCATTCAGTGTCGGCTAAGTCCATCTTCTTCCCTCTTCCACGTCCTCGTGTCCTCGCCCCGCTAGTCCTCATAACGCCGTCCTTGTCCGCATTCATGTCACTTGTCCTATATTTGTCAGTGCTCTCATAGCTCCGCAGTTTAGCTTTGAACTCACCGAACATTAGACGGTCGTTGGTTTGAGTGACGTGCCCGACAAACGGGTTGAATGAGTCCGGTAATCCCTTCACTACCATGGCAATCTGCAACCCGTCACTGATATTTTCTTCGGCCCTTCTCAAAGACGTGAATATAGTCTCCGCTCGAATAATATAATCAGTAACAGTCTCGTTGCTTGCTTTGTGGAGAGAAGAGAGTTCACAGTACAGGCTCACGACTCGTGGTTTGTCCTTTCCTGCGTAGTGCTCTTGGAGTATTGCCAACGCTTTTCTTCCATCTCGTTTCGCGTCTCATTATGAGTGATAACCTCTTATCTAAACCAGGCATGGGCAAACTAAGGCCCGCGGGCCATATACGGCCCGTTGGGCTTTTGAATCCGGCCTGCCGAATATTGGTACAAAATTGTCCAAATCATAGTAAAGACTAGGGGTGTTGAAAATAATCGTTTCTACGATGCATTGTGATGCGGACGTGGACGATTCGGTATCGATGCAGTGACAGAAGATAACCAATTAATCACGTGGTAGATTTTCCGGCAGCAGCTGGACAATAGAGTTTTTTTTTTTTTTTTTTTAAACGTCACGGTAGCAACGTAGCATTGCATTGTGGGTTACCGAGCTAGTGCAATAATGGAGGGAGGCGAAAGCAGTGGGCAAATAATAAAAAACGCTCCTAGTGTTGTGAAAGCAGACATCTGGACCCATTATGGGTTTTATGAACTAAAAGGGAAAAATGAACTGGACAAGTCGCACGCTGTGTGTAAAGTGTGTCTGTGAGACTGACCGTTGAGCGGCCCGACCAAGCAAGGAGGCAGAGGCAGAACGTCCAAAAATATAACCCGACGTGGGCATTTATTAAAACAATGTGCACAAAGTTCACAAAGCCTCAATCCTGCTGCTGTTCACGTGAGCCCAGCCTGCAGCCACCAGGATCTCACACACCCTCCCAGCCCAACAAGAAACAGCACTTAAATACACAGACCAACAAGACACAGGTGAGGGGGAGCAATTAGACACAGGTGAGGGGGGAGGAGACAACACAGGGCACCAGGTGAACACAATTGGGTAATCAGTAAGAGGGAACACAGAGACGACCGGAAGCAACAGACAAGATGGGGGTGAACACTTATACCAAATAAATACTACATCAATAAATTATATAAACATGTTCACGAGAGCTCTAGTAACGGCGTCTCGTCGTTACAGTGTCACACAAAAATTAAATACCTTGATGGAAATACCACTAACTTGAGGAACCACCTTAGCCATTTTCACTGTGAGAAGCTAACGTCTGCCACCAAGAAAACAGCGGACCCAGCCCAGCGAAGAATTGATGAGGTGCTGTCAACTTTTCCGCCCAACTCTGAGAAAGCGAAGAAAATCACCCAGTCGGTGGCAGCTTTCATAGCGAAGGACCTACGTCCTTATTCGGTCGTGGAAAACGCCGGTTTTCGCCACCTGTTAAAGACGCTGGAGTCGCGGAATAAGCTCCCATCACGTAGCCACTTTACAGAAAATGTCATACCTGCACTCTACAACGGAACCAAAGCCCAGGTAATGGCGTCAATGATCCAAGCTAAAAGAGTTGCCATAACATGTGATGCCTGGACTTGTGTCTTATTTAACAGTAACGGCACATTACATCAGCAAGGACTGGCAGTTTTTGTCGCATCTACTGCAAACTAGAGCTGTTTACGAGTCTCACACAGGTGCGCATGTTGCGGAGCTACTGTCTCGTGTAGTGGAAGAATGGCAGCTTTCAGACAAAGATGTAGTGCTGGTAGGGGCGGATCTAGACAAATATTCATGGGGTGGCAAGAGGGTGGCAGGAGAATTTCAGGGGTGGCATCCCCTGGCAAAGGGGTCAGCAACCTTTTTGACCAAAACAGCCATTTTGCTCCTTTTTCCCAAACATTTTTTTGTCTGGAGCCGCAAAACATATTTCATAGCTTGATAGCTAATAAAGTTTTATTTATTGTTATATCAGACAAAAACTACAGTTTTTTTGCATTTATTAGGCTATTTATTACATTATATAAAACTGTTAACCTCTAATAAGAAACAAAGAACTCATATAAGCAGAATTACAAATAATACACAGGCCTACTTTAAAATAAATTAAACACAGCACTTGGGGAGTCCTCTGCACATTTGAAGGAAAACAAATATTATTAAAATGGGCCCACTTTCAAATAAATAAAACATATAGCTGCATCCTAAAAATAGTTAAAGGTAGGGTAGGTAAGAATGGAGAAACCAGCTCGAGTGCGCTAGAATTTGAAAATACACAACCGGAAAAAATATGCCTCTTCCTTCAGACTTCCTCACAGAGCCCCTCCTCGAACGCGCACTGTGTGCACAGATGGCAGGCTGACAGGCTGACAGGCAGGTAGGTCATCCAGTTATTTTAGCCGGGCCGGCTCAGATGATTGGTCGTGCTTTTTACAGCGCTACGGCTTCCAGAGTTTAATTTTTGTATGTATTTATTGTCAAAGCATTTAATATATTCATTGCTATCGGGATGTTAAGAGCATTCCATGGAATATAACAAAAAGTGTTTTCTGAAATAAATTACATACCCCATTGAATTATGACTGAAGATCGTCAGCTGTCTTCCTCTCCGTGTTGTTCCCGTTGTTTCTCGATACGTAAAGGCTGCAGTGCAGCACCTTTGACAACTTCTCTCTACATATCAAACATACCGGTAAACCAGCATCGTTTGCTGTGAATGCATATAACTATCCACACAGAATTAAATCCTGTGTTCCTCCGGTACTTTTCTTTGATTTATCCATAGTTTGCTCATCGAGCCGGGGGTCAGGTTATTCACCCGCAGGAAAAGGCGCTCGCGCGGGACTGTAGCAGGATGTGACGCATATTTTAGTTGACCTAATTAAAACCGTTTTGTTTTTTATTTATGTGTCACAGTATCACCTCAAAATACAAGATACGAAACATTTTCAACCATGCAACAAAATATAAATAGTCCTACAAATACTTTTATTTTATTTCCTTCTTATTTTTTGTCTAAACTCAAGGGAGCCAGAGCAGAGGGCTTAAAGGGCCGCATGCGGCCCGTGGGCCGCGGGTTGCCGACCCCTGCCCTGGCAGAAGTATATGCTGATTTAATCGCAGTCATATCAATTAATGTTAACTTGGAAAGCCACAATATTTATTTTAACTCAATAACATTTGGTGACATTATTGTTGGACATCAGTAAAGCCATAAATAGAAATATATAAGGTGGCAGACTTAATTTAATGAATTTTAACTGAACAATAACGGAATGAGTTTGTCTCACTCTTAGACCAGCAGGGGTACCAAATCTATGAAGACTGTTGCAATAAGTACATTCATTAACTGTCTCGTCGATGTTTGTCTAAATTAATATGAAACTATTAACAATCATATTATTCCTATCAGCTGGCAATCACTGTTATGATTCACATATTCAGTGTTATTATTAAATAAACTATATTTTTGGAGGAGTTCTTCTAAGCCCCAAGCCTGTTTTTCAGGTTTCAGGCTCGAAAATGACATTCCCAGAACAAATGACCATATCTTTCCTTCTAAAAGGGTTAAATTAATAACATTTTTTCTCAAAGTAATGATAAACCTTTGAGTTGGATGTAGAAATCAATATAGATGTTTTTTATTTTAAAGAAAATTCAGATTGAACATGGTAAAAAACTGTAAATTATAGTGTCCGTACAAAAAATATGTTGTACTTATAGTGAAAACTAACCTTGGATGATGGGTTAATAGACTAAAAGCTTTAGGAATCCAAAGGACAATATATAATAAGTACCCTGTATCAAGATTGACGCAAAACAAGTGATATTTGACCTTTTTAGACAGATTTAGCAAAAAAACCCTCTTCTGGGGCCATTTGGGTGGATTTTCCTTATCTCTGGCCCCCCTTCTTCGATTTTGACATGTGACATCTCTTTCTGACCGTTAGAGCCAATAGAATCGAAGGGAAATCGTCCCGTACACACTCATGTTAAAAAGAAAAGGTGACGTCTTAAACGATCATAAACGATGTGTTGGATGTGCAGCTAGGATAAGTAATAAGGGAGCTAGGAGTGATTTTCGGTGCAGTAATAGATTAGCATTTTTCGCTCTGGGCTAATTCAGAGGCTCACTGTTAGCATTGTGTGTTTTTTTGGAGAAAAAAAAATGAAAAAGATCAGTTAAATGAGTTTTTTCCCGTTATGGATATAAAATATTCATAGTTTATTAAATATTAAGGTTCCTTAGATTTTGTTTCCCTGCAAATGACGCAATTCCGGCCCCGGAACCCGGTCCGTGGGGCTTAAGAGGTTTTTAATGATGAATGTTCCTCGAGATGCTTGCTCACATCAAGTAATTAATCATAAATCAAAAATAATCAAAAGAACAGTTCAGCGCCCCACAACTTCATTGCAAACACTTACAAGCTTGACTTTACATCAGAAAGAACAAACATTAAACAAGTGACTAACTGCATCGGTTAGAATAAAAAAAATGTGTATTCAGCTAAAACATATACATCACTGCAGTTATTATCCAGTGGAAAGTCCTTACCTACTGGCCTAGTTAAATCAAAGTGGTTACTTTTTTTTGGCTGGGCAGTGTAGTTTTACACACCGTCTTATTTGACTTTCTCAGGACTTCGAACTGTTTTTTGGGGGCAGACCCCCACAAAGAAGAAAAATATATTTACATACGTAAGGTCATCGTCTTAACAGTTTATTATTCTCATCGAGTCATCCGTGAGCAGAGCATCAATTTGGCATGCCTATAACAGCTGAATGTGGCGATTACCATCTTGTTCAGCAAAGTGCCTCACAAACTTATTAAGATGTAAAGCTGTGGTGCATTTTGATTCAATGCTGAGTACAGCCTGAAGAACATATCGAGGATTAAAAAACTAATGTCACAACAGGACTTAGAAAAGCTTGTCCATGCTTTTATCTTTAGTAGACTCGACGACTGCAATAGTGTATTCACAGGACTGACAAAAAAATCCATCAGAAATCTGCAGCTGATCCAGAACGCAGCTGCACGTGTCCTCACTAACATTAAAAGAGTGGATCACATCAGTCCGGTTCTGAAATCTCTACATTGGCTTCCAGTCGGCCAAATAATTTATTTTAAAGTAATATTGCTAGTTTTTAAATCATTACATGGTTTAGGACCAAAGTATATTGTTGAACTCCTACATAATTACGAGCCATCAAGGTGCCTCAGGTCTTCTGGGACGGGTCTGCTATCGGTTCCGAGACTAAAAACAACACAGGGAGAGGCAGCATTTAGCTATTATGCCCCGACAATCTGGAACAAACTACCCAAATCATGCACGTCCGCAGAAACGCTTACTATTTTTAAATCGAGACTAAAAACATATCTCTTTGGCTGCTTTTATTTTATTGAGCTGCTCATATTCGCACTACAGTATGCCTTTTAAACATATGTTTTATACCTGTGGTGTTTATTTTTATTATCTTTGCTTTGTAATGCCTGTTGTAAAATGCCATTATATGTGTTTTTACAGTATGTATTCCTAAAAAGTATTTTAATTTGTTTTGTAAAGCACTTTGAATTGTCACGTACAGAAAAGTGCTATATAAATAAACTTGCCTTGCCTTGCCTTGCCTTGCAGCCGAACTTGACAGGCTCTTCTCTGTCATTGTAGACCGCAAATACCTCATTCCTTCCGTCTACTTGGATCCGAAATGCTTCTCATTTTGCGCTGTCCCCCCGTTCAAATGAAATCGCCACCAATCATAGTTTTAGGCTCGCGCCAGGGCCGGGGGAAAGGTTACAAGGCTCACGTCTTGTGCTGCATTCACTTGCAGCACAAGACATTAGAGATTTTCTCTCATAAATGTCCGATGAGCCACAACTTTTCTTTCAAAGCAAAGCTGCCAACTGGGGTGGCAGCTGGGGTGGCAAGGCATTTTTCTGAGGTGGTAGCTGCCACCCCATGCCACCAGTGGCGGCCGGCCCATAGGGGCGCTAGGGGCGCCGCCCCACCTCTTCCCATATTACAAATTAAAAAAAAAAATTAAAAAAAAAATTATTTAAAAAAAAATATATTTTTTCTTTTGTTTCCCATGCTTGTTCTTCAAACAGCCGGGGACAGATACTATGTGCCCGTGCTAAATAAACACACACACACACACACACACACACACACACACACACACACACACACACACACACACGCGCACACACGCACACACACACACACACACACACACACACACACACATATTATTGTAGTTGAGTTTTGACAGCATCCATCAAACTAGATGTTTTGCCTTAATGATCGGTTTTCTAATATTTCTGTGTTTCTGAACCACGTCTTTGTCTGCATATAATGTTCGTATTTAGTCTCCTCAGGGTTCCCGCGGGGTCTTAAAAAGTCTTACATTTGATAATCTGAATGTAAGGCCTTAAAAAGGTCTTAAATATGACCAAAAAAATAAGAAAGGTCTTAAATATGATTTAGAAGGTCTTAAAAATGATCGGATTTGAAAGGTACTTCTGTGTTGCGATAGCGTCTAAATGTGTTTTGGGGGAAATGTCCGGGCTGCAAAGTAACCAGTACGATAATAGACTTTCAGTTCCCCCCAACAATTTGTATTGAATTAAATCAACATGTAACCAGTAATAGCTAACTTTGTTTCCCCGGGCCCCTTATTGGAGAACACCCAGCTAGTAACCTAGCAACCAAGCTTCAGCTTGCGGCAGTCAGAAACTCATGTATCTTCGAATCTACTTACAAATTAATATGGGGAGGTGTCAGTTCAACTGTATTTGGTTGGAAAACATCTAATTTAATGCTTGGTTGAAACCGGTGGAGGGGAACGTGTTTGAAGCCCGCCGCACCATTTGCAAAAGAAATAAGCGTTTGTTTTGCTAATGTAGCGTTAGCTAGTGGAGCGTTAGCTAGTGCAGCAGCTCCCGCAACAACACCGGGGGACCTCCGGGCGACGTTTGGGTCTACGTCAACCCTAAAAGCGGAGGTGCTGTAGACGCTAAATACCGTAGCTAAACACCAATCATACAACAGTATCGATGAAATAGTGTAGCCAATTTAATTTAAGGGGTAATTTCTCAAAATGTTCCCCGTGTGGTTTATTCACCATTACAATTGCCCCGCCTAAAAATTTTTCCACCAGCCGCCACTGCATGCCACCCTGTAGAACCGCCACTGGTCCCCAGTTGACCGGGAAACCAGTTCAGTTAACGGGGAAACCAGTTAATCCGGAACAGGTGTTCCGTTAACTGTCCCTGGTCTCCCTAAATATAAAAACACGTGATTTATGTTACAGTACTCTGCTACTAATCTACACAATATTACATTAAATTGGCTTAACTTTGACTAACTGCAGCAGCCATTAAGTTTTTGGTAATAAAAAATATAATAGGCATATTGTAAAATTCTAGCCTTTCTTGATATCCCACATTTTAGTGGCAGAACTTCCATATTTCTACTAAAGTCATTTTTATGATATAAATTCAGAACTTTCTTCTTCTTCTTCTTCTTCTTCTCTTTAATGGCGAATCGCTTCCACTTGGAGCATATATCGCCACCAATTCAGAACTTTAACTGGTTGTGGAGAGTTTTAAGGCCGTGTCATAGTTTCACTAAGGTAATGGTACTACCTCAAGCTGCTCCTCTAAACTGTCACAGAGGGGCGGCACCTGGACGGCTGAGCGAATAAAAGCGGGACGATGACAGCCCTCCGTAGTTTGCACTGAGAGAAGAAGAGGAGCTGCGTGAAGGTAAGACACCCTGCTGATCCGGTCAATTCGATTCAGCTGCGGACAAAAAAAAAGCCGTAACTGTGCAAAAACTTGCGAAATTCAGGGTCTGAAGTTGTGTTAGTATATTTATTTTGAATGCTGAATCAGAAGTCATTTAAAAAATATATAATATTGAAAAAGTGCACGTAATTCGCGACTTTGTATATTTTTTTATTTAAAACAATTAAAGTTGAATTGGAGTGTGTAGCTTTAAGCTTGGTGTGTCAATTTGGAACTCACTAAAATTATCTGAACTGTGTGATTTTAGTTTGTTTTATTTCACTGTTTCTCCTTGGTCTGGAGGTTTTAAAGTGCTTCATAAATAAAGCTGTATGAACTAATTCTGATATTTGCATGACTTTATGTGCGTTTTATCCTCGGGTATTTAACGTTGTTTCCCCCCCAGATGAACTGGCTTTTATCCCTCGCTGCTGTATGCGTCCTCGTCCCCAGCGTCCACTGTGCCACGGGGACAGGTTTTTAAACTTTTTTTATTATTGAATCTTTATCGACTTTTTTGGATAAACCTTGAGTCCTTGCTTAGGTTGCTTGACATTTTTTTGATTTGTTTTCCCCCCCCTATAGGCTGGTGTTACCATGATGCAAGTTGCAGTAAGTAATTTCACTTTTTATCCCCACTTGAACACAACACCATATTCACCTCAGCTACTAAACGTCTCGTTCCTGTTTGTAGATGACACAAAATGGCCCACCCTCTTTCCTTCTTATTGCGCTGGGAGTCGACAGTCACCGATTAACATCGTCCCAGCATCTGCCACAGCTGACTCCAACCTCACTGCATTTACATTCCTCAACTACAACAGCGACTCTGCCCTGAAAAAGATCGAAAACACTGGAAAGACAGGTGGAGTGAGGGCGCGTAAATCACTTAAGTGGGGTGCATTAATTATATTTGCTAGAGTAAGGGATGGCGTGCTGGATCAAATGTAATGGGAAAAATCAACAATACAGCATACAGAGAGTCTGCCTTCTATCTGTGGAAATGTGACGGAAAGAGGTGCAGCCAGGATTCTTAACGATAGTTATGATGCTTTAATTGTAGTCTATGATGTCCTATTTCTATCCTACACATAAGCTACTGTAATATGTATTTACTTATTTTGCTTTAGTATATTGGTCTTTTATTGAACATTCTAACTTATCAAGAACATGTACTTTATATTCTTTGTGATAAATGTATTTTGAAGATATGTATAGAATTGCTTTTTAGAATGTTCTATTTAACAGGGACAGTGCACATTAATCAATATTTCTGTAAATGTGCCAGAGTTGACCAAGAGGCTATTTTTCATCTGTATTCATTATGATGTTTTTTTTTTTTGTGTCCATTCTGCTCTCCCCCCCCCCCCCCCCCCCCCCTCCTCCATCAGTCAAAGTCACCCTCGACAGCGGGATTAAGATTTCCGGAGGGGGTCTGCCCGATCCCTACGACAGCCTGCAGTTCCACTTGCACTGGGGAAATGGCTCCTCTGTCCCCGGCTCTGAGCACACTGTGAACGGCAAAAGATATCCCATGGAGGTAATGCACAGTCTTTGTTTTGTGATAAGCTATCGGCTAGAAATGTTCTGTTAAAGTCACATTCAATTCTCTCTCTCTCTCTCTCTCAGTTACACATTGTCAACAGCAAAGCAACCTATAATCTTGACACAGGTCTAGCTTTGAAAGACTCAACAGGACTTGCTGCTCTTGGATTCTTCATTGAGGTGAGGAAAGATTCATTCACATTTTTGTAATGCCAGTCAGAAAAGTCAGTGCTCTGTGTTTAAGCCACTTCTGCAACTTGGTATGTTTTTTCAAAAAGTCAAATGTTGCGTTTAAAAAAACCCTCTTTGCATCCTGTTCGATGCAACTGTTGGACCGCATCACGTAATGTCCTTACCTTTTTAATTTGTCACATCACTGTTGACCTATTCAGCCATTACCCTCCCATGATGTTCCTCAACCAAGCTGGAAATTAAATATTGTGTCAATTTTTTTTCTCAGGAAATGTCAGGTGATGCCACTGGGCAACCTGCAAAATGGAACTTGTTGAGCTCCTACCTGTCAAAAATTGTAAACAAGGGTAAGGAAATGTTTGACATTTGACTTTTGAATGAAATGCTTCTTCTACAGTCCCTTCATGGTCTTGTTTCTGCCCTTCAGATGAAAGCGCCACAGTGGCATCAGGAATTTCACTGGATGATCTCCTGGAAGGGGTGGATCGCACCAAATACTACCGCTACCTCGGCTCCTTGACCACGCCCACCTGCAATGAAGCCGTGGTTTGGACTGTGTTTAAGGACACGATCAAAGTCAGCAAAGATTTGGTAAGTTATTTCTTCTTGTGTCATTAAACAAATAATTCGCCAACAAAGCAATCATTTGTAAATCAAGGACTCAATGCTATCTTGCATTCCTGAAAAGGTAGAGAAAAGTCTTGAAGAATTGGGTTAAAAACAGCTCTTTTAACATGGATAACATAAAGTAAATCAAAACATCACATTACACAATCTCTTAAAACTCGTGCATTGTGATAAGTCTAATTTTATTAGGTCCTATGTTGACTGATTCCCTTTTTGATACTCTCCTGTGGATCCAGTAATATTTTGCCGAAACGTGTGTGTATATATATATATATATATATATATATATATATATATATATATATATATATATATATATAGGAATTTGTGAGCATACAACTGAATGAATGACAATTGGGTTACACTGCATGAGTTTTGTCAGAGCTGGCAAATAGTTATTTTGATAACATTATCCCGTTAAATTCAGTCCCCATTTATTTTTGATCCATCAAGGCTTTTCTACAGTTTGTCTTGTAAGATAAACTAAGACTCAGACAATGCTTCCTGTAGCTAACGGGGTTAATGTCTTGTTTTCAGATTGACAAGTTCAGCACAACCGTACACATCGCTGACAACTCATCAGCGCTTATGGTCAATGTCTTCAGAAGCATCCAGCCAGCGCAATCTGTCACAACCCAGTCCTCCTGCTCCACCTCCGGATACTCTCTGGGGCTAATGGCCCTGAGTCTTGTTCTGGGAGGGTTTAGAGCCATTTAAGGCTGTGTCTCAGCACTAAATGGTTTGATGGTAAACCTGTTTGCATGATTTCTTACCAGAGATTGTTGTAATGGCTAATTTTGTAACCTGTTTCACTTTCATGTTGTCCTCATCCAGGTTGATAGAGACAGTATCAGGCCAGATACTGTCAGCATAGGAGATGTTGCAAAGCTGAACACTCAAAAATGAAACTGGTTCTGCTTCCTTTTAATGAGTGTGATGAGGATTTAGGCATAATTAAAATCATTAATATTTATCACCATTGTATACCTTACATTGTTTAGCTCTGTGTTGCACTACTTGCACATGTGACAAAACTGTTAGCTATTTTAAAATGATATTTTTTATAACCTAGTTATTGCTTTGATAGTTGTGGGACAAATGTACATCAAAACGGTTTAAATGAATGTTGGGAAAACCATCCCAGTTGTTGCACTTAGACTCAACTTTAGCAAGAAACTTCAGAGGTCTCTTTTGAGTGTTCTTATCCTTTTCAAGTTTAACAAACATGAAAGCCCTATTGTTTAAGTATACTATGTTACTTCATAACTCACACTAATGTCGCATTACTTCACTGGTCATATTATCAAAAGACCTGAGCCACTTACAGCTACTCTTATCACAAGGCAATATTGATTCTCCTCTGCGAACTTCCTTGATACACATTGATATGCCTCAAACTAAAGATGAAGACATGTTGTAAATATATTGCATTCCCTGTTAAGGGAGATTATGAAGGTCTTTGAAATAACCAGTGTACAAGTTTTTTAATGTCTGTGAAGTAAGAGCTTGAGTATCCTGTTAAAGCAAGAATTTGTCATATTTAAAATAAAGGTATTAAGTAAAGTTCTTGTGTGGTTATCACATTACTCTTAGATTTGGTGCTACTGTAACATCGGGTGATAGTTGTCTTGTCAAGCTATCTGAAAGAAGATGGAAAACAAAGGGTGTGTCCAAAAGAGATAAGAATCAGTTGATGCATGGGGCTTTCACTGGGGAGCGATCGGCATGCTTCAGTTACCATGAGTCAGGAATGTCACACACCTAACAGACGTAGCGAAATAATTTACAAAGACGCAAACTAATAAGAAATCCTCTTTTTTTTATTTTATTACACACACCTGCAGATACAGTACATGCCATTACAGCCAATACTCACAACAAAAACCTGAAGATTAAATTAATTTACTGCACAACTTCTGCAAAGTCAAATGAATGGCACATGTCTGCAGATTTTTATAAACATTTACAAGATTAAACATTTTCTTTTTACATTATAGCAATTAAATCAGTGCAAAAATAACTAAAGTTCGACAAAAAACCTTTTGATGTATGATTGTTTAAAACGACTTCCTTGCATTCATTTTGTAGTTTGTTTTTTTATGACATTTGTCATTTCAGGAACCTTAATTCCCCCACTGACTGATTAATGTTCACTCTGCTTTGAACAGTCACTATAAAATATGATTGCGTTAGAGTCCACATCTCTGTTTGCAGAACTGTTGCAATAACATAGCCAAGCCCACTATCAGCTCAAATGTCTCCATGTACAGTATATGCACAAGATTTAAGTACTTTTCAGTCTTTTTGTGTGGCCTGTTTTACTGCCCAAACACGGGGTAGATGAGTAAAGCTTAAGGGAGTTTCTATGCTTTGTCCTATATAGGCTCCATGTAATTGAATACTTTCTCATCGAAAAGTAGGGAGTGAAGTTCTATAGCAGGATGGAGGGGGGAGGCTAAATGTATTGTCATGGGTCAGCTTTATGTTCCTAAGAGGTCGAGTATTTACAATAACTTAGGTCTTATGCTATAGTAGAAGAGAAGACAGAGAAGAACTCAAAAGAAAACATTTGATCTACCGGACGATGGGAATGTGCTGAAACCGCATTATCAGGTCTTTCAAGATTACTGTGGTCAATGTTTTAAAGCCAACATTCTTTCATTGTTCCTGCTAAAAAAATTATAAATAATGTAACAGTATTTTTCTGTTTACTGGATTAACTACACCACTGTTTAAATAGATTTTTGTTATAAGCTTTCATTTACAAAATAACACTTAGGTGTTTCTTATGCAAACTAGATATATTTACAATCAATAAATGGAGATTGTGAGGGTAGACTTGCTGTTTCCCTCAAATTATTGTATACATAGACACCTCAAAATTCACTATAAAAAGCTAGAAGCCTTCTTTATTAGGCCTTAGAAATGCAAACCAACCCTAATATAACTCCTTTAGGATAAATCGTGGTTCCACAAGCAGCAATTCCTATCAAATATGAACCACCAATGTCATTGATTGGCTTTATGTACCCCAGAAACATTTTTATTTTTGATATAAAAAAGAATTCACAAGGCTCTATGGAATAGGTTATTCAACATAGGGCGGGTATTTATGTAATCTGAAACCAGCTTGTGGGTTTTAATGTACTGTGAGTGTAAAGAGCCTTTATGTTCCCTTTAATGGAACAAGGGAAGAAGGACAAAAACATCCTGCAGCCACTTGGTATCCAAAAAATGACATCTCAGCTATCTATTTTCTAACAAATGCATGAATTATCAATACAGTAGAGATCAGGAGGAGCCAGCTGCTTCTGAGAAAGGATGAGGATCCCTTTAAGTCGCAGCTGCACTCCTTTGGGATGCGAGGAGTGGAGGTTACAGGCGGAGCTGGACATCTGAGCCAGTCCACAGCGATGGATTTAGACATGACGACTTCTTGGTTCAGTCCTCCTTTCTTCAGCACCCAGTAGAGGTTGTCCTTGAAGAAGTAGGCATCTCCTAAAGAGCAGGAGCAGTATGTGTGAATCTCTTTCTTCTATCAGACATTAAAATACAGCATCAGCCTGCATCTAAATCAGCTTTATAGTGGTCAAAAACACTGCAAGGCTGCTTTAAAGAAACAAAATCTTCAGCCTAATTGTAATTAAACTGATAGCCTTTTCTCATTTTCGCTTTGATCGATACTTTTCTAATGTTTTATCACTTCATAACTTCCATACCAGCACCTTAATAAAAGTCCTCTGTGGCTTTGTTTATTTATGTATCACTGGTGCCAGAAACTCATCACATATTTATGTTTCTGAACTGTGTTACCTTCTCCCCAGCTGATGATGTCATCCATGTGAGGCGGCACTCCCCCCCAGAGGCTGTTGTTCCGGGGGTAGCCCTGCTCCGGCTGCATGGTCCCCTTTTGGTCCTTGGGACTCTCGTCAAACCTCCAAAACTCCCCGTCGCTGAACAGGTAGGTCTTGCCGTTGTGGGACCAGACGAAGGCTGCGTCCACCCGCTCCACCGCCCCCCCGCTCTTAGTCTTCATGCCCCAATCGGAGAGGGGCCTCGGGTAGCCGCTCTGGGCTATAGTGTCCCTGAAGACCCAGTACTGAGGTCCTGGATAGAAGGAGGAAAGATGGTTGGTTTGTGTTTAAGAGTCTTGGTTTTAAAGGTCCCCAATTATACTGTTTTTCATCAATATATTATAGGTCTCAGATAAATACAAAACATGTCTCTGAAGTGTTTGGCTCCAAACGCCAAACAGTTCATTGCAGCATTACCCATAATCCCCTCTGTTTCAGCCCTGTTTCAAAAGTGCGGATTCTCTGTCTGTTACTTTAGATGAAAATAAGGAGCCCCTCCCCACGCCCCTCTGAGAGATATTTGGTTAAAAAGATCACAATGGGGCTCTAGGAGGAGATTCAGGTGATAAGGGGGGGGGGTTACCTTGGTTAGTTATTGGCCAATGGTTACACAAGCCAAAAAAACGTTATGACATCATAAAGTGGACAAAATCTGATCAGCTCATTTTCAGACATGTTTTTAAATAAATGGATCAGGACAAAAAGAGACTGAATCTTTTTTCCTGAAACTTTCAGAATCTCTTTCCAAAGAGGGGACATGTGTTTATGTATATAAGACGTGAAAAAGTGGATTTTGCATAATACAGGGTATATGCAGGAATCCTGAAGTCAAATGTAATACCTTTTAAGACCTTTTTTAAGACCCTTTCCATACATTTTAAGACCTCATCGCAACTTTGAGTTCTAACCAGTTACATTGGCTACACACTTTACCTCACATTTACTATATTGATTGTAAGATAGCAAAACTAAACAGAGAGCAGACAGACTACTGAAGCCTCCTTTCCACATGAACTTCAACCTCTCTGTGAAGGTCAGGTTTAATGCAGTATGCTGCTTTTTTGCTTCTGTAGACTCTGTGCTCTTTCATTCCAGTAAAACTCCTCAGAAACCAGTATTTGACCAATAAACAAAACAATTGACAAAACTTTGAACAATGAAATATGTTAAACTTTGGTGAGCTTGGTGAGCTCCCTCACAAATACCCAGGGGTTAAATTGGGCTGGGGCTGTCCGGGGCTAAGCCCTGGCACATAGGACGATGCTCTGACGTCATCACCCTCACACATTTGTCATATGTTTACAAAAAAGGATATAAATGTTAAGACTTTTCTCGTTCTTAATATAGACTATATTTAGGGTCTATATGTGTTGACTTTACTTTAAAATAGCAGATCTCTGTGACCAGATATAGTTTGGCTTAGACCTCGGCCCCACAAGGACGCATACGGTAAAATGCATACGCAAGCGCAAAAAAGGCTTCCGTCCACACGCATTCGATTCATTAACGTGTCCGTTCAATCTAGACCGCTGGAAATGCTGGAAACGATGTAGTACATATGTCAGGCCTGTAAGTGGCGCTGCTGCCGCCCGAAATACACCAAAAGCAGCGAAGAAGACCCCGGAGCATGGTTGCCATGGTTGCCCTTCTGTTTATTCTCCGCGGTGGACGGCGTGTTCTCCTGCTGTATCTCTCAGGTAGTCCACCAGCAGATGAAAAAGACGCACCTCTCCGCGTCTTCCAAGGAACGAGGGGACCGTGCGGCAGTTTCCGTAAAAAAAATGTTCCGCCGGTCAACATGTCCGTTAAAGTTTAAATCTTCCGTACAAAATTAGAAAAGTGCCGGTCAGAGCTCTTCTTTGTTATTTATTGAGCTTTAAAACAAATTGATAACGACTCTGTTCTCTGTATAATAATATAAGAATATTTGATAAACGGTGACTGCCTCTCTTTCCCTTTCCCTCCCCCTCTTCTGACAGCCCAGCAGCAGCAGGAGACGTGGGGAGAGGGAGGCGGGCTATTTCATCGTTATCAGAAAATGATAATATAGGGCACACACGGAGCCGTTGGACCCCCAGAGCGTTGCGTATGTCGGTCTACCCACCTTGGGACCCGTTACCGTAGTCCCCCCCCCCCACCCCACACAGAGCGGAGTAAGGCAACGAAACTTAAAATAATAAGCAGCATTTTACGGCGCGCTATGCATGGGGCTGCCTTGTGGGGTTTCCCGACTCGTCGTTTCAGTAAATTAAAGGGTGTTTCATGTTGTCGTTGCTGTGAACCTTCTTAATACCTTGGAAAATGCCGTTTAATACTTTTTAATAGCCTTAATTTTCGCTGAATTGATTTATCAACTTTTAATACTTTTTAAGACCCCGCGGACACCCTGTAATAGGTGACCTTTAATATAATTGGTTTATTAAAGATCTGAAGTCCTGAGGTGCAAGAAAGAAACACAATCTGGTGTTCTATTTTCTAGGTCAGACATAGTTTGTTTTTGGATTATTATTTTAAGTTACTTTTTTCATATCTTTGAAACAAAAAATTAAACAGTCTTTGTTGTAATTCAGATTCAGGCCACAAGAGGCTGAAGTGCACCACTACCCATTCACACTCCAATTATGCAGAGAATTGCCACTTTCTCTAGGGAAGCTAACATTCATACACCTTCACACACCCTTGGCCAAGTTCCTGTTTGTACGGCAGAAATCATGCCAACATTTTTCCCTCGCTTAAAAGAACTTCCTTCAACGTAAGAGCAAATATAGCCGTGGGAATAATCAACCGTGTTCACACCTCTGACTCAATAACACCATTGCCAAAATTAGAATCACTAAAACCAAACGTAACCACAAGATTTAGTTTCTCACCAATGAAGAAGATGATGCTGCTGTCGCTCTTCCTCTCGTACACGGCGTCCACCTTGTTTGTTCCCGGCGGGAGGCCAATCCAGAAGTTTCTGATCAGAGCCGGATTGAGGGACACCAAAGACCCGTCTCGCTTAGTCCTCCAGAAGCGGTTACCTTTCCAGGAAAGAGAGTAAACACGACACATGTAACTGTATATTCAAACACACTAAATGTACAAAACTAAAACACCTCTCAACCTTGAGTAAGTGTTTCTTGAATCATCAATGTAGACATGATTTGGGAGATTTTTAAGTACATTTCTATGTTGGGAAATTTCTATTTTGTTCATTTGTGATTGTTTCTTCTTACCTTTAAAAAAGAAGACCTCTCCCCTGATATTTGCGACTGCGTCAAAGCCTCCCTCACAGCGCTCTTTGAATAAGGGGTCAGAACTGGGACAGAAAAAGTCAAAAACTCCAGTCAAAATATATTTCACAGGATGTAGTTTGATTTAAAACAAAATACACTAGAGGGTGCAACAGGACCAAACACAGTGAGGATTGATCAGAAAGCTTTTATCTGCATCCCCTGGTTTTTAAGGAATCATCCACGAGTAAACTGATGGGATATTCAAAGCCTAAGTGCTTATTGTTTTGATGATTGTACATTCATTTTCATTGTTTCCTTTGATTTTACTCACGGCCGTGTTGGTCTTGGAGGAGATGGTCTGGGCAGGCGTGGGAGGTCAGGATCAACACCTCCTGGTGGTCCGCCATCACTCACACCTACACCACAACAGTGACAGAAGACAACATTGAAGAGGCGCTGAAGGACTGATGACAGCACCACAAAAATTGTAAAGCAAACCAGGGAAGAAACACACACAGGATGCTTTCGTTTTTAGGCACGGAAGGAAACTGTTGAAATCTGCTTTTTGTGAGTACACCTTTGCACACATAACGACACTGATAAACGGGTTTGTCAGATGGCAGTTTATGTCCTCTTGATAGAGGTTTTAATAGACTTCTCTATCCTTTGTGGGCTGTGTTTTCAAGCTACATTCCAAAATCAACATTTGTGATCTTTCTTAAATTTGAACTTATAATACAAGCAAAAAGTCGTTCAGGGCCACTTCCACATTCTCGGAGGAAATGACCACAAACCATTCATGTTCTTTTTTACATGGAAAGGAAGCATTTCATACTACACTGAATTAAGTGAACATTCTGGTTCCCGGATGAAACCCCCAAAGGGAACTCAGTAAGGGTTGCAATTAAATGTGTTTGATATAATGATGCCAGAAGATTAGAAGCCTACTGTATACTGACTTTAGAGATCCCCTGACTACCTGCAAAAGTAATAACAATCAGCTTCAGCTTTTCTTTGTTTTGTGTGCAGGCAAATGTTTCACAGAAAACAAACCGGTATTAGAGTAGGGAATAAGAGAACACATTTGAAAGGGAAGTCAAAATAATGTGTCAAACTCGAAGTCAAAATTGTGTCATGCATAGGGGAAATGAAATCAAAGATGGATAATAAAAAATATCAGGAGACGACAGATGACATGTCAAGAATGAAGCTAAAACAACATTTCATGATCAAAGTCAAACTTTTGAGAAAAAACTAACGACTAGTGTCAGCACACAATCCAAAATTTCAACTTTTTTCTTCATGAAAAATAAAAATGTAATTTATTGTCCTATTGGCACTTATATTGTCCCATACAAACAGACATGAAACCACCATCAGCGCACACTTTAGGCAGGATTCAACAAATATTACAGACACACGTAAGTTAAACTGGTCACTGACCGTAGATCTGCTGGATGGCCAACTTGTCGTCCATAGCCAGCTGGAAGTTGGCAACGTCTCCCACAGCGCCCTGGTAGTACGGCCTCATGATGGACGGGTCAGAGGACGAGTGGGACAGGCCCAGCGCATGGCCGAACTCGTGCACTGCGACCGTGAACAAGTCTGTGCTGCCGCTGTCACCTGAGGAAGTGTGAAGAAACCATCACTACCTTCATGTAAACCAGGGATTTCCAAACTTTTTTCACGAGGGCCACATACAGAAAATTATACAAAGGCTGGGCCACTACCTAGAGGGGAGGTATATTTCATATATAAGTTCATTTATAAGTTGGGTAAATCAATCCAATAAATTATTCTTGATACTTGAAAGTGCGGTAAAAAAAAAACAGCCTCCATCACAGCTCTCCAGAGGGTTTCAATTATTTTGTTAGCAGCTTATTCCTTAAAACAGAAGCCTCAGATTGCTTATAATAAGGAGAAATATGAAGGGTATATTTCAAGCTTGTTAATATTTGTTAGAAGATGTTCCCAACTTTAATTGACTGAATTTGTTTGAAAAGTGGGCTTATTAACACATGAATACTGTGTAACATATTTGAACATATATATTTAATAAGTACAATATAAGACCAGCACAAGTTTCATTTGTGGGCTGTATGACAATTCAAAATGGCCACCGGGCCATAGTTTGGACACCCCTGATGTAAACCAATAGCTCATTATCAGTGTACAGACTGTCATCTAAAAGCTCTTAGCCATAAATCCATTCATGATTTCAGTTAGTAAATACCTCGATAGCTCCAGATCTCATCATCATCGAAGTGTGTGTCACCCGCCACTACATCCCTGCCGGGGAAGAAGGCGTGGGCCAGGGTGCCACCCTGCCCGTCAAAAGGGTACCCGTCGTCGTGGAGCATGCGGGCAAAAGTCACTCTGATGTCCCCTTCAGTCGCCACCCCCCCGCTGTCACTCTGCAGCTGACGGAAGTTCAGGGGGGCCGCGTCGCTCCAGGCTTTGAAGGCTCGAGTCAGGAGGCTGTCGACCAGACGTCCCGAGTCACCCGACAGGCCGGGTGAGCGGGAGTGCGACGGGTAGCTGTGGACACTGCAGACCAGAGGACATTTTGTATTGGAGCAAATATGGAGTGTGTTATTTTTTTACTTTAACTTAGTATAGTTTGTGAGATTTTAGTTTTGCCCCTTTAATTTGTGTTCAAAGTTTATTGTAGCTGTTACAATTTCATTCTTTTACTGCTTCACAAAAAGTAAACAAATACAATGTCAATGTTTGATGTCTGTATATATGTTAACGGTTTTCATGATTATATTGTGGTTTTTTAATTATATAATGTTACTTTAATACCTCATTTAGTTTATTCTTGTGTTAGCTCTTTGTCTTTGTGTTTTAATCTTATTTATTTTTGATGCTTTTACACTTAAATGGACATCAAAATGTCCATGGATATACATGGTTTGTGATACTTTTGTTTTTCCCTTTTAATTTGTTTTCAAAGTTTATTGTAGGTGAGTTTTTCAGAGAATTACAATTTCATTCTTTTACTGCTTCACAAAAAGTAAAAAAATAAAAAGTTCTGGCAATTTTGATAATTATTGATGTCTGTATATATGTCAACAGTTTCCATGATTAAATTGTGGCTGTTTTATTACATAAAATTATTTATTTATGTAATTCTTGTTATCCTTCTGTTAGCTCTTTGTCTTTGTGTTTCAATCATAGTTATTTTTGCTGCTTTTGAGCCTGAATCTCCCTACGGGATCAATAAAGGTGTATCTTATTTGATCGGGTTGTCCATCTGTACAACCGTCCCATTCTTTTGAACACGATATCTCAACAACACCTAGGGGATTTCTTCAAATTTGACACAAGAGGATGAACTCATAAGAATGTCAAGGTCAAAAGTCAAGGTCACTGTGCCTTTACAAAACACGTTTTTGGCCTTAACTCAGGAATGTATTTGCTGAGCTGTTTAACCAGACATGTATGTAGGCTACACTGCTGGTACACTGGATGACTCTTGCTGTAAACATATCCAATATAAAGACCAAAACAAACAAACTACTGTCTTTGTAGCTACAACCCTAAAACAGCTATCAGCACATCAGTCAGCTGAACTCTTGAGCCTGGTGGTATGTTACTTTTGTTTTGTCATTAACGTGAACACTGTAGTTCATTTCTAATCCACCCTTAAAAAGAACGTCCTGTTGCTGTAAACTTTTTAACGGAAATAAGTCTCCACTTTAGACTGAATTAAAGGGCCCAGCTGTTTTAGGAAATTACCAAACAAAAAATGTTACATCTTAAGTAGAAACCAATTGAATTGAAGAAGGAAAGTCTGAGAGCATTTAAGGATGGACTATAATGGCACTTTTTAAACACCACAGTAAACTAGAGAATAATCCCAGCCTTGTATATAAATCCTTTGTATGGACCTTTTGTATCACATTGTGTTTCTTTACGTTTTTATTTATCTTTGCCTTTTATGTTAAAAACCAATCAATAAGTTTGTGAGACAGTAAACAGTAGTCTACACTTCCCCAAAAGCCTTCCTTCCTCAA
Source organism: Notothenia rossii (assembly GCF_949606895.1). Classification (NCBI taxonomy): domain Eukaryota; kingdom Metazoa; phylum Chordata; class Actinopteri; order Perciformes; family Nototheniidae; genus Notothenia; species Notothenia rossii. The sequence goes on from NC_136910.1 coordinate 9,627,736, forward strand.
CGGACATAACTTAAATCCTAACATAGTGGGCTTTAAAACCAAACAACATTTGGTATGATTTAAATTTGGTTTGGCATCCATAATGACGGCTGTAACCTTTTTTTTTTAAATATGAAAATAATTCTAATGCAATAGTGTGTGTGAGTGTGACACATAGCTCTATGACTCAGAGGGATGGTGTAAAGCCACCATAATAACATGACAGGAAACACACCTCCATGTGAGGTCTGTCTTGTGCCACTTAAGGCCTGACAGCGCGTATCTTTTCCGCCTCCTCCTCAGCCTGTCCTCATTACCAATGATATCAGGAAGAGAGCATCGAGGCGTAGACATGAGTTTAAGTGTTTCATTGTCTGGAAGAGAAGTTGATCACATATTGCTGAAACTCAAGAATACAGGAAGTTTGAGACCTCATGTGACATCATATCTGTGAAATCTCATATGCATGATATGTTGTGTTTATTGATTTATGGTGAGGCGTTGTTACCGAGCACCCCAGTTTCCTGGACCCCGCCGAATCTCTGCATGACACGAATGGCTTTCTCCAGCCCCTCTTTGGTCTGCATTCTACTTGTGCGAGGGTCCGGAGGAGGAAGGTAGCCATACCTGCTCAACCAATCCTGCACAGAAAACAAGAAACCAGAGGAAATGTGGCAATCTGTGTTTTCTCATCAAGCACAGGATGATGTAGCATGAAAACAACACGGTATATTTCTTAGTTATTGCACCCCACACCTAAGCATAGCAACAATATCGTTCAGTTTAGTTTCCTACATGACTTCAAGATAGCTGGCAAAAGCTGATGTCATGGAGGGTATTTGTTCCTCAGACCCAGCACAAAGCAGCGTGCCAGCCTTTTTTTTCTCATTAATATGATATAGCCCTGTCTGTTGAGTGAGTTGCTTGAATGTATAAAGGAAGCCTATAATGTTCACAAGGCAAGTTGTATGAGAACGGTCTGCAGGTGAAATAAAATGATGAATCTGGTGTGATTTCTTTTTTATTGTAAGCATGTATCTCCATCAGAGGAAGCGTAATATGTCTTGTGAAAGTGATTCTGAAACCTACCCTTCTTCCTGCCTTGCCTCCACCCTTTTACCGTTGCAGTTTAAAGGAAAAGGTGTTGGCCAATTCATCAACAGTTGTTTTCAGTGGGTTTTACACTGCAAAAAGTGTCCTCCTCAAGTACCATGTACTAGATCAGGGGTCTGCAACCTTTTGGACCAAAAGAGCCATTTTGGCCCCTTTTCCACCAATGTTTTTTGTCTGGAGCCGCAAAACATATTTGATAGCTTGATAGCTTATAAAGTTGTATATATTGTTACATCAAAGACAAAAACTACAGTTTTTTTTGCATTTATTATTTATTACATTAAAGAAAACTGTGTACCTCTAATAATAAACAAAGAACTCTTACTGTATAAGGAGAATAAAAAAAATACACAGGCCTACTTAAAAATAAATCAACACAGCACTTGGGGAGTCCTCTGTACATTTGAAGAAAATGAATTAAAATGGGCCCACTTTGAAATAAATAAAACATATAGCAGCACCCTAAAAAGAGTTAACTGATTGAATTATGACTGAAGATCGTCAGCACTTCCGTATTTGTCCTCCAATACGTAAAGGCTGCAGCACCTTTGGCAACTTCTCTCCACATATCAAACATACCGGTAAGCCAGCATCGTTTGCTGTGAAAGCATATAACTCTAACCACGCAGAATTAAACCCTCTGTGTTCCTCCGATACTTTTATTTTCTTTGATTTATCCATAGTTCGCTCATCGAGCCGGGGGTCAGGTTATTCAATTAAAACCGTTTTTAGGTGGTTAGGTCATTTTAAAAAGCTATATGGTTTCACTGGTACGACTTTTGCCCTCCATTCGATGCTCATGCCTCTGCAACCCTTAAAAACAGCAGCATCATACAGGATGCAACCTGGAAATATGTTTAAGTCACAGAAGTGAAACTTTGTTCACACCATGCACACACTGACGTTTCTTTTTGTAGTCGGCCAAATAAGCAGAATTCATGTTGTTTTTGAGGAAGTTTCCACAGAGCTGGATATAGGAAGACCTCTTTTTTAAAATGAGTTGTCCTTTATTCTTTGAAATATTGTGCAACTGTATTTTCTTGCATTAAAATGTTCATACATCAGAGAAACATGAAAGCCGGGGTTGCACAAGGGAGCTGTTTAGGTCCATTACTCTTTTCTCTCTATATTGTACCGCTCGGCGACATCATCAGAGAGTATGGTATAGATTTCCACAGCTATGCGGATGATACACAATTGTACATATCCGCTGAACCAAATGATGCGACAGCCATAAACTCCATTACCAACTGCCTGACAGCAATAAACAAATGGATGAACGATAACTTTCTTAAATTGAATGAGGACAAAACTGAAGTCCTACTTGTTGGCCCCAAATCAAAAAGAGAGATGCTAACAAATAACCTAGGAAGCTTAACTACTTGGATTAAACCACAGGTGACAAGTCCCGGTGTCATCCTGGACTCAGATTTGAACTTCAACGCCCATTTAAACAAAGTGACCAAAATAGCTTTCTTTCATCTCAGAAACATACGACCATTCATAAATCAAAAATGATGCAGAGAAGCTAATTCATGCTTTTATATCTAGCCGACTAGACTACTGCAATGCACTATTCACTGGTCTCCCCAAGAAAGCTATTGGAAGACTCCAGCTCATTCAAAACTCTGCAGCTAGACTACTAACGAATACCAAAAGGAGGGAACACATTAGTCCTGTCTTAGCTACTCTGGTTTCCTGTAACTTTTAGAATTGATTTTAAGGTGCTTCTCCTCACATACAAAGCTCTAAATGGACAAGGACCCAGCTACATTGCTGACTCTCTAATAAACCCGCCAAAACACTGCGATCACCAGATGCAGGTCTATTAGAGGTCACCAGAAAGAGTCATAAGAAGATCGGTGATGCAGCCTTTGTATACGCCCCAAAACTGTGGAACACGTTACCCAACAATATTAGGGAAGCCAATACGCTAGACATTTTTAATCTCTTTACCAAAGCATTTGACTGACTTTACACTATTATGCACTATTTCTCTATGTTTTATTCCCCATGTTTTTATGTTTAATTATTTAATCCCACGTTATGCTTTGCTCTTGCTGCTTTTTTTACACTGATTTTATGTCTTATTTCTTACTGATGCACTTTGAACTGCAATCCCCTGTATGAAAGGTGCTATACAAATAAAGTTATTATTATTATTATTCTCTTAAAATTGTGAAATAATGATCACTTAAGCTTCAGGTTAAGATATTTCTTCCAGACCTACATTTTTTCTTATCAAAGAAAATGGAATAATAACAAAATACTAATCTGATGCTTTTCCTTTATGTGTTTTAATAACCTCTGAGGAGTCATATGGATTTTGCTTTATGTTCACCACCCACTAGCCTCTTTGCATAAGTCATTTTATATTTATGACTTCCTGCTTCTCATATAGAGATGAATATGTGTATTATAGAAAGATATGCCTGACATGAAAGCTGCAAATGGTGTAAACTAATCCACAATTGGTATGTAAATAATAGTTTTTAAAATGACATGATTTAAAAAAATATATAATGCTTTTTTGGCACACAAATAATATAATCTGCAAAGTGAAACAATGACCAATCACACATAATAATTAGCCTGAGAAAAAAAAGCCTATGATATAGAAATATATATTCCTCTAATAGTGATAGTAAATATAACCTCCAACCCCAAAACAATAATGATCATCCTCGCTCAAAATACAAAGTTTTAAAACAGTTTAATGTGTGTAATTCACTCACCACTGCTCTGTACTGCTCCAGGACAGCTGATGTGATTCCCGTTAGGGTCGACATCATCCACAGCAGAAGACCCAACTCCATTCCGGTCACTGCGAAAACACGCTCCATTATTATCAAAACAAGTTGGTGTAAACAGAGGACACATTTCTCCTCTATAACTGACCCAGTTTCATCCAAATCCAAACCATAACAAAAGCGTGTGAGCACTGAAGCAAAGCTCACCGTGTTTCTTCTCCTCAGTCTCTCTGGGGACTAGGCAGGGCGCATCGATTAGAAACTCTCTCAGCCGCGAGGCGTTATCCGAGGCTCTCATATCCGCCCACCACGAGCATCATACAGATGTTTGGCGCGTGTTGCCTCAGGTACAGGTGAGAAGATGCGATCATTATGTACTTCTCCATCTGTAATACTTTTCAATGTCCAAATAAAAATACATTTTGACAGAATTTGGCCTGATTCCAGTTGAACACTGTAGTGTGCAACAGGCCCAGTTCCACTCATGTCAGATCATCATGCGTTTTTAAACTTCTGTTATGAAACCTTGAATCTGAAATGTGATACTTCCCTATTTTGAAAATCTGTCTGATCTTTTTAGACCTTGGATTTAATTACTGGCCCTTTTTAATTGTTCTTTTTAGTTTTGGTCCAACACAACAGAACAGTGTTGAGACTATATGAAACACAATGTTGGAACCCTGAAAAATACCAAAGGACCGACAAAGAAAGCAAGGTGTGAGGTACAGAACATAACATGATTCATATACCAAGAATATCTGATATGGCAGACACGTTTATGTCAATAGGATGGGTTAAATGCAGAATCATTTTAACAAAAGAGGATTTGAAGATTTTTCAAAAATACTAGATGTGTATAATTGTGCATGAAGAAGCTTAGGTCATACAATATTAAAATGAAATCATATTAAAGGTATAATTTGAAGATGCGAGGAAAAATAATAGGCCCAAATTAGCCTGTACCAAACATTGGTGTTTGAATTCCATGTATAACTAACTTTAAATAAATAATAAATAAATAAATAAAATCATGTTTTAAAATATATTTTTTAATATTCATCGTTGCAAAAATGTATATTTAATTGCATAAATATTTCTATTTTCGATGTAGGAATGAAAATAAATGTGTGTACAACAATATCACTCCTCTTTTGAAAACAATTGGTTTGGTATGAAGCATGCAAGATATTAATGTCGTTTTCATTGTCAACTATGTTTCCTGTGTTATACCACAGTGAGTACTTAAAATACATTTGGTGGAAATTCATGACGCTGCATTAGGCTGGAGTGCACCGGCATCTCACATCTCATGTTGGACTCTCATTGTGTTCATGCATACCAGTTCTCTCTGCAGAGCACCACTGGTATCATCTTTCTCTCCCCCTCCCCCCTTCCTCTTCTCCCGTCTTTAAATTCTTTCCATCCTCCAGGGCCCAAGTGAGCCATACCATTAGAACAAATGCTGCGCTGCTAATGGTTGACCAGCTGCCGCCCCGTCCACTGCACGATTATACTATTGACTCTTTAAAGGGATGTGGGTAATGTTTTAAGTGTTGGATGATCTCACTTCTCCACACTGACCCTCAGGTGTCCAGCATTTCTAAACCTATAAAAAGTACTTTTGTAAGCTTTAATCATAATGACTAATATAATATTCTTTCTAATATCTTTATCCTGAACAAATAACAAGTTAACCCAGTAATGACAGTTTTTGGCCACTTGGGGGCAGCAGAAAACAAGTTGTATAAGCAACACTGACATAAAATATCCTTTTTCGATAAGTTATCAAAACCAAATTATTTGTCACATTATATTAAATGTACCTATTTATATACATGATTAATGATGATGAGAAAATAAGAAGCTCAAATACCAAACATCACAATGTTTAAATCTTGAACCACACACGAGAAATAAGGACCTTTCATTACACACAGTTTTATTTTCATTAAAGGGATCCAAGGCCTTCACAAAAGGGTTGACTCTTGGTAGCTATACAGAACTAACACAACACACAACGACAACAGAAACAACACAGAGGACTTGTGTGAACGAGTGAAAAGACAAATAAATAAGAGTTAAAAGTAGACATTTCATATGAGATTTAAACTGAGATGCATCAACAAAACCAATAGTCAGAGGAAAGTGAGCAGAGGTTAAAACTCTGCAATGTACAGTAACGCTTTTTTACAATACTCGATTTATTTCTGCAAGTAGCTGATTGTCTATAGCGGCTTATTTTTGGTCATGCACAGTTAACAATGTCATAGCGATTGTATTGACAGTGTTGCATTAATATCACAGTTTTCATATTTTTTTTGTAATCTCCTCTACCTCCAGCGTTGATTGTCAGTCTCTGCAGTGTTTTCATTTGGTGGTTTGAAGGCAGCCTCTTTCTGATTGCTTTGCAATGATGCTCGATTGTCACTGGCTAATGGATATGGGTCATAAGTGATGTACTAAAAAGTCCCTGCCACTTACGTACAAGTCACTGCTAAATATGTAATGGAATTGCTTGTTTCTTTTAGATACATCTGACGTAAAGTCCTAATATATATACTGTTTATATAAAACAAGAGAAAACCTAATTGCTGTACTGTATTTTTGGCAAAGTCATCTGTGACGCGTATCCAGCCTTGTATCAGTCGATATTTGATCAAATAATGATGCTGTTTCTGTGCTTTTGAGGATGATTTGAGTCCAAGACATGCTACATTCCTCCCTCCAATAACATCTGACAATATTCCACAGTTATCTGTACAAAAATATGCAGTTTCAGTCTTAGTGTAATGTAGCTGGCAGGGTAGGCGGGATGTCTTTTTTTGTAATGTTTAAGTTTCAGTAAAAGTGATTGCCATAAGCAAGTCTAAAATCTTCACAGTAGCCTCACATAGCTTATGCTTAGGGAACAAGCTGCTATCACAATGTCATTGAGCTGCTCAAAAAACAACAAACTGTGGTTACACTTCACAATACAGACATCTGCTGGCATTTACTTAGTACCATTGAATCACCGAAGCATTTCTGCGTGGTAGAGGTAAAATCATAACCCTTTCACTTGCTCAATGTAAGAGCAAAAACCCTTCTTTTTTTAGCTATATTTGGAGATATTTAAGTTTATCTTAATGGGCTGAGAGCTGGTAATGTCAGGTCGCCGACTACGGATAAAAGTGGTTTAAACGTAAATAACAGAATAGTCAATTTTCAGAGCTTTCAACCACAAATCACAGTCAGGGGCGCTGCCAGGGATTTTGGGCCCGATGCAAAGATATCAAATTGGTTACTTTTTTTTTCCTTAATTTTCTAAAATAGTTTGGGCCCCTGTCAGTCATGGGCCCTTAGAATCGTCCTCACTTTTCACCCCCCTGCTCACAGTATTAAGAGGACAGACTAGTTTTCAGTCGTATATCCTTTGGGGAAAATACAGTAATGCCTTTTTTCTTATTTTTTTAGATCATGAAACTCCAATTTAAGCCAGAATATTCTACACAATAAAATATGTTTAAAAAGATTTTATTCTCAACTATCAGGCAATAAAAAGCACTGTTGCACCTCCACAGATAGTGTAACCTCAGCCCTTTTATAAACCTCATCCTAATCCTGGCTCAATTATAATCCAAACACACCTATTTCTAATCCTGATCACAACCCTACAATCAACTTAATATCCAAACAACCTGATAATACTAAGCAGATACCAGAATGACCAGAGTACTGTAAAGTGCAACCAAAGCTGCTCTTGACTGAATTTGTAAACATATAATGCATTTCAGGCTCTGCAACTCATCATATATTTCAGTCCTGTGCGTCCTTATAACCCGTGTGTCCCCCATATTGTTTTCTTGACACTTTTTTTTGTTACATGCCCGTTTTTACGATCGTTCTTCTTTCGTTTGCCGGCTGGCAGTGATTGTCTGTAGTTCACTGTAACCTGGCCCAGTACTGACCCAGGTTGTGACTCATGGTCTGCTGGTCGGCTCCTGGGACCTGGACCGGTACTGAAACGCCGGGCGATATGAGCCCTGGATGGAGAACAGAAGGAGATTTATATATTGTGAATTTCAGTAGGTGAGATGTGAGATATCAGAATCAGAATCAGAATACCCTCATTAGTCCCACAGAGGGGAAATGTACATTGTTACTAGGTTGCAAAGGGGCGGAAAGTTTCCGGTAAATTTCCGGAAAGTTTCCATGGGAAGTTAAGCTGGGGAATTTTGGAAATATTCGATGCAAAATTAAACAAAAAAACATGACATTTCAACAGATTTAAAAAATATATATATATTTTTTAAGTAGAACAGAACAAGTTTTAATTATTTTATTGAACAATTATTTGTTTCATTGAGGAACGAAAACAGGAATGTTGAGTTAAATATTACTCATCCCCCCCAACCCCACTCATTACAAAATGAACAAAAATGCACCCCCCCATCCAAAAATCCCCACAAAGTCAAGATGTTAAATGTTTAATGAGTCCTTCTCCCTCCAAAAAGTCCCATTAAACATGCAAATCTTCCTTCAAGCGATCCTCTGCATTTTGGCTAAAGCCTTTCAGTCAACGGGCTCTTCCTGGGCCTCATCAACATCCAACTCTGAGTCTTCCTCTGCAGTGTCACTGTCCAGCCTTGTTGAGGAAGGCTCTGTGTCAGGCTCAAAGAGCCTTAGGTTTGCCCGAATGCCAACCAGTTTTTCCACTCTCACATTTGTGAGCCTGTTGCTAACCTTTGTGTGGTCTCAATAGCCATGCAGTAAGCAGTGTGCTATGGCATGGATATTCAAGTGTACTTGCTAAAATATACTTTCCCCAACTATATTTTAGTTCCTTATGAAGAGCCAACCTTCAATTTTGAAAATTCCCAGTTTATTCCCATAAATTCCCGTGGAAAGTTTCCATCTTTGAAAATTCCCGGAATTTTGCAACCCTAATTGTTACAGCAAAAAAAGGGCCAAAGACAGCTTAATGTTACCTAAGAAGCATGCATAAAAAATTACACATTTTATTATTACAAAAAGGTTACACAATTGATAAAATACACATCCTGTAACAGTTCTGAGGATTTGGCAGCCAGGTATATATTGCACATTTATTAACGGCGTATATATATATATATTGTACATATTGTACATACTTGTAGTTGGTTGGTATTAAACAACAAGGGGTGTTGTAGATATTATAGTTGTATAGATATATCTCTATGCACCTGTTAAATGAACCCATATCTTCCCCAGAAACACTCACCGGTGTTGGAGTTGGCTGAGGACGGAGTCTGCAGATGAGGGGAGGAATACGCAGAGGAGTCAAAGCTGCGCGGGGTAGAGGGGGACGGAGGCAACATGCAGGAATAAGAGGAGGCCGACTGGGGAGGAATAGACTGAGAGAGGGGAAGAAAAGGAAGGGAAAGATGTAGGTTAGATTTATAATAAAACAGCAAACTATATAATCTGAGAGAACCAATTTCTAAATGTGTATAAAGGCAGTTTAAAGCATTGACTGCATTGTCTACGGTTGACCACATGGAGGCGCTAGAGTGGTGTTGCATGGTAGGAGAATAGCAGCGGCTCATATTCTTTTTTTCGTTTAACTACAATGATTTTAAAATGATTTAACTCTTATGTTCTGCTCTTTGTTTCTACATCAATGCGGTGTCATTTTAAACTATTTAAAGTAATTGTGTATAGACCCAATTATACACATACCTATTAATTATAATAATAGGTATTCATCAAAAATTCAGAATTACTGAACAAGAGACTCACTAATTAGCCCGATCACTGGAAAATATGATTTAATGCACACATTTTAAGTCATATTTTCCGTCAAATTTATCAGTTTTTTTTAATTAGTTTGACATATGTGCAGGACATTTAAAAAAAAAAAGGAAGTAGAGGGTCGAACATGTGTTTTAAAATGTATAATTAATGAGAAAGAAAATATGTCTATAAGGCCATACTTGTGGGATGATAAATACTGTGATGTTTGTCCCCGCTGGAGAAATATGTTCAAAGCTTTTTTTTATTTCTGTTTTTCGAAATGTATTTTGCAATTGATGATCCCAAAACCCCAATATCTTTAGACCCCTCTGGGTTTTGGTCTATATCAAACACTGAAGCTTTAAAAAATAGCTTAAGGCTTTGAGATATCTATTTGATAAAATGAAATGGATGTAGAGAGTTTTACAAAGGCAATTTACAAACAGGAAGTCCTCTTATTTTCAATCTTAGAGAGTACTGGGAGAGGCTAAAAATGCTATATTAATGTTACAACTACGGGAGCGCAGAATATTTGAGAGATTGTTTTTGATTGTATCGCCACTTTTAAATCAATATTATATTGAAAATCACTGTATACTTCACATAGTTCAAGGTTTGCACTTTGCACGTTTAGGTAATGTTGTACTATTATCAAAATTATAACAAGATATTTTTTTAAATAAGTAAAAATGATGGTATCATTTACATTAGAAGTGGTCGTTGTAAAATAAGTAATATTTATGAGTTACTTTTTAATGCCATTATTGTATGTATTATAAAATGAGTTAATAATGGGGGTCTGCTCTGTGACGATGCCCTGCTTTCGTAAAGTTTGTAAGGCGCAGATGATGAATGATGAATGATGAAATGTCCAACCTGGACTCCAGATGAGAAAACTGACAAGGAGCTGTAGCTGGGCAGGGACGACTCAGCCTGACTCAACATGGACCCTGGAGAGAGACACACACAGCGAGATGGTGAGCACACACACACACTCACAAACTCACACACACACATTCACGAGCATGTGACGGGAACATCTTGCAGTGGAAATATAGATGCACGCTAATGGAGAAACTCTAATGGTTTGCCTGCCTGCAAATGTCACTCTGATCTTTGTTATTAAGTCACACAGAACAAATGTGAAGTCTTGTTTTGAATGTAACTGATAACTGTAATTATGACTAGAAATAGAGGGTGGTCTTGCAGGTGTTTACCTGAGCTGCTGCCGTGCTGCTGATGATGATAGACAGACGTGTTGAAGGAAGTGGTCAGAGGGGCTTGGCTCTGTGAACAGGAAGTCACACCCCCTGACCTCCTTTGATTACGGAGCTTCTCCTCCCTCCTCCACTTAGCTCTTCGGTTTGAGAACCACACCTGTCAATCAAAGAGGTTTCTTAATCGTGATAATCTACATGTATTAACAGGTTGTGATTCAGAGGAATAACAATCCACTCTCACCTGTATCCTAGCCTCGGGTAGATCAATCTTGTTTGCCAATCTCTCCCTCGCAAAGACATCTGGGTAATGTGTCCTTTCAAACTCTGTGGAAGATATTAACTAATGTCAAGCACACAGTGTGAGTCCTGATTGGAAGATGACAGGATAACTGTGGAGCATCTCGCCGTTCAGTGTTAACGTGTTTTTTAAATTCATATGTTGATTTTAAAAGAAAGCACCTTCAAAGATTTAATCAGCTATTATTTACTAGATTTTCGCCACATAACACATAAAGAAATTAGTGCTTAAGATCAGTGTCGCTAATGATCTTGACGTGGAATACACAAATCCAGGAAGCTAAGATGTATCCTTACAACCATATTTTAAATATTTATCTGTTGCACTTTGTATAAATTATTTATCCTTATGCAACACGCAGAAAGTTCAAATGAAGGATCCAAGTTGAGAAGCTGCCTAAGCACTTTATTTCAGAGTAGGTGGACTAAAATTAGGCTCAAGATCTGTATGCATTATCATTTTGTTATAATTTACTCTCTAAATGCGGTGTTGTTTCTCATCAGAAGAAGCATTGTGTGTTATTATCTTGTATTCTGAGTGACCGAATAAAACAGACAAAGGGGCCTTAGGAGAGTCAATTCCTGACTCTGCTGTTGTTTAAACAATAAGAGTTCGTATCATTGAGACTTTCTGTATCAGAGGATCATTTCTCAATGTGGCATTTCATTTAAAGTTGACAAACTGCTGACATTTTTGCTGTTGACAAGTCGAGACGAGAATATGCCTCACCCTCCAACTGACAGTCTGAGTCACCCTAATCAACTGTGAAGCTTCAGGTCTGCTAATGGAGACGTCTTTAGAGATCTTACTGTCTGCACTTGTGATGCTTAACATTAGCTAAGCATGTCGAATAAATGCCAACGGAGAAAACAAATCAGATTGGTTAAATCTGAAAAAGGCACTTTAAAAAAAAAAAAATTATTGCTAAAACTATAATTTACACAAATGTTGTAATTAAAGGTGGGGTAGGTAAGTTTGAGAAACCGGCTCGAGATACACTTTTTGTTATATTCCATGGAATGCTCTTTACATCCCGATAGCAATGAATATCTTAAGTGCTTTGACCAAAAATATACTACAACATTTCATCTGTGGAAGCCGTAGTACTGTAAAAAGCAAGACCAATAGTTTTAGCCGCCCGGCTAAAATAACTGGATGGCCTACCTGCCTGTCAGCCTTCCATCTGTGCACAAACTTATCTCATGCCCTCATTGGTCATGTGCGCATTCGTGTGTGTTGGAGGAGGGGCTCTGTAAGGAAGTGGCCGATTTTTTCCGGCTGTGTATTTTGAAATTCTAGTGCACTCGAGCTGGTTTCTCCAAAATTACCTACCCCTCCTTTAAAGGGTTTATACAGCTTAAGGCAAGTTAGATTAAAGATTTATTCAAAGCCACTTCGAGTACATTTCAGACCTACTTTTCAATACAAAAATAAAAATAAATGACTTGGGGTCAGGTTAGATTTCAACTAATTATTTAGGGATTTTTAAAATGCCAGAAATAATATTCATAAAATCCAACTTCATTGTTTTAGGATTTTTAAAAGTCTTAAAATACTTATGTATGACCAATTAAGGCCTTATTTTCAGACAAATTAAGTCAAAGCCTTTTAAGACTTAAGGAAGATCCGCGTTAACCCTGAAATAATCCAGACTAAAGCTCACACCAGTAACACACGGTTAATAAATCCATATCGCACATAGATTACAACAATTGCTCCATAAATTAAATCCGTCTCACAGATTGTTCTAATTGGCTCGGTTATAATTGGCGTCTGTGTCAACACATGATTGTTATTGTGCCTTGGCCGTGCGCTGAGGTCAGAGTACCTCATTAATGTCATTTGCAGAGAGTGACCACAGAGATACACTTCCGCTCGGCTGCACAGTGGACATTGCGTCCTGATTTAGCTCAAGGGCCCGCTGCAGCCATATCCAGTCAAGGGTGGCTTTCTGATCCCTCTCAACGAATATCTGGCTACGAGGGCCGGATCTCGCTGCGTAATACAACCACAGTAATGATGCATTATAAAAAAGAACTCGCTATAACGCTATACACACTGCCCTAGGCTTTTTTGGAGCTTTGTGGAAGATTATGGATCATTTGCTTCTGGATGTGATCATGGGTGGCATTGTTTGCTGCCAAAGGGACTGATACAAATCGTGTCCTACCAAAATATGAACTTGTAATTTCTCCGTGTCAGTTAGCAAAAAATCTGTAAACAAGGTGTACAAACAATAATCATATAACAAAGGTGTTGGCAGGGGGTAAAAGCAGCAGGACAAGCTGCGTCACGACTACACTCATGACCACGGAGGTCAGCGATTGGCTGGAAAGCAGCAAGTGAGCTGTGCGTGCTTGCATGGCCTGACCTTTCTCCAGAGCCTCGATCTGCTCCTGAGTGAAGCTGGTCCTGTTCCTCTGCAGCTTCCTCTTGAGCTGCAGCCTCAGCTGAGACTCCTCGCCCTCGTCCCTCTCCACGGGGACTCCTCCCCCTCGGCCCGTGCCCCCTCCTACCCCAGCCTCCCGCCCCAGGCTGCCCTCTGTGTCCAGCAGACAGCCCTCAGACACTGCCAGAGAGGAAAGTGACAAAAAGGGATGTGGGAGTGTCAAGAAAATTCCTACCTTTTTTTAGTATAGCAGAGTGTTTTGAAGCATGCGTTGAACAGGAAGTGGATGAAACAGCCACAAGTGACCACTGCTTTAAATTTGGTTTAAATTGTACGACAATGAACTGATGATCTGTGAGCAGTGGCATATGTTTAAGATCTCTTCTCACCTGTGCTGTGTTGCGTCTGAACGCCAGTGGGGTCATGGTACCAGTTGTTAGGCCCACTCCAGTTTGAGCCGCTCTGCAGGTTCAGCATGGTTAACTTCTCATACATACTATGAGTGTCCAAACCACCATGAAGAGAAAATAACGGAGTCCTGTCCTGTGCGTGTCCGCCCCTGTTTACTGTCACCTTTGGCACCTCTCTCCCTCCTTCGGTACTCCAATTCTTCCGCCTGAAGAAGGAGGGGGGAGTTACGAAGAGAAGAAGAAGAAGAAGAAGAAGAAGAAGAACTAGAAGAAGAAGAAGAACTAGAAGAAGAAGAAGAAGAAGAAGAAGAAGAAGAAGAAGAAGAAGAAGAAGAAGAAGAAGGAGGGGTTCATATCGCATGAGTTCACACATGGTCGGCATTGTGGCGAATTAGCCTCATGATGACAGACAGAAATGGAGTTAGTTACATGCACACTGTCGTTACGTGTGTGTGTTATACATTGGTATGCTAGTATACCGTGGGGAGCAAAGGTACATTAGAACCCACTCTAAAAAGCCCTGACATTTATTATGCTACTTGCTTTTACCTCTATCTTTGCTGGTAAGCACGAGCTGTCATGCACACACGTATGCATGAAAAGACACTGCATTTGCATGTAGCCAAAAACTGGCATATACACAGACAGCGGCTCCATGAACAAGATCTCCTCCGAAACACTCGAACCAAGCCCATGTTTAACTTTCAGTATAAGACATTAAGGTTCAAGTACGTCCATTGGCATCTTTACCTTCTCAAATAAATATATCTCTGAGTCCGCGATGAATAAAAGCCTCTCTCTGCTTATAATCTCATCTCATTTTCCCTTTTTTGTTCGGAAAATCCATTTTAGAGAGGAATGCAAGGACTTGTCAATACTGGGTAAATCTCAGAAACTGCAGCAGCACAATGTCAAAGGTCAAACTTCTTTCAATTGGGTGAAGCAGCCCCGTATTTAATCATCCGTTTGTCAATTAAAACCTAGAAATTCTACTTGAACGGCAAAGTAACTTGTCGTCCATTTCCTAAGCCTCTATTCAAAGTCCACATTACATTGAGATCAGCGCCGAACGACACCGCATGAAAACAGCGGAAAGACTGTACATTTTTGCAAACTTACCAAGTGTCCAGGTGAAATGACGTGCCGGGTCCTGAGTGTTACTTTCCTCCTCTGTGGACCTTTACTCCCCTGTACCCCTAACGTCCCTTGTTCTCCAGATTTGTTGACAATAACTGTGTGTGTGTGTGTGTGTGTGTAAAGGAGAGAGTAGGATAGAGATGGAGAGAGTTAGACAGGGTGAGAGAGAGTGAAAGAGCGAGAGTGGGGGGGGCTCTGGAGAGAAATGCGTCTGCGGGCACTCTTGTCCTCCAAGCGATGGAGAGAGAGAGAGAGGGAGAGAGAAAGAGGGAGAGAGAGAGGGAGCCACCGAGGGGTGACAAAGTGAGTCAACATCAGTGTCAAGTTTGAACTTAATGCCAGCGAGAGGAGGAGGGGAGGCCGAGAGAGTGGAGCATAAAGCACAGATAATGGAGAGATAGTGGGTGATAAATAGATCATGGAATTCAATTTTAATCATAAATTGCACATAAATAGAGAGTATAATAGGCAGTCAAGTGCACGCGTTTTCACACAAACACATGTGCAACCAGACCAGTAACATAATAACAATAAGCTCAATGTTCACACTTGAGGACTCATTTTATTGATCCTAATTTGTTTTAACTTTAATAAAGCTTCGACGTGTCTACATGCATCTACTACTGTGTTGTATTGCAGTGTATTGTAAAATACTGGAGTTGGCAACGCGGTAGCAGACATTTATATATTCAAGGCAAAAATAAAAGATGAACAGGTATCAATATAATCATTAGGAGATGATATAAGACTTACAAACACACATCTTCATATCTGTTTAGGCTGCTAACGTAACAAAAAGTTTCATATGTTTAGAGAGATGTTTTCAAAATGATATGTGCCAATGCTGCGCAAATCATACATTTGATTGATTTTGCTATCAGCCTTGGCTTCTGTTATGTCCAACTAAAATGCATTGCAAGTCATTTGTGTTTACACATTATACATTATATAGTTACATAATGCTTTATATTATTTATGTTCCAGTCTATACACTTATCTTAAGGAAAAGATCATGTTACAATCTGCTGATTTATTTCTTCAGTTTGGTTAACTAAACTATAAAGTCTTGAACATTTTACACACTCTTCCTCAAATTGCCCTTATTGGCGATCAGTAGAAAGCCTAAAGAAACTTTATTTAATATAATGATTTTTTGAGGTTGTTAATGTTTGATAATCTTTATATGAACAATTGTTAAAACGATGGATCAACTAGTCGATCGAGACTAATTTGATAGTGTCTGAGCTTATCTTCTTAATCATATATTTGATATAATGCTCATATGGACTGAGTTACTTAATCCTATACCGAAAGCTGTTTAGGCCTACAGTGCTGCGGAGACGCTACAAATCAAGTTCCCACAAAGGGGCTAAAAGATGTGAGCACCTGGGTATTGTTCCCTGACTACAGAGGCATTGTCCTGCTGCTGCTGCTGCTGTAGGCCAGTGAGCTCAAAGCTACGGGACAATAAACAAAGGCATTGTCTGGCCCCAGAGCGGGTTAAAGGAGCACCTCACAGAAACCCTCGGCGATAGACACACAAGGTCTGATGTGAGGCGTGAGTAATGACGCAGGTATGACGGTATGTATGGCCGAGTCAAAGAGCGAGAGCCGAGCAGAACTGGGGTTTAAATGTATCTCTTTGCAGCAGAGGGGGAGAGGAGGAAGATGGAAGCAGGGAGAGAGAGAGAGAGAGAGAGAGAGAGAGAGAGAGAGTGAAGAAGAAGTATGTGACTTTGGGGTGGGTGTTGGGGCTTGGGGATGGGGAGGGTGCCAGCTTGTTTTATTTCCGGTTGACAAGACTTTGCGCTCCCTTTCTCTCTGTCGCTCCCTCTCTCTTTCATACTCTGCTATTCTTTCTCCACTGCCCCCATTGCTCTGTCTCTGTCTCCCCCCCCCCCCCCCCCCCCTCCTTCTTTCTCTGTTACTTTCCTCCAAGACGTGCCTCGGAGAGAGCAGAGGACTTGACAAGTTCAGGTAAAAAGGAGCATTAAGAACCTTTAGTTAGGTAAAAGCCCTCAATACACATAATGATAATTCATTATGAGTGAAGTTCCAAAATGTTACTTAAAAGTAGAAATGTGTAAACAGAAAAATTCACTTTAAGTAACAAATGTGGTTCTCATTTAGCTCAATGACTACATATAATAATAATAATAATAATAATAATAATAATAATAATAATAATAGATTTATTTTGTTTGCGCTTTTACAGGTGCTCAAAGACGCTTTACAGATATAGTGAAAAGGAAAGAAAAGAAAGGAACAACAAATAAATATATAGTTAAAGTTTAATTCAAATAATACAAAAACAATCAAACATTAAAAGCAGGATTGAAGAGGTATCATATCAATGCATATCATTATTTCTGATACATAAACATTAAAAGCAGCATTTAAATATTCATAGCTGGTTGAGGTGGAGCTTAGTGAAGCTATTCTTGGTAGCTTCATGTAATACAATTCTTTATATGTTACAAAACCAATGTATGTATGTTTTTAATATGAGTTTTAACTATATCTGTGAAATGAATGTAAGGGAGTAATACAATACAAATATGCCTCTATAATAGTAAGTGTAGTAGAGGTATAAAGAAGCAAAACAAATTGAAATACTCATGTAGAAATACCCCTAAATGTCCGCAAATGTACTAACAAACATTGAAATTGAAAGAAAGTCGAGAAATAAAACTGCTTAGTTAATTAAAAATCTAAACTTATAAACATTAAAACGTGCCATAAACCCCCCACAAAACCTAATCTTCCAACCCCACTGTTTTAAACCTGGTTACGCCTTTGTTGTTCCTGTATTCAGAAATCATTGTTGCATCTTATTGTGTTCCAGTTGTTGGAATGTGGCGTAACCTATGTGATCCTTATCTGCTGAGTGCAATATCGTGTGTGTGTGTGTGTGTGTGTGTGTGTGTGTGTGTGTGTGTGTGTGTGTGTGTGTGTGTGTGTGTGTGTGTGTGTGTGTGTGTGTGTGTGTCAGTGTGTGTTTGTGTGTGTGTGAGGCGGCGCGTGCTTCACTGCAAAGATTCATGTAGCTCCAGGACATGCTTTTTTTTAGTGCATCTTGTTAGTTCATTCCTGTCACCTCTCTCTCTCCCTCTCCCTCGCCATCCCTCGCTTTTTTACAGCGCTGAAGGGGGGATGGGGAAGGGGTGGTGGACGGGCCTGGAAGGGGAGGAAATGGGGGGGGGGTGGCGGCGGTGGAGGCAGTCACCATGGTTACAATGCCATGACAAATATTCATCAAGTCGTTAAAATAAAAACAAACTGGAGTGCATTATAATTGCTTTTACTGACTGGATCCTGTAATGCGTTCATATATTATGAGTGAGGGGAGCGGAGTGGAAGGGGCTCGCACACAAAAAAGACTGCTATTAAAAAAAAAGTTAAAATCATCTGACCTGCGGGCAAACACATATATGACACACTCCCACACAATTCAGCTGTGTGTGTATAACTATATGTTTCAATTACCTGTTTATGGAATTCCCTATGAGTACTTTCGTGTGTCTCTTTCTCTTTGTCCCTCCATCTCTCGCTCTTCTTCTACTGTTGTGTAGCCCGAGGCGATACTGTGATGTGTCCTCCCTCTGTCCCTCCCTCCCTCTCCCTCTCTCTCTGTCCCTGTCACCTTCAATTGCTCTGTGAAACTAGACACACTGCCTGGGGCAGGGAGGCAGGGAGGGAGGGAAGAGAGGAAAAGAGAGAAGGAAAAAGGGAGACAGACAGACAGCGTTAGACGGACAGAAGGAATAAACATTTGGTGTCATGTAATACAAAAAGAGGAACGGCAGCCCTGATGTGTGGCACACTCTCAAAAACAATCATCTTAGTCAATTTGACAGCCAAAAACATCAAACTTGCTTAGCTGTTGGAAAAAATACAATCAGATACATATGCACATCTACACAATTTAGGGCAGTGTTTGACCTTTGACCTGGGTCATTTTGGGCCTAATCCTACATGCTCCAGGATGCCTCTTGTGTGTGCTATAACCCAGTTGCTTCTCCTTGGAAAAATAAACATGTCAAACTGGTTTGTGTTGTTCCTGGAGCAAGAAACCTACTCTTTCTGTCTACAAACACAAAAGGCTAATGGCAACCACAGAACAGCTTCAACTTGTTAACCTGGTATTAAGGTGAAGCTTATGTTTAAGTACACATGACCTAGTAGTTTACATAGGTGGTCGTTTGTTTTAGCAAAATGATGTGATTTGAAATGTGAAAGGTTATTTTTCTTTATACCAATAACACAGGTTATATCTTTAAATGGCTGATAGAATTTCTGTATTTATTTTGGAGGAAAAGAGCTATAAAAAAAAGCTATACATTATATTATTAGAATATATCCACTGAACGATTCATACATTATTACATTACATTGCATTTAGCTGACGCTTTTATCCAAAGCGACTTACAATAAGTGCATTCGACCAGGAAGATACAACCTTTAAGAAAACAGAATCATATAAGTACATCAGGTTTCATAGAGCCAAACATTTCAAGTGCTACTCAACTGGCATTTAGAAAGCCAGCCCTTTATTAGTATATAAGTGCTTTGTTAGTAATTCTATCGCTCGAAGTGGAGTCTAAAGAGATGAGTTTTCAGTTTGCGTCGGAAGATGTGTAAGCTATCTGCTGTCCTGATTTCAATGGGGAGCTCATTCCACCATTTTGGAGCCAGGATAGCAAACCCACGTGTTTTTGCTGACGGGAACTTGGGTCCCCCTCGCAGTGCGGGTGCAGCGAGCTGTTTGGCTGATGCAGAGCGGAGTGCACGTGCTGGGGTGTACGGTTTAACCATGTCCTGGATGTAGGAAGGGCCAGATCCATTCACAGCATGGTACGCAAGTACCAGTGTCTTGAAGTGGATTCTAGCAGTTACTGGAAGCCAGTGAAGGGAGCGGAGGAGCGGTGTGGTGTGGGAGAATTTGGGAAGGTTGAAGACCAGACGAGCCGCTGCATTCTGGATGAGCTGCAGAGGTCGGATGGCACATGCAGGTAGACCAGCCAGGAGGGAGTTGCAGTAGTCTAGGCGTGAGATGACGAGAGCCTGGACCAGAATCTGCGCTGATGTCTGGGTCAGCTGGGGACGTATCCTCCTGATGTTGTAAAGCGTGTATCTGCAGCAGCGGGTTGTAGCAGCGATGTTTGCAGTGAAGGACAATTTGTTATCTAGGACCACACCCAGATTCCTTGCAGTCTGAGTCGGGGAAACAACAGAGGTGCCGATGTTGATTGTTAGGTCAAGAGTGGGACAATATTTTCCCGGAAGGAAGAGCAGTTCAGTCTTGTCAAGGTTGAGCTTGAGGTGATGAGCAGACATCCACCGAGAGATGTCTGCTAGGCAAGCAGAGATGCGTGCGACGACCTGGGTCTCTGAGCGGGGAAAGGACAGAATTAGTTGGGTGTCGTCAGCGTAGCAGTGGTATGAAAAACCATGCGGGCTAATGACAGACCCGAGCGAGTTTGTGTACAGGGAGAAGAGGAGGGGACCAAGAACCGAGCCCTGAGGGACCCCTGTAGTTAATTGACAAGGGTCGGACTCGGACCCTCTCCAAGTAACCCTGTAGGTGCGGTCGTTGAGGTATGAGGTGAGGAGGGAAAGTGCAGTGCCTGAAACTCCAAGTTCTTGGAGAGTGCGAAGGAGGATCCGATGGTTCACTGTGTCGAATGCAGCAGACAGGTCCAGAAGGATGATGACAGAGGAGAGGGAGGCTGCTTTTGCAGTGTGCAGTTCATCAGAGACAGCAAGGAGAGCAGTTTCTGTTGAGTGACCTGCCTTGAAACCAGACTGGTGCGGATCCAGAAGGTTGTTCTGATGGAGATAACAGGAGAGTTGTTTAAAGACAGCGCGTTCATAAACATGATAAGCGTGCCAATGTAAAAAACGATTTTAAACATGATGTACAACATATCTTACTCAATATACAGTTAGTTAGTTGAACATATATTCAACTAAAATAAAACATCGCGCTAAACAACAAGTTAAAGCACCAAAACAACATTTAAACCGTTAGGCTATTTGCAAGTAAAATCAAAAACAAGTGGACTAACCGTATGTGATCACTTACCTCTGTCTGGGATTGAGGCCTGCATGATTAACTGACGAAATGTTAACATGCAATTTCGCTCGGTGGGAAAAGAGAAAAGGATCATATTATTCACACAAAAACGGAAAAAGGACATTTCTTGTTACCAAATCAGGAGGCAGATCTGGTTGGTCCGCGGTTGTGCTCCTTAAATGTAATTGGTGCTCAGGTGAATTAGGAGGCGGGACAAGCATTTTTGATTGGCTGTAGGGGCACAGGTAACCATCTGTTGGTGATCGAGGCGTTTACTTGGAATTTACTAGAGAATTTTTCGGAAAGCCTTGAACCGTTAAGGGATTTATCGACGACAAAACGGACGGAAATGTAACTTTTTTAATTGTCTTACTGCTCCAGTTTAAGCCTCAACATAGGAAGAAGAAGTGGGGAATTGCATGTAACTTTTTTAGAGGATACCTTTCTTTGTTAAGAGATAGTCGGTTCTGCTCAATAGTTGCGAAATCTGACAAAATGTCGCCAAAATCACAGTTTCGTGCCATCTTTCTGTGCATAGGTGAGTTTGAACCCTCATTTTCCCCTTCATGTCCCCCTTGCTCTCGCCATGTCTGCTGTTTCTTTGTCCACCTGTTAAACACACTGTGTTAGCTAATCGGATAGAACTGTATTTTCGCTTGTTGAGTAAAAAAAACAGCTTCATCGACCAAAGTGAATCTTAAATGTAATTTGTGTTAATATATTTAGGCGTTTTGGCTTCGTATGCCCAAGAATGTGGTCGATCACCGATAGTGGAGAACAGGATTGTGGGAGGGATGGACGCCATAGATGGTGCTTGGCCGTGGCAGGTGGATATACAGGTAGGTCCCTTGTAATACTCTTCAGCATAAGTTATATGGGGTTTACTCCAGGTCTTGTTCATAAAACCTGCTGAGGGGGAGTTTGCTTGTTGCTTGCCGAGGTGACTCACTCCTTTTCCTCCCCCCTTCGGCCTCCAGTTAACGACTGCTAGTCATATCTGTGGAGGCTCCATCATCTCAGAGTACTGGGTCTTATCAGCCGCTCATTGTTTCCCCAAGTAAGTAAACTGTCCTCAGACTCACTGATTCACTGCTGAGGGACAATCACATTCCTTTGTGAGTTGTTTTGGTCATTTTAGGTGTTAAATATAATTTTATCTCAGGAAGCTTCTATATCCCAACTTGATTGATTTGTTTTTAAATGTTTAACTTATTGCAAGGATGCACACCAGAAAGTCTTATAGAAAATGACTTTCCCTCCAAACAAACCCTATTTGATTTATTTGTTTAATATTCAAGGTTAGTTTATTTGCATAGCACATTTTAGGACACAGAGGCAATTCAAAGAGCTTCACATAGGCATTTAACACATAATAATTCAAAACAAACACACAAACAAAAAAAAGACAATTCATAAAAGCGATAAAATACTGACTGCAGCTAAAAGTGCAATGATAAGGCACGGTTAAAGGATCTCAGGATAGGCTGCATTAAAAAGAAAGCTTTTTAACCTTGATTTAAAAGAACCCAGGGTTGGGCCTCAGAATTGAGGTGTGTGTTTTCCAGGCTTGTGGTGCATACAAGCTAACCAGGAAGTATCTTAGAGTTTTACAATCTATTTGACAAGGTAGTAGAAATACCTAGTCATAACACAATATGTAGAAACAGTCAAAATACTACAAGAACAGCTATTAAAAACAGTGGCCTTTCAATAAAAAAACAACCACATGCCTGTGTCCTGCGCCATTGTGATGAATTTGACAACATCAATAATAATGAGTGTTTCTAATGTTGACAACTAATTGACGATTATTTCTAATGAATGTTGCTTAGTAGGACAAAGGACTTTTCATTTGATTTATTTGACTTTACTAGATGAATGTTCAAGGACCAACATGTTGTTATTAAAGTGAGTGCAAGTGAGCAGAACTTTGTGTTTTCCTCCTAGATTATGGTAAACATTTCAAGTAGCACCTGTCTGGCATTACATTCCTTATTGTTTCACATTTCGAATTTCCAGTCATACAGTATTCATATGTCTTCTTTCAGTCCCTCAGATTTAAGCTCTTACGTCGTCTACGTTGGCCGGTACCGGCTGAACGGATGGAACCTGCACGAGTCGACGTTCAGTGTGAGCCGGGTGGTGATCCCGTCTGGTTACAGCGAGCCGCACAATGGGAAGGACCTGGCGTTGGTGCAGCTGTCCAGCCCAGTGACCTGGTCAGATTACGTCCAGCCCGTCTGTTTGCCCGACTTTGGTACGCTGTTCCCAGGAGGCCTGCAGTGCTACGTCACCGGTTGGGGAAATGTCAGGGATAACGGTAAGGCTTGCTAAATTCTGCACATTGTCTTAGTATATGTAAAGATTACTGTTGTGCAGCAGTTAATTATTTTACAGGTCTCTGAAATGCCCTGGTTTTTCTGATGTCATGCATGATAGTGGAACACACATCATTTGTGAATACACTTGTATTTATTTGCCATACAGTTATATGTTTATGATATTAATTATTATATCTTTTTAAAGATAAATATGTGTGTGCTGTGCTGGCATATCATAGTAAAGAGTACAGTTTGGGTGGGAAATTGATTAATGTAAGAATCAAGATGTTGTTCTTTTTAACATCAATATTTTAATTATTTTTTATCATTTGAACTAGTTTTACCAAAAAAAGTACAACACTTTTTTTGGTAGCACATTTTAATAAGCGTTTTCAAATATAGCAACTCAATCTTAAACACTCACTTTACTCCACTTTTCATGTAGGGATGTTAGAAAATATTTATACACAATAAATAGTTTAAAATACAATCAAGATGTCATTTAAATGCTTAACTGCACCAACATACTAGTAATTAGAATTCATTTTGAACCATACTACTGTAGATTGTAGCATGCTGACTACCTATGTTGAGTATTTTCTTAATGTTATTATTTTATTTATGAATCATTTAAGTAGGCCTTAGGTTAAATATCAAATGTGTTATATCTCTCCTCCTGTCAAGTTATTCTCTCCAAAATGTAGTCTTAAAACATAGATGCGTAGAACTGTCAGCCCACTGCTGATGAGAGTTAAGACTGTGAGGTCAGTGAGATACAAAGCCTTGCGACACCTTTCAGAGACAGCGATGATACATATCTTTTGATTTGAAAATGTTAACAAGGGTTTTAAGGAACCATCTTGTGTTACAACTTCGGATAGATTTGCAGGTCTCCCTTGAAAAAGAGATCAATGATCTCAATGGGATACACCTGGATAAATAAAGGTTTGAAATGAAATAAACAAGTTTACCGCTTCCCATATTTAGGATAAATATCGAGAGAGAATGGCTTGGCTTCAGAATGTAATGTGTTATATAATGTGATTGCACTATTCTACAAGATCCAATAAACCTTTAGTGCCAGAGATCACGTTGGTGTCTTGCAGCCTTCTTTGATTCTAAATACTTGTCTCATTAAGATTTTCCTTCACAAACTGTTTAGTTGCAGAAGTTACAAAGTCTCCCTCACCATCCTCTTTTTGTCCCCGTGTTCCCCTCAGTCCCTCTGCAAGGAGTCGGGACTCTGCAGGAGGTGGAGGTGCCAATCATTTCCCAGAGTTCATGTCAGGAGATGTACCAGACGCACCCGACGGAGCAGGTGGACATCCTGTATGACATGATCTGTGCTGGATACCAGAAGGGCGGAAAGGACTCCTGCCAGGTACTGTTGGATCAGCTGTTTGTGATGCTCTGTGTTTACAGTCACTCAGACACACTCACGAGCTGCTAGCATGCACTGTGTAGTTTTTAAGATCTTCCTTTAGAGCACTTTATTTCCTCCCCAAGCTGATTTGAGTGTGTCTTCTCCTCAGGGCGATTCAGGAGGGCCCCTTGTCTGCAAGATGGTGAATGGGACCTGGGTGCAGGCGGGGGTGGTGAGTTTCGGACTGGGCTGTGCTCAAGAGAACCAGCCAGGTGTTTACGCGAGAGTCACCAGCTACTCCAGCTTAATCAGAGACACGGTCCCAGGGATCCGCCTGTATGGCCGAGCTGCAAAGAACTGGTGTGGGAGGGCGGCCATGTTGGTCACCTCTCTACTGATCCTGCTTCAGAAGTAGAACACTTTATCAACGCGATATCAAGGCCAAATGAAGGAGAAAACAAATAATATGTCAGACTCGTGTCCAAAAGTTTTCCTGAATGGTAGAACTAGAAGTGAAGTGCATATCAAGCCATATTGAACAAGAAATGTAATTTTAATCGTACATTTTTTAACTGATTTAAAAGTAGTTTTGATAAGTTTGTATTTGAAATCAGAATTATGAGCTTAATAAATTATGTGTTCTGTATTTGAAATAAATTGTTCATTTGATTCTTAAAAATCAGGTCAGTGCTCTGTTCAACTTTTTATAGCCGAGTTTGGAAGTGTTTTACAATCCACGTGTTGTTTAAGTAGGTTTATTCATGCTCTTTTAAAGCTAGCCTTTTTATATCGACATCTTATACATCTGATTACAACTCCTCAGTACTGACGTTTTTGAACAAATATCCCCATCATATTTTCAGGACACTTTAAGTTTTTTTTAATCCTTTTTCAAATGTTTATTTTAAAAGCAGTAAGCCAATTTTAAGGTGTGTTTTCAACAGTACCAACTTAATATCAATGTTGTTAGGGGATAATTCTAACTCCTTTACTCCTAAAATATCAAACCTTTTTGCCCTTTGACGTTTATGACCAACCCTGACTCAGTTATCTAGGAATGTGTTGCTATATGTTGATATTCCCAGTTTATGACCGGGCAACTCTCGGTCACAAATGGACCGGTTTATGGTTGTGAGAACGCTGGAACACTTCCTTCTCTGTGTTTGTGGACTCCAAGGCGTAATCTTCGAGGCCATGAGGGTCAGACAAGTGATTCACTGTCCCCTGATGTTTAGGCTATCTCTAGTGTTCCCAGATGTTTAGATTATCTCCCCCAATATGTTGATTACTCTCTGCAAACTAGTTAAAAGGTCTAGCGAGAGAGAGGCGCTTGAGAATTGACGTGGCAACCCTCCCGTGCAGTCAGAACCTCTGGCTGTGTGAGTTGTGATGTGAATTCTCCGGCCGATATTTGTAATAAACCATCAGTGTTTGACATCAAAGCTCCTGACTCTCCATTGCTGCAGAAGTTTCCCTTACAGATGTTACTGTCGTTTATTAAATATCCAGAAGCAGAGGCAGGTGATGACACTTATTTATTAGAAAGAGAGCGCAACATGTCATTA
Source organism: Notothenia rossii (assembly GCF_949606895.1). Classification (NCBI taxonomy): domain Eukaryota; kingdom Metazoa; phylum Chordata; class Actinopteri; order Perciformes; family Nototheniidae; genus Notothenia; species Notothenia rossii. Next base: position 9,654,108 of record NC_136910.1, read on the forward strand.
TGGTAATAAAAAAAGTGCATATTTAAAAAAAAAAAAAGCTAGCTTTTTTCATTAGTCTGTATAAGTCTTCAGTCAAGATTTTCATGCTATATTAAAAAATCGAACATTCACACAAATCAAAGTGTTGTCTTATAAAGTCCAGGCAGGGAAGGTCAGGCATCAGGAGGAATGGTATCAGAGAGGATCATGGGAGAGCCGAGTTGTAACTCCTGCTGCAGCGATTCCAGATCAGCTGGCGTCATGCGGTGCACCTCGCTCCAGTCAGAGAGCAGGGAGGCTGAGAGGGGGGCCGAGTCGTAACTGAGGAAGTAGCAGGGAAATACAGAAAGCATTAAGTTATCCCTCTTTTTATATTATACTCATTTAAATAGCATGAGTGACAACACAGTGTCATTGTAATGAAAACGGATTATTTACAGTACAAATGCATTGCTGGTCCCACAGCGAGTATTTACATTGTTATAGCAAAAGGACAGTGCAGATAAAAGGCAAAATTGAAGATATTAAATATTAAATAACGAGGCAGGCACACATTTATAAAACAAAATAAGTACACATCGATAGAAAAGCCAGTAATGCATTAAAATGGCAAAAGTAGGACGGAGTATTAGGGCCACACTTAGAAGAAAAAAAACAGAGATTTCGAGAGTAAAGTCGTAGTTTCATAAGTGACTTGAGAAGGAGACAACAGCAGCGTCCTGAGTGTGGAGCATCTTGTGAAGCCGTACTTTAGTTTAGGTTTCTCAAATAACAAAATACTTAATCTTTTGGCACATCAGCATCAGATTATCATAAGTATTAGAACTTTGAAAAGGTTGTGCAAGAAACTATGTCTATTATTTCGAAGAAAGAACCAAACGGACTTGGAGGAGATTGTCTCCTTTCTGCAGGAGGAAATGGCTGGTTCTGGCCGACTACGAGGCCATCGTTGATTACATCTACGAGCTGTTCAAAGGGGATTTGTTGTTTCACAAGAAACGATGAGACTTGTAATCAAGGCTTTGGATCCAGAAGGAGTCGAACGATAGCCTTGTAGTGGAATCGGAATGAGCTCCCCATTGAAATCAGGACAGCAGAAAGCTTACACATCTTCGGCGCAGACTGAAAATTCATCTCTTTCGACTCCACTTCGAGCGATAGAATTACTAACAAAGCACTTATATACTAATAAAGGACTGGCTTATCTAAAACCAGTTGAGTAGCACTTGAAATGTTTTAGCTCTATGAAACCTGATGTACTTATATGATTCTGCTTTCTTCAAGTTTGTATCTTGTTGGTCGAATGCACTTATTGTAAGTTGCTCAAGCGTCAGCTTAATGTAATGTAGCCGGCCAGAACCAGCCATCCTCCTGCAGAAAGGAGACCATCTCCTCCAAGTCCGCTTCTCAAGTCACTTATGAAACTAGGACTTTAATCTCGTAATTATTACTTTATTCTCGAAATCTCTCTTTTTTTTCTTCTAAGTGTGGCCCTAATACTCCATCGTACAAAAGAGTATATAATGCACAACTTGAAAATGTTATGTTTTTTTTATGAGGGAAAAAATGAGGGAGAATGAGTCGTGCGTTTTTTTTTTTTTTTTGTGAATGGGTAAAGTTTAAGCATAAAACTATGATTTAATTTTGTATAACTAGTTTTAGACATTGGATTAGTTTGTGAAAGCAACACTAAAAACCAGGCCCACTATGTATTAGACCTTACCTGTCACAGTGTTGCAGGTCTGTGAGAGACTGGTTGAGAAGGTCATCGAGGTCAAAACCCACGCCGTACCCGGCCCCGCTGCCTTTAGGGGTGACTGAGAACACTGGGGGCAAAACGTCCTCCACCTGACAGGAGAAGAAGAGGAAACGATGGGTCAACTGAACTTCCTGAAGATCAGTTCAAGGCAAGCAGGAGATATGTGTGACATTTCAATCTGGCATGTACACAATAGAATATTTTACAAGAAAGGCACACCTGGGACTTTGAGAGCTGCAGTGTGACTGTATGGATGTCAGGGGCTACAGAGGGCCCTTGCTGTCCAGTGTCTGTGAATCCTAAACTGGGATGAGGCTGTGAGGGGACCCCTAAAGCCCCACAGAGAGGGTTTGTAGTCTGTGTCCTGGATTTCTCTCCTATAGAGGTACACAGCTTCTCCATCGGACCATTGGTTGCAGTCGAGGGGTTCGGGTGGGCGTTGAGGTTATTATGGCGTCTGATATCAACATTCCCATTTGTCTCTCTGCTGGTTAATGTCTGAGCTTTAGCCAAAAAACTCTCCAGGGGGAGCAGTTGCGTGTGAGGTTGAGGGTCAGGCTGGGTTTGAATCTGAGGTTGGAGAAAGCTCGACGGAGGAGGCTGCGGTTTCCTGTTTGATTGTGGTTGTTGAGGCGGCCTCGTCTCGAGATGCTGCCCGTTCCAATTCCCCAAACAGCTGAAACCACTCTGTCCGTTGCGCTCGCTGTGAGGTTTGAGCGTGTTGTTCTTAACGAAGCCACTAGTGACCGACATTATATCCATCCCTCCGCTTACAGCAACGGCCGCGTCCGCTGAAGGTTTCCTCTGGCTCAAGGAGAAATGTAAGGGCGGTTGCTGGGTGCTGGGAGGCTGGAACAGGCCCTGCTGGTTAGGTTTAACTTGTGAGAGTAATTGTTTAATAGCTTCCTTGGCTGTCTTATTGTTCACGGCTCCTTGGGTTTGATCACCGATAGCTACACCCCGGTGGGAGTTCACATTACAGTCGTTGTTCTTTGCTCCGTCGTTATTAGGAGAGTAAGACTTCTCATTGCGGCTGTCCATCATCTTTGTCCAACGTTGCAAAAGGCTTTTGTCGTCGTCACTCAGCAGAACCCCACCCAGCGAGTCCCCCTGCCTTCCCTCTCTTCTCTCCTTTTCCTTTATTTTCCTCTCCCTCTCTCGTGCTCGTTCCTGCCTCTTTTTTCTTTTCTCCTCTCTTTCCCGTTGGCGCTCCTGAGCTGTGACGGGCCGACGCGAATCTGGAACTGAAGACAGGGAGGATGATACACCTCCTCCTGCGGCAACGTCTATGCCCAGCGCAGAGGTACCTCCATCTGCAGTGAAGATAGGAAATGATGTTAAAGGGACGTCTAGAGTCAATGATATAAGAAGATATGGAAAAACAACAAACTTACCACCCCTGGCTTTGTTTCTGAGAGCTGATTTCAATAAAGCCGCTTTAAGAGCAGCTTTCGTATCCTCTGAAATGGCTCCTTCTTTTCGGGTCCCCTCTCCGCCACCTGGAGGAGGCCGGGCGTTCTTAGACAGTGACTGTGAGAGGGTCTGAGACAGAGACTGGGCCTGAACCGCGGAGAGACTTAGGGAAGGCACAGTGGCGGGTAGGGGGGTCCTGGTTTGTGCTGGCGTTCCTGGAATAGATGAGGGAGCCTGGGTCATGTTCTGGTTCTGCGTGGGCTGACTTCCTGTTAGCTGCTCCTGCACCTCACTGTCTCTCATTGTTTCTGACAGAGCATCCTGACCAGACACCGGTGTTGTTAAATCTATAGTTTCAGGCTGACCACTGTCTGAGTTGGCACTGGGCATGTCCACATCAACTGGGCCACTCTCGCTTTTGGAAAGTAGAGGCAAATGATGTGTCAAGTGAGGTGGGGCGGCTTTTAAAAGGGACCCAGTTGTAAATGTGTGGCTCCCTTCTGCTGGTGTGTGATCTTGTTGCTGTTGAGATTCCACTTCCCTCATTTGCTGTTGTTGAATCTGTGCTGCTTGTGGGTGTTGTGCCATTGGAACCAGTGTGGATTTGTTTAGGTGAACAGCAGAGGGCTGAGCGTTACACTGGTTGCTGCTTTGTGCTGCTGCTCTGACGTTTGCCCTTGCCAAGGGCCTGAACTGCAGTCTTTGACGGCAGCCCTGTTTGTTTTGATGAAAGTCCTGGATCTCCATCAGAATGGCCTCTTTAATTTGTTCCCTGTTCATCTGAAGCTTGTCAAATTCAAAGTCAAAAGCTGGCACGCATATTGGCTCATCATCCGGGTCGTGGTACTTTGACAGGTAAGGATGCTCCAGCGCTTGCGTCACACTGATTCTCTCACGAGGGTCGAAGCTCAACATGTTTAGCAGCAGGTCCAAAGCCTCGGGTTCAGCTTGTGGGTACAGTTTGGCCAACGGTACAGCAGACCGTGATGGAAGACTCTGGACGTAGGAGCGCACCCTGTCGGCTCTAATAGTACTTATCAACCCCTCAGGAGGAGTGCCTAACACACCCAAAATGAGCGTGAGCTGGTGGACATAGTGCTTCCCAGGAAAAATCTGCTTACGGCCCAACATTTCCGCAAAGATACAACCCACAGACCACATGTCAATAGCCAGGCTGTAGTGATTCAGAGACAGCAGGAGTTCAGGAGCACGGTACCATCGAGTTGCAACATATTCAGTCATGAAGGAGTGAGACTCCTCGGGGTGAGAACTGAGACCCCTTGCCATGCCGAAGTCTCCAATTTTCAGCTCACAGTTCTCGTTGACCAACAGGTTGGAGGGTTTGAGGTCGCGATGGATGACGTTGGCAGAGTGCACATATTTGAGGCCGCGGAGCAGCTGGTACAGGAAGTAGCGCGTGTGCTCTGAGGTGAGCGTCTGGCAAGAGTGTATGATCTGGTGCAGGTCACTCTCCATCAGGTCCAGCACCACGTACCTACACACATTGGAAATGAATCAAAGTTAAATATGTAGGAGGTATATAAAGTATGAGATGACATCAGCTACAAAACCTACCTACATTTCCACAGACATAATAGTGTTGAACATAAACACATTTTTAAGGTTTTGTTTTAATCTTGCCTCAATTTCCAAAATGCATATTTCAGGTCCACATTTGTTATTACATTTGAAGTTTGTGGATATTGATCAACATTACTGAATGCTCGAAATGGGTGAAAAAATGGTGAACGCCAAGATAAAGGGATATATTGCAACTTGCTGTAAAAACTGTTATAATGTTTACTTGTTTTTAAATGTGTTGACTGAAATCCAACATCCAATTCTTTCATCCAAATCCCAAAGTATATAATAAAGTTAATATTTCCAGATATTGACTTTATGATACACTTGGGGTTTACAGATGTTTCAAGTCTGAGGAGGAACATTAAACAACAGTTAAAAATACTTACACAGACTTGAAGGCAGAGTGAGGAAGGTTAGGCTGCAGGATGTCTTTGATGGCGATGATGTTGTCATGTTTGAAGTGCTTGAGAATCTTCAGCTCTCGCAGTGTGCGTTTAGCATTTGTCAGCACTTCAAAAGCATTGGAGATCTTCTTTATCGCCACCTGCTGGCCTGTGAAATGTAAAGACGCCCCAATGAAGAGTTAGAATGACAATATTAACTGATAATAGTATTCAATATTGAGCATTGTGTTTATTCCTCATTAAATCAGTCCTACCATTGTCCCTTCTCCTGGCAGAGGAAACGACGCCATAGGCCCCTGTGCCGATGGTTTCTATGACATCATACTCCTCTCCAACGTCAAACTTCACGTCCAGAGAGTGTGCTTTAAGCAAAGCCAGGTTTTTCTCTGCTGTGCTGGTGTCTGCGGGGCCTCCTGTTGCCTCGACATTACCCTGGTTCTGGTTTTCTCTGCTTTTATCAGTGGCCATTCTTTCAGGTGACATGGCCACATTCGGATCATTTTTTCCTTCTCCTCCCTCCTCAGTTGACATGTTCCTGTAAAGAGTCAAACAATGGCAAAGTATTTTTATATTGGGATGGTTATTTTCTAATATTGATTACAAGACGGCAAAAAATGTATGCAAAAATCACAGAAGATAATCAAACTGATGTAAAAAGCTACACTACATTATATCAGCCCAATTTAATTAATAATATGTTCATAATTGCACATTTAAAAAAAAGTATAATTCGGCCCTACTCAAATGTGAATATTGCTGTTCTTTGTACATAAAATATCTTCATGTTTTGATGTTATAAAAAATAACCATTATTAGCAGCAATAAATAGATGTGGCATTTATGAGAATAATACAATCCTGCATTTACACATGCATTCTTAAAACACAATATATCAGCATAACATAAAGGTGGGTAAATTGTGTTGCCTTACAAAACATACTGGTCCATTACTTACTGCTTGTTAAAATGAGTTACTGTGTGTCCTAATAATCTATCCTTAGTTAGACAACGAAATAAACACAAAAAACAGTGATCATCTGACGCTGATGAGATGAGAGCCATGGATGTGAATCAAACGGGTAATAATCTGTATTTTGAATCTAATGTAATAGTATCAAAGATTGAAGGGGTATGTACTAGATATGTACATGGGAAGGGGTTGCTTGCTGTTGCTATAATTGTTCTGTATGTGTTGATAAAACCTTTCACTCAAATCTTTTAATCTCACCCTGGGCCCCCAGGAGCCAAATCAGGACTGTTTCTCAAAAGGTCAGTCAGTGGTCATTCAGGTAAAGTAGTCTGAACAGCATTACAGATAAAAAACCTATTGGATTCAGATAATGATTTGCCAATTTAGTCACAATATGGACTTAACAAAGGTATTGTTTGCGACCAGACGTAGACAACAAGCTGACCATAAACTATCCATTAGGCCTGGGTGTCAGTCAAAACCTGTAGCTCTGTCAAAAGAAGGATTTTGGTTACAGCTGGAGTCTGTTGACCAATACATAGGCAGAGAACAATTCTACATGGAGTTGTCTTTAAGGAAATGCTAGTTCTTGTACTAAAGAGAGGATCAAATAAACTAATTAGCCTACATGATAAAGACGCAGCCTTACCCACTTTTGACGCAGGGGCGTAGGCTAACGTTACCTGAAGCTGAGGCTTTCTGTGAACGTAAATCGTTAAACAATGTCCATCTCGGTTTATATTACCAAATAGGACACAAATAAAAACGTGTTTCGAAGTGAAAGACTAGACTCTCACCTTGTGAAACACCCACAACATTCGTAAATGTGTTTTTAATCCCGTAGTAGTACTGCTATCTCTTGTTTTTGTCTGCCGCTTCCTTGTACAGTTCCTTGTTCGGGTTTGAGCGACATGTGGCCGACCAACCACGTTCGACGACGTCCGAGAGATTGTCCAATAAAGAGCAGAGAACGTGATGGGAGGCGGGACATCACCGCAGACAGTAGGGTCTCTGTTTTTGGGTGGTAGTAGTGTGACGCTGTTTTCCAGGATACATTTTCGGAGGGGCCATATTGGGACACATTTACCTGCATTTAAACCTCTTTGTATATGTACTGGACTTAAATAACAACTAGTGAAGTAGAACAATACATACTACCACTACTACCTTCACAATTACTAATTACTAAACTGATAAAAGGTCAATAATAATTACACTAATAATTTAACTTGGAGCCTGCATGTTGATGGATAGACAGAAGAATAGGGAAATAGACAAAAGGGAGACGGATAGATGGCTTTGAAATCAAATAAAAACTTTAGTTGTTGCGTAAATTAATTATGCACATTGATGGCTAGTACAGTCTTAATGCTTACATTCATTAACTTATTTTATTATCCATATTTTTTGATAGTTTATACTTACAATACTTATTTGACATCTTCATATCCTCTATAAATCAAGAATCAAATAATCAAACTTCTCCTATCACAATAAGGGTTAAATAGTCTATGTATCATGGCATAGCTGGCACTTCAATTTAACACAACTTTAATTAGTAATTTGGTCATGTAAACAGATGTGAACACATAATTTATTAACAAGGTTGACACAACGACCTTTTTGTTTATAATTTGCTCTAGTGATGAAGGCATGTAAAAAGAATAAAGTAGTTAACATTAGTTATAGGCTATGTACGGATAAAAGCGTCAACTAAATGCTATGTAATGTAATGTAATGTACAAAAACAACATTAAACATGTCATATTTTTCCAGCTGATAATATAATGTACTATGTATAACATTTGAATGCAGGCCTGCTACTTTAAATTGATTTTTGGTGTAAATTAGTACTTCTTCCAGCAGTGATTTTCTAACACCAAACAGACTGAAGTCCACATTAAATACACAGTAAAGTTAACAGTCCTCCTGGCTGGTCCGTATCCGGCTGTCCAATGAGAGGCCGAGACAAAAACCACCGGACCAATCAAAACCGAGAACCCAACTTTTTAACACGTCGGTTCCCAGGAGAGCAATTTAGTGAAGTTTGGAAGGCAACCGAATCGGACATCTACAGTCATATCAATAAACTGAACTGTAATAAACATGGCATTGCCGAAATGGGAGAGAAAGACGCGGGTATTTCTCTGCGTGTTCGGTTTGTTGTTGTCTGTTTATGCGCTTCACGTCGAGCTGTCCCGAGAAAGTAACCCAGATTACAGAGCGATGTGCGACCTGGGGGAGTCGGTGAGCTGCTCCAAGGTTTTCACCTCCAGGTATGTTAGCTATTTCTCGTGTGTTTACTCATACCTGCTCAATTGTGCATAATCCCTATAACGCGACTTGTACTTCAGCGACAATTGAATGATTTTGTGCTTTTACATGATCTTGTTAAATCTGCATCTCCAGCCCAATACATTATTGCCACGTGTTAAAATCCTTTAAATGCTTTAAACCCCTTAAATAAGATACTGATCTACAATACCAAGTAGAACATCTTCTTTACATTTTTTGTTTTATAAGCTGCATGCCTGATTGTTTTACAGGAGATATAAACCATTATGTAGGCTATCTATTTACTTTGTTTTCAATATGTCCTTGTTATGTCCTGACTGTCCCTTTTTTCTTTTTTGGCAGATGGGGACGTGGTTTTGGTTTGGTCCAGTTCTTTGTTGCCGCAGATAACCCTCTGAACCAGCCCAACAGTGTGCTTGGCATCATATTTTACACTATGCAGATGGGCCTGGGTTAGTTTGTCATTATCCCCTGCAAATTACAGTGCAGTTTTGAGTGTTTTTGTATATGCAAATGAATGTAACATTCAGAATGTTAGTCAACCATAGCTGCGCCTGCCTCAACATTTTTTAAGCAATCATATAAGTCATGCAGGATTTCAACAACATTACTTATCTAACATATATCTTAACATTTTTTTTATTTCAGGTCTGTCTCTGTCCAAAAAAGCAGCAATGTTGTTGGTCTTCTTCTCCTGGGTGTCTGTGGCCGGCTCACTCTACCTTGCATCTATTCTCACCTTTGTTCTGGCGGATTTCTGCATGGTCTGCGTCTCAACATATATTGTCAATTTTGTGTTGCTCTTCACCAACATCAAACGTAGGAGAGCAATTGAAGGAGTGAAGGAAAAGGCTGGATAAAAAGGGACACTTGTGAAATTTTAAACCTGAAGCCTCACTGGATCTGAAAGCACGTTGTCTTCCACAGTTCTTCTGCATGCTGTTAAGACCTTTCAGAGAAACAGGACTGGATATGCATCAATGAAAATGTTCAAGATGATTTTTAGTACAGAAACCTGTAAGAGCTGCTGTCATTTTTGTATAAGAATGTGCATTTGTGATGATGAATACACATCTTTGAACACTAACTCTTGTCTCATGTGATTAAGGCCTGGCTTGTTGTAAGATCCTAAAAATGGGAATACATGAATCCACATTCTAAAATACTAGGTGGTAAAACAATGAAGAGACATGCAGTTACTCAGTGTACCCAGGAGATAGAGCCAAAGAGCACGAGATAATCGTGGTGAATGTAGAGGTAAAGTGTTATTTTGAAACCACAGTATTCACATGGTTAAACAAACCCATGTAATGTGATATGGTCTTCAGAAATAAAATGGCTAACTGCTTGCTTAACAGGTAGGATTTTTTTTTTTTAAGTTTCTGTTGCCAACTTGTGTTGTTTGGATGGTTAATTATTTGCTATGATCTCAAGAATCTTTTTGAGATGAAGAACAAACATGAAAGCTGCAGGATAATGGGATAAATCAGGCCTTTTGTGCCGAACAAACATAGCTAATGTTAGCTAACTTCAACTGGGTGTAAACTGAAAATTGAGGAGTATAAAAGTAAGTTGATGAGACCGGCTATGCGCCAAGCCAGTCACATTTATCTGAAATGGCACATAATGTAAGATTTTATAATTTTCTGGTTTTGCATCCGTCCAATTTGTTGCCGAAACATTTTTCACTCCCTACAGTCTTACCACCAACACCATTTCACGTCCTATTCAGCAAGTCTAAATTAGTACTGCTGCTATTGATTTTCTGGATGCAGTGAAAGGTTCAAGATGCCCCACCTGTTGAGACACAGCGTAGTTTGTCACTAGTGTTCATTTACTGGGCCAAATTGATTGATTTCGTTGTGGCACAGAATCTGTCCTCCTGTCATTCCATCAGTTTTCAGTCAAACCGTAGGACTTAATTCCTGCTGCCACTGTGACCTTCATCAAACATCTGATAAAGAAAAAATGAAGACAAATGTCATTTTCCACGTGTCCATTCACTTTACAGGTAACTACAGTGTCCAAAACAATACCTTGCTCAATTCAATGACAGCCTAATAGAAACACAAAAGAAAGTGTCAATCCTTTACAAATGTGTAGAAAGGAGAGAGTTTGTTTCACAATACAGTATTGTTTCAGCAGCTTGATTGAGTGAGGACACACTGCGTCGCAAACAGACATTCTTCCTCATAAGAGGCAGCTTCCTTCCTCATAAGGTAGTCTTCTACATTTCTACATATTCTGAAAAGCCAATGAATTAGTCAGTTGTGTTTATCCCATTATTCCTTTGACCATTTTTTTATTTCACATTCTTACTTTTACTTCTTATGTTTATTTAGACATCTTTATTATATTTTTGATCTATATTTATTTCTATGTTTTCTAAAATGGAGCAACTGTGATATCCTCTGATTGATCATTTAACGCTTTAAAACATGGCAGCAATGTTATATGTTAATTTTAACAGTATCCATCCTGCAAGGGTCTAATTATCAAATGTGGTGTTGATAGCTGAAAACCAAAAGACTACACTTCTGTATTTACAAGCCATTCATTCGATGAGCTGGCTGTGTCAAATGTTCAGACATCATTCAAGTTGGACTTCAGCATATTTTCTTCCTTTTTGTTACCTTTATTTAACCAGGATAGGTCTCATTGAGATTAAAATTATCTTTTTCAAGAGAGTCCTGGTCCTGGCCCAAGAATGGTTACATCACAGTTACAGACAATTTTAACACACAATCAAAACACAATCATACACCAAGTTTAGCCAAAGCATTTACAGACACAGCGGCCTGCTTCAATGTCAGTTATGGTAGCTTTTAGTCAGTTTAATGAGACCAGCTCTCTGAGTTTCAGCGCGGTTTGAAGCTGGTTCCATGCTTCAGGAGCAGCGTAACTGAACGCCCTCCTCCCCACTTCAGTACGGACTTTTGGTACAGTTAAAAGGAAAAAGTCCCCGGAGTGAAGCCGATAAGATCCTGTGCATTTTCTGTTCATGTAGATCCTTAGATAAGGAGGAAGAGCACCAAGAATAGCCTTATAGAGCGTATAGGTTGCAGTGGTGCGTCAAGGTTTTGAGGTTTGTGATTAATCTCAGTGCACCATGGTAGACGGTATCCAGCGAGTGAAGGCACTGAGAAGATGCATAAACCACATCTCCATAATCCAGCACAGACAGAAAGGTTGCAGACACTAGTCTATTTTTGACCTCATAAGAAAAACAGGACTTGTTTCTAAAGAAAAAACCTAATTTTATTCTTAGTTTTTTCAAAAGTTCCACAATGTGTGTTTAGAAAGAAAGCTAATTTATATAGCACTTCTGCCGCAGGCACTTGTTTTGTTTAAAACCATAGAAGTTGAAGTTGCTTTCTCTACCACAGAAAATGTAGTAGAAAAACATATTGTGAACTTCAATTGATAGTATGATATTTAGTTTCACCTTCCATTGCAAGAGGCTAAAGATAGGATCAAGAGAGTTACACAGAGTAAATACCATGTTTTGCAAACTGTTAAAGCCACAGATAAAATCTTATTCTACTCTTTGTTTTACCTTTCTCTCTTACCACAGTGGCTCCGGATTAACTCTGCAATGCAGTGTACCAATACAGGTCCATTTAATGTAGGGATGTTGGACTACTTGGTTCTGAGGTCAGTGAATCAATTCTCTATTTGGACAAGAAAATATGTGTGATCAAATCTTGCTTTAAAGTTTGCCGTCTCACTAAGATTGAAAGAAGAAATCCTAATGCAATCATTTAAATTGACTGTAGTTACAGCTCAAAGGCTCTTCTCTGGTGCCAGACCATGCCATCATTTCAGGAATTAGGAAAGCATTACAACTTGGCCTTTTTGGCAGAGAATTTGTAGCAACAAAGATCTGAAGTTGTACAGTAATATTATTTCTAGAGTGTTGTATGTCTTTTAAAAATGGACCTTGATGATGATGATGATGATTACCTGACAAAATGTTGACTTGCCTTAAATACTTTAATGTATGAAACATCAACCAGAAAACATGCATCAATGACACTAAAGCATACATCCCTATACTTCTAATAGATAGACGGATAGACGGATAGACAGACGGATAGACAGACTGATAGACAGACAGATAGACAGACGGAAAGACAGATTGATAGACAGACAGATAGACAGACGGATAGACAGACGGATAGACAGACGGATAGACAGACAGACAGACAGACAGACAGACAGACAGACAGACAGACTTTATGTATCCCAAGTTGGGAAATTGTTTAAAGCTACTGTAGGGTGTTGTGGATAATATTCCCTGCTGTTGGATGCTTTAATAGCACAGTTTAAACCTTTTTGTAGTAAATTATTTTAGTAACTTTTGTGTCCTGACATGACTGTGGACATACATTTAATCCGTTCTGCTGAGAACAATGGTAGAACAATATTAATCAAGTTCACTTCCTGCTGTGTTGTTTTCAAATGTTACATAACTGCCTTCGAAAAGGCTCTTTCTCCTTACTTCCATGACGCATATTTGTACCTAAAGGCTTGACAGAAAATGATGGATTAAGTGTACAGTTTGCAGACCTGACATGAATGTATGTAACTGTGTAGTATTGTTGTTCCTGCGTAAGCCATGTCATGAACTTGTCAGCAAGAGCTATTCATAACTTAGGTTGAGATCTTTACCTTTTGTTGAGATTATTATCGGTGATGAGCTATAGAGTCAAGGTAGTGGAGGAAAGGTTTTTGTTGAAACTCTGGATGACGAATTTCTTCATGTTATGTTTTGATATGAAAAAGCTGCGGCTGAACGACTGATCTTGCCGAACCAACCCAATATCCGGTTTGAATGTATAATATCTTTCTTTTATTATGATAAATAACACCATTGTTTTTCAGATGGGTTGAGAATAGACTGCTTTGGATAAATTGATAGGGAGAAAAAAAGGTACATTTTGATAATTGATCCATTGTCAATATGGCACAAAATGCTGTTTAGACTGCTTTTATCTGTTTTGTATCTAATTATCTTAATATCTTTACGTTTTAGACAGACACAAAAACAAATTTAAAGATATCGCCAAGGGATTTGAGAAAAAGCGATTGACATTTTTCACATTTTTCTGAAATTGTATTGACAAAAGGATTAATGGATTAATAGAGAAAATAATGTTGCAGTTCAATCAACTATGAAAGTAATCCTTAGTTGCAGCCCTACTTTGGGGTACTAAGCAACTATGATTAAAGGACGTAGTAATTATTGCAGCTGACATCGTACTGTAGATACAGTATATGCTTTTTAACCTTTTTTGAGTAGCCTTAATGCTACGTCACATCATTAGCAGGACAATAGCTAGACAGCAGTGTCAAAACAAGGATGGAAGTGAACTCTGAAATACCCTTTTCTTCTACACCAAGTTGGCCAAGGTGATTAAATACATAATGCAGACAATGACAACAGACAGTTTAGTCACATCTTGTAAGAATGTTCCACTGCTGTCGATTTTTCAACTACAAACATGTTCGATCTGTACCTTATCTGCGTTTGCAAAAGTGTAATTCAAGGGAACACAAAAGAAGCGTAGTAGCAATATAGATTTATTCAGATCGATTGGACTGTGAAAGGGGAAGTTCGGTCTTCAAACCAAGTACTCATATTCCAATTTGATATAAAATTGTTTTAATTGTCAAATAAAATTGGAGTAATAATCTTTACTTTGTTTTAATCTAGTTTTTCACTAATAAAACATTACAGATTAAACTATTACAGTTAAGGGACTTATAGTCAGGACAGTGGCCTCTTAACTCTGTATAAAAGGACATTCATGGATCATCGTAGTCATTTATTCACAAAAGTTTAGCAATACAAACAAGGAAACTATAACTATTTTAGATGATGCGGGGGGTGCTTGATGGGAGCGGCAGGTGACAGGTCACAGTGAGTATATAAAGAGTGACAAACAGGAGTCTAGCAGTCGCAAAATGGCTTCAGGAAAGTGGATCTGTGTATTGACTTTTTGCATTTTAACTGCAGGTAAGTCACACTTACATTTGAGGATAGGCCTTATTGAAAAAAAGGTCTTAAAATGATTTAACTTTCTATTAAGATGATTTTTAAATCTTTCTGAACTGTTTGTTACCATTATCTTGTGATTAAGGAACATTCATTTCAACTGATGAACAGTATGATTTGAAAACCTGAATATATTTTAAATTGTAAATTAAGATTAGCCTACAATAAAAACATATGAATAGCTAGATGCGTATCATGATGAAATAGTAATAAGTAGACATTTTACCACTGTAATGTATTTTCAGGTTTCCTCTAAAAGAAGTGCCCGACATTTTGTATTTTGGCATCCATTTCTGTAATTCCCATGAATTTTTGTTACCCCAAAAGTATTTTCTGTGGCATTGTAAATCATTTTTAAATGCCAACTTTAAGAATAAAGCATTGTATTACATTTTTATAATGTATCTTTTTATTAAATGCCATTAAAAAATATTATTATTATATTTTACAGTACATTTTGTTTTGTATTCATGATTGTTTTAACTATAAGGTAGCTGTATTACATGTAAAATAATTGCAGCCAGTTTGCTCAAGTGCTATATAACTAAAGAATGGAATATATATATAAAAAATGGCAAGATCTTTAATGAAGAGACATACTTTAGGACTTTCTTCATTGATAAATCAGATTATAATTGTATATCCTTTCGAATAAAAGTTGTAAGTTATACAATTTAAAATAAAAATGACTTTATTAAAAATAAATATATTTACAATAACATTATCTGTTTAGCTCTGAAATTAGTTCATCAGTAAAAGATAAATCCATAAATCACAAATTGTAATGTTTTTATTTTCGAGATGCATTATTTGACAGTGGTAAATAAACATGACAAATAATTTAAATGTTTTTGTACAATATAAGTAGAATATATTGTTTGTGTGTTTGCCTTATATTGTAATACCCAGTATTTTTGTCCAATTGATAAAACAAGTCGATTTGTTGTTCTCTTTCCCAGAATCACATGCTCAGCTTGATGGTGAGTTCAATATTTAATTAAATCAATTTAATCAGTTTAATTATCTGGATTATCTGCAGTCAGTGCCTCTGCATCAGGTACAGCAAATGTGTTGTCCCTATGTCAACCTAATATCAATTCAGACATCATGACACAATTCCATCAGATTAATGATAAAAACCTGGAGGACATTATTCAACTTCTGAAATCCTCCTCCTGCTGCCTTGATATTATTCCAACAGGATTTTTCAAAGATGTTTTGCCTCTTTACTCAGGTATTTTTCCACAGGCCCTGAAAACTGCAGTCATTAAAACGCTCTTAAAAAAGAATAATCTAGATGCTTCGGTAATGAACAATTACAGGCCCATATCAAACCTCCCATTTCTAGGCAAAATCATTGAAAAAGTTGTGTTTCAACAGTTGAGTAACTTCTCGCATTTAAATAACTGTTTTGATGTGTTCCAGTCAGGCTTTCGTCCAAACCACAGCACTGAGACTGCTCTTGTAAAGGTCTTCAATTACATCCACTTAAACACAGACAGTGGCAGAACTTCAGTGTTAGTATTATTAGATCTCAGTGCTGCGTTTGACACTGTTGACCACAACGTATTACTAGACCGACTGGAAAACTGGATGGGACTTTCGGAAACAGTTTTAAATTGGTTTGAATCCTACTTAAAGGACAGAAACAACTTTGTTTCTATAGGTAAATACACATCTGAGTTGACAAATATGACATGTGGGGTACCTCAAGGCTCCATCTTGGGGCCTCTTCTCTTTAACATCTACATGCTACCACTGGCTCAGATAATGAAGAACAACAAAATAAGTTACCATAGCTATGCAGATGACACACAAATTTAAGTAACAATTTCACCAGGAGACTATGCTCCGATTCAAACACTGAGTGCTTTGAACAAATCAATGACTGGATGTGTCAGAACTGTCTCCAATTAAACAAAGATAAAACTGAGGTAATGGATTTTGGAGCCAAGGCAGAACGTATAAAAGTTAACGCTGAGCTTCAGTCTGCAATGTTCAAAGCAACAGATAAAGCCAGAAATCTAGGTGTCATGGACTCTGACCTGAGTTTCAACAGTCACATTAAAACAGTTACTAAATCAGCTTACTATCACCTAAAGAACATATCTAGGATTAAAAGACTAATGTCACAGCAGGCTCTGGAAAAACTTGTCCATGCTTTTATCTTCAGTAGACTCGACTACTGTAACGGTGTCTTCACAGGTCTCACTAAAACATCTATTAGAAAGCTGCAGCTGATTCAGAACACCGCTGCTCGAGTCCTCACTAACACTAAGAAAGTGGATCACATCACTCCTGTTCTGAAGTCTTTACACTGGCTTCCTGTGTGTCAAATAATAGATTTCAAAAATACTGCTGCTGGTTTATAAAGCTTTGAATGGTTCAGGCCCAAAATACATTTCTGACCCCCTGCTAAATTATGAACCATCCAGAACTCTCAGGTCTTCAGGGACTGGTCAGCTTTCTGTCCCCAGAGTCAGAACTAAACATGGAGAAGCAGCGTTCAGTTATTATGCTCCAAATATCTGGAACAAACTCCCAGAAACCTGCAGGTCCGCTGCAACTCTCGCTACTTTTAAATCCAGGCTGAAGACTTTTCTTTTTGTCGCTGCTTTTAATTGAACTATTCATATCTTAGACTGCACTGTAACTTTTATCCACGTATTTTTCTTTTAATGTTTATTTTATTAGCTTTTCTTTTTAATGACTGTTTTTAAATGCCATTTGCTTAATGTCTTTCATTTTTTGTAAAGCACTTTGAATTGCCTTGTGTTGAAAAGTGCTATATAAATAAACTTGCCTTGCCTTGGATTACCGCATCTTCTTATTTAGGCATTTTTAAAGTTAAACTAATTGGATTTTCTAACTTTTTAAATACACAGACACAAACTCTAAACTGACTTTTTTTCTAATGTATTGCCATAATGATCTGTTTTCCAGTATGTGGCACTACTCCACTCAACACCAGGATAGTTGGAGGTGAAGAAGCTCCAGCTGGAAGTTGGCCCTGGCAGGTTAGTCTGCAGAGATTTGGCAGCCATGTTTGTGGTGGATCCCTCATCAACAGAGAGTGGGTGATGTCTGCTGCTCACTGCTTCTCCAGGTGGGTAACTGCAAAGTATAAAAAGATCAAATGTTCATTGTCTCTGACTACGGTTATCCTTTTAGTCCATGTTTCTCCCAAGCCAATACAAGTTTTTGTCATTTTCAATTTAGTGCGGATAGCTCTGGATGGCGGGTTTCTCTGGGCCGTCAGAACCTGCAGGGCAATAACCCAAATGAAGTGTCCAGCACTGTTGCTGAGATAGTGTTGCACCCAGCCTATGACAGTGACACCAGCAACAATGACATAGCTCTGCTCAGACTCTCATCCCCAGTCAAATTCACAGACTACATCAGACCTGTGTGTCTGGCAGCCGCTGACAGTGTGTTCAACAGCGGCACTGATAGCTGGGTCACGGGCTGGGGTGCAGTCAAGGAAGGAGGTGAGTCTGCTTGTTGCTGACAAAGAGTTTGGTTTCATAGTCTTTATAAACCGTATATGGATTTGTGAGTAATCTCTCTTGTTATTGTTCTCTCAGAGTCATTACCGTTCCCTGAAACCCTTCAAGAAGTGGAGGTGCCAATTCTGGGAAACAGACAGTGTAACTGTCTCAATGGAGTCGGTACAATCACAGACAACATGATCTGTGCTGGTCTTCTGGCAGGAGGCAAAGACTCATGTCAGGTAGGCTGCTTCCTTGAATCCGTCACTTGTTGGTAAAATGTGTTGAGGAAATGCTCAGACGTCTCCTTCAAATGTTCTCAGGGTGACTCAGGAGGTCCAATGGTGAACCAGCAGGGCTCCGTCTGGGTCCAGTCTGGAATTGTTAGCTTTGGTTTTGGCTGTGCTCGGCCCAAACTTCCAGGAGTCTACTCCAGAGTGTCCAACTACCAGTCCTGGATCAACTCCCACATCAAATCTGATAAGCCAGGCTTTGTCCAGTTCAGCTCCAGTGGGCTGGATGCTGATAACAGCTACACCTGTCCTGGTCTGCTACCTCCCCCTGTCACTGCTGCAACTATTACTACTGCAGAACCAGACTCTGCTACTGACCCAGGATCCACAAAAAGCGCTGAATGTAAAGTTCTTTCTCAAACCTTCACATAAACTCAAGTTTCCATTATATTATCCAACCCACATATATTATTATGTTCTGTCGATAATTTAAGACTCTTTTTTAACCAAGGTTCGTCATGTCATTTTTAATTAAGTGTCTATAATTGTTATGATTATATTGTATACCTTTTTAACTGGAGACCCTACATATGAAAAGTGTTCTCTCTTTAAAATAATATGTTTAAACAAGTGAATGAGACAAAATGTTATGTGTCTATAGCGCTACCGCCAACCTTACCAAAGACAAGCCAAGTATTGCAAAAACAATTGTAACCTGTCTTGTATTTCAGACACTTCTGAAGAGCTTTTGTCGTTGGCACCACAAGTTTTATAAAATTATATTTATAAATATGCAATTAAAGCCACATTTAACTTAATATGTTTCCAGCTACCACAATACCTACGACAACCCCAAGTACTACAACAGAAACTGTAACCACTCCTTCACGGGAGTGTCCTGATTTTTTATTATTAAATAATTCAAATAAAATCATACACATTTGGGTTTGTTGGGAGAGACACTACAGGTTAATAAAAACATTTAAAAAATAGGTATGTCCCTTAATTGTCAGTTGATTTCTTAACATTAGTCAATCATTTTTGGTGTTACAATTTGCCTAATTGTACTTAATATGTGTCTTCCAGCTACCTCAACGACTACGCCAACAACAACAACAACAACACCAAAACCAACAACAACAACAACCACAAGCACCACGACACAAACTGTAACCACTGCTGCACGTGAGTGTCCGGAAAAAATACTAGATAAAAATGGATCGTTTTATTTTTCTCTACCTGTCGTTTATTTCAGATTATTTTTATTTCGCAATTTGTTTCTCATACAGCGCCAATGTGTGGCAAAGCTCCCCTGAACAGCCATGCTTCCGGGGACAGTGGTCGTGTACCTGGAGGGATGTGGCCCTGGATGGTTAGTCTCTACAAAAATGGGGTCTACACATGTGGAGGAACCCTGATATCTAAAAACTTTGTCCTCACTTCTGCCCAGTGCTTCTCCACGTAAGTATAAAAGCGTTTTTTTGTTTATAAAAGTTTCATTTAGCAGTGAAATAATGCAATATGTTGCTCTTCATCCTCCTGACAGCTCAAATCCAGATAAGCGTGAGTGGAGAGTGTTGCTGGGCCCGCGCCTAGTGAATGGAAATGAGGAGTTTGTGATGACTCGGGGCGTTAAGAAAATTATTCTGAGCAAATTTACGGGCCCCAATATTGCTCTGCTGAAGCTGACTAAGCGAGCCAGCACAGGAGATTTTATCCAGCCTGTGTGTATGGACGTTAGCAAAGCCCGAAGCTTCCCTGTTGGAACTCAATGCTGGGTGGCAGGCTGGGATAAGGGCATCAAGAGCGGAGGTAAGCTTCTATCATACTTTTTTGCTCACTTAATCTGTATTATTCAGTAGATCTTAATCTTCATCAATACATATTACAAATGTTTTCCGCCACTCAAAAAGCCGGTTTAGGTCTTCGGGATATAGAAACTCAAGTGGCAAGCTGTGGGACTGGGTCTGGTTCTGACAACATTTGCACTTATGCCATGAACCTTCAACAGGTAAATAGAGTTTTCAAATCTAGCAATCAGTTTTCCTTGTAATTGGACAGATGTTTTCAGTAACCCACTGATGATGATTCCTGTTTGTTTTTTTGCAGGGGGATCATGGCGGCCCTCTGCTCTGCAAGTCAGACTCGTCTTGGTTCCAGGTGGCCGTTGTATCTATGAGTGGAAATAAATCAGTCCGTGCTGATCCGCAGGTCTTTGCCAAAGCTTCAAGATTCAGCTCTTTCTTAAAGGAGACAGTTGGGGACATGCCGTCTCCAGCAACAGGAAATGCAGCAAGTTTCTCAATTTCATTAGTCCTTTCTTTCGCTATCCCATTTACCTCACTGTTTCTGGTGTCAGGATGTTAGTACTGTTGTGAAGTAGTTCATTGTTGCACTTAAAAGTTGAACAAATCATCCAAAGCCAATGCATGATCTGTTTGGTATTTTGAAAACAGAAACGTATAAATATACCTGATATAGGTATGGCCCTACAATATATAATTTAAATATAGCATGATAGGTGTCCTTTAAGATACTAAGGTCACTTGTCCAAATAAGTTAATATATTTATAACAACAAATATATTTTATCGTAGTATGATACAGGGAAATGTATTTTTTATAACGTACCTCGCTGAATCCAGTTAAATGAATGACAACTTTGAAGTTCTAATATATTCTATATGCCGTTCTACCGCTTGTGTCTTTCTACATAAAAAATGTGGTGATGGGTCATGTGTGAGTTTACTAAAATGTTAAGACAAATAAAAAGTCATTTTAATCACATGCATAATAAATACTGATGAAGCATAACAAATGTCTCTTTGTATAACATACTTCGATCAATATTGCAGTTTCAATGTCAGCAGTTTAACAGTACAATATGTGATGAACAACAGAATCCAGGGGATCATAATGGTCAACATTAACAACAGCACAGCTTGCAGAAATATAAAAGGAATGTTTCATTTAAAGGACTTTTTGGATAACACAAATCTCATTTTGTAAAGCGTCTTGTCACATTACATCACATGGCTGTACAGTGCACTAAATTCCACCCCGCCATTCAATTTAATCATTGCATGACTATGACCTTTTTTTATGTGGTTTTCACCCCTTAATAAGAACCGATGTCTACTTGTAATTGTCACATGGTGCATGTTAATATATCAGGGACCTTTGCCAATTCAACTGTTACAATTGAATCGTGTAAGATTTTTTAAACTATATATACTTACAATTACCTCCTAAGTCTGATAATCATCAGAATGGTATGACGGATGTCTTCCATAAAAAACATTTACATTACAGATAATACCAAAAAGTTAAAAAATAAAGCCCAACTTTGAGTTATGGTAACAGATAAACTCACATATACATACATACATATCCTGTCTGACTGCAATAATCCTGTCTGACTGCAATAAAATCCTGGATGCAACACAACTTCCTCAAACTCAACAGCAATAAAACTGAACTCCTCCTCATCGGCTCCAAATCCACCCTCAGCAAAACCCCCAACCTGACACTCACCAACGATGGCACCCCTGTTTCCCCCTCCACCCCCCCCCCCCCCCTCTCCCTCGACCCCCACATCCGCCAAGTTGTAAAAACCTCATTTTTCCACCTCCGCAATATCACCAAACTCCGTCCCTCTCTCACCCGCCCCACAGCTGATCGACTCATTCACGCCTTCATCTCCTCCCGCCTTGACTATTGCAACTCACTCCTCTTCGGTATCAGCACAACATCCCTCAACAGACTCCAGCGTGTCCAGAACGCAGCCGCCAGACTCCTCACCCACACCAAATCATGGCATCACATCACCCCGGTCCTCAAAGAACTCCACTGGCTCCCCGTCTCACACCGCATTCACTACAAACTCCTGGTCCTCACCTATAAAGCCCTCCACCATCTGGCCCCCCCCTACCTCACTGACCTCCTCATCCTCTACCAACCACCCCGGTCCCTCAGATCCACCTCAGCCGGTTTGCTTTCAATCCCCAAGGCCAAACTCCGGAGCTTCGGGGACAGAGCCTTCTCTGCGGCAGCCCCGAAGCTCTGCAACTCCCTCCCCCAAGACCTCCGTGAGTCTGATTCCCTCACCCTGTTCCAGTCCCGTCTCAAAACCCACCTCTTCAACTCTGCTTATCCTTAAACCCGCCCCTCCCCCCTCTGAACCAACATCCTCCTGACTGCTTTTCTGTTTTTGTTTGTGTTTTTGTTCTTGTTTTGTTTGTCGACCTTACTCGTAATGTAAAGCGTCTTTGGGTCTAGAAAAGCGCTATATAAATCCCATTTATTATTATACATGTTGAAACAGTTTGGTTTTGTTGCGGTCAGCTGCAACCAGCAAGCTCAATATTAAGAATGTATTAGAACTAAAACAGTGGGTCTCTGTGGGACATTCACTGATGAGATATTTCTTATTCTGGTGCGGGTGCGCCTCCTTCGACCCCAGGATCTGCTGCATCCCCGTTAATCATCTGATTGTATTTGCTCTTGAAAAATCCAGCCTGAAAGTACGAAACAAATAACGTTACATAAAAAGATGCAATATAAATGAATGAACAGATAATACACTTTATTTGCATAGCACCTTTCATGCACAAAGCAGCCCCGAAGTGCTTTACAGAAAACATAACAACAATATTAAAATGAATACAGAACAAGATAAAACATCTACAGTAATAATATGTTAAAATGAAACAATTGAAAGCTAACCCAAATTAAAAGCCATATTAAAAAGATAGGTTTTTAATTTGCTTTTAAACATTTCAAGGGAGTTTGCTGTTCTAAGATCCGTTTTTAAATGTGCGTATTTAAAATAATACCACAACTCAAAATGGCCTTGTTACATAATAATGTGAAACTATGTTCAGGGTCTCACCTTATACAGGCCAGCGGTGAGTAAGGCCAGGAGAGCCAGTCCTCCCAGGGATCCTCCCACAATCTCTTTGGTGAAGTCTGGCTCAGGATACACTTCTACCTCTGCCTCAATCTGAGAGGGGAAAAGTCGGTTCAATTCAAGCTTGTTTAAAACACACATCATTTAAAAAGATAAAACGTGTAGTCACCTTGCGAACAGGAGGGTTGTTGTTGGAGCCCGACGTAAAGAAGATGTACTGGTTTCTGTCGTACTCCAACATGGCTGTGCTGGTCAAGAGGAATTTGGCAGATTTAAGTCCGATCTGTTTAGGGGGAAACATTGGTTAGTAAAATACTGATTGTGGAATAATGTTACCTCAGTTTAGCCAGCAACAGTAATTAAATGTGGATCAAATCGTTTGGGACAACCGTTCCTGTAAAAAATGCGGTTCAGTAATCAAGTTGTCGGATTTTACATTTTGAATATTTTCATACATACAATATATGGAAGGTTTTTTGTATATATTAATATAACACAGTATTAGGAATTGGGAGACATGCAACGCCAAGATGGCTTATGAGCTTATTTGCACAACCCTAATTATATTTTGACGTAAAGTAAACTATCTTTATATACACAATTATTTTTACTACAGCGTATTTGAGTCATACACAGTACATTAGTTTAATTTCTTTGGTAATTTAAAAGCATTTGTAACACTCTCAAAAAACGTCAATAGTGAAGCAATCACTTAGTTCATATTCATTTCATAACGTCAAGTAAACAATAAATAAAATACTTTTTTAAATGAATAATTATCTGCTTTTAGTAATCCTCTTTTATACCTGGTCAGATGTGAAACTATAAGATGTTTCAAATGCAGCACGTGAAATAAACAAGTCAGTTAGTTTATTATTATTCACATTACATTACATTCAAATTATTACCTGCTCTATCCATGCCGAACTAAGGTGTGCAGAAATGTAGTACGTTTGGCTGTTCAGTCTTCCAATGAAGTGACTGCACTTGAACACTCTGCAGCTGGCCACTGAGCAGTCCTGTGGGTCATTAAAATAAAACAGAGCAGAGAAAGCTGTGTTCAGGCCTGCACACTCCAGTGGAATGAAACCATAATAGTTATATCAATCTAAAACGTTGCAATTACTCATAAAGCGCATACTTACCACCAACTTATTTTTCTTTATCTCTGCAACAAAATCTGTGACAGTGGGTTTTTCATCGCTGTGTCTTGTGCAGTCTGGAATCTGAAATGGAGCCGATTTATGGTGCATTAGTTGCATTATTGATATTTGTCCATGTAGATTTAGCAAATGGAGCTGCTGTGATGCAAGTCAAATGTCAGACTTGATCTGTTTAAGTATTATTGTATCGTATAAAATAATCTATTTTTGATAGATATTTGGGTGTTCAAGGACAAGCAGTTTCCGTGTTACCTGCAAACTGCCTGAATCCACCCAGATGTCTTTATCTCCGAGCTTCACCGGCACCCTGATCACCACAGTGAGTTTCAGCGCTCTGAAATCATTTGTAACCTGAAAGAAGAGCAGAATAGAAAACATGGTAGGCATCAAATCATTGTGATGAGCATTAAGGAAAAGTCTGGACTAAAGTTTATGATTTCAAATAGATAACTTGTATTATTATAACTTTTTTACCACAATTGATTGCCGCAATGGTTTCTGCAAATTATTCTTTCCATGAGAGAAGTTGCTGTAGCTGAGGGAACTAAACAGACGTATTAAACATTTGATAGATATTAGGTACTAAAATGCCAGTTTTAAAAAATATATCTTTAGTTTCACATAAAACAACACAAACCTTTCAATTGTAGCAAAAATGCTGTACTTCACATTGATCTCTTTCTTTTGGTACAGTTCACTTGAGTTGGAGTGCTGATTATTCCCACTAGAGAAAGAGAAAAATATATG
Organism: Notothenia rossii; assembly: GCF_949606895.1. NCBI lineage: Eukaryota > Metazoa > Chordata > Actinopteri > Perciformes > Nototheniidae > Notothenia > Notothenia rossii. Next base: position 9,679,109 of record NC_136910.1, read on the forward strand.
TGTACAAATGATAAAAGCAGTAATGCACACGTGCCTGTTGGTGTGCTTATAATGCATGTTGCTTAGCAGTACCTGGTAGCATTTGCAGAAACAAAAATCGTCCTTTCAAGTTGACTATTGGTTTCAACCCCATAGGAGACGATGAATAGGACCTGAAATGACATGAATTAAGATCAGATAGGCTATTATATGTCTGTAGCAGTACAACACTCGGTGCAAAAGACAAACCTTAGCATTGCTCTTCAAAATAGGCTTGTCAACTGTGCAGTCTGTTCTTCCTCGCATTAAACCGTCTTCAGTGTCCAAGGAGTTGCACTCAATTCTTCCCTGTAGTTCAAAAGAATTGAAGAAAATCGCAAAATTAAGTGAGAATGGGATGACTGGAGATTAAATGAAGCAGATTTGATTTGATGCCTTACCTGCAGAATTGTAAACTTCCTATAAGAGAGTCCAGGTGGGTATGTGAGAATGACGTGGCTGTTATAAGAGTTTTCCCCACTGTTCTCCATGAAGACAGTGACATCCAGCAGTTCATCAATACCCACTCTGACCTCTGAGGATCTGACAGATTATAAAGAAAAATTAAGGTAGATTACATTACGTTAAGGTGCGTTCCAATAATCATATTACAACTATATGTGTCAATACATGGTAGGCTAATTGTCAAATGCAGCATGCCAAAAATAGCAGGATGTCATACTGCATCTGGTAGCATTTAGCAGTGAGCAGCATACTTTTCTGGCTATCCTCCTGACCCAGACCCGAGGGTTCAAAAAGTTTGTATTTGTAAGCATAGTGCATTCAACAGTACTTTGTACAGGCAGCTACATTAATTACTGAAGTGAAAAGGCATGCTGTTTGAAGCAGCCAAGAGTCTAAAGCTACAGTATGCTAGCAGCTCTGTGAGCTGAGGCACAGCAAGACCACCTAGTGTCAGCAAAAAGTATTACAAATAATGATTACAACAAAATGCAAAAAAATAAAATATATTTTAAGATCATCTTTAATCATCTGATTCGTCTGTACATTGCTGTACATCGCTCTTCGGTCTCACCGGAAGTTGATTTGTCTGCGCAATCTTGAGTAGCGTCCCAATCATAGATATAAACACTAGATGGCTCATGGGAGATTTTCCAGCGTAGCTCACCGGCCGCCATCTTGCTACAGTCAACAGCTACTCTGGTACGCGCTATGGCAGCTGTTGTAAGGTGAGTGATCTGCACAAAAATACTCTTAACTCGCTGAAATCTTGACTGATTTACAAACGGTTTGGTTTATTATAAACATTATTAGCATGGCTATGATACAGGATGCGCGGACATGTTGAAATTGCAGCTTTTCTTTGTGTATGTGGTTCATATTTATTAGCTGGCTAATAACAAGAGGCTGTGAGTGAGACCTAGTATTACAAAGTTGACCCAGCAACTTTAACGACACCAGTGGGAGAGGCAGAACTGCTCTTTCCATTCAACATAACTTAAAGAGCCTGTGACAGCCTCCCAACAACTGTTGTGCAATGACATATTGGGCTACTAGTCATCTCGAACCGTCAGTTTAAAAAAGAAGGTGCGATACCGTTCCGATAAATATCAATAATTTCGAACATCGCAGGGAAATTCTTTCGACTCATTTTGAAGTTTTGGGGGAAGCCGAAAGTGACGTCAATGCGGGAACGCTTCACTGTGCGGCGAGAGAGCCAAACACGGACAAAGTGTGTTGTCATGCGTAGAAATGGTGAACTACTGAGTTTAGGCACGTTAATAACGTTTTAATGAAGTTGAATACAGTATATTCATATTTGTCAGTGCTTTCATGTCAATTCGGCGAACATAAACATAAATGATCGTGGTGAAGATGATGATTAAATTAGGATTACAAATCGGTAGTGAGAGCTGCTGAATTTCCTCCCGTGGGATGTGATATAAAAGCAAATCGATTGTTTTTGTAGTTGTAAACTCAAGTGGATGAAACTACGTTTATTAGTGCTTTCATGTCAATTCGGTGAACATATGATACATTAAATTATCGTGAGGATGTTTGTTTGAACCGATCTGCATTTCCTGATGAGAAAACAAACCGATGCTTTTTGTAGTTGTAGTATAGGCTACACCAACATGGATTAAACGTGTGTTTTTTTTACCACAATGTTGGGGAAATTAATGGATAAAAGGCACAGATTATTATTATTATTATTATTTCCACTCCGATTGGGACACTAGGTCCACCTTTTCCCCACAGCGAGGCTCCCCCTGTTGACAGTTTATGTGGGAGGCAGTGGGAAGTTGCCCTAAGAAGGGAGGGTTTTGTTTCCTCTGGCAGGACATTGCTCTGCAGTGAGCACTTCAGGAGTGAGGACTTTGACAGGACGGGGCAGACTGTCCGGCTCAAAGATGGTGTTGTACCAACAGTATTCAACTGCTGCTATGCTGCTCTTCAAAGTAGGGATGCCAGAAACTGACTATGATCAAAATCGAAAATCAGACAGCCCTGGCGAATAATAATTGATTCCTCCAAGTTTACAGTAAAACAAACTGGTGGTGTGCAATGGCCATTTACAATTATTAATACTATTACTATTATTAGCATTAGTCTATATTTTGGTTGAAATTAAGCCAGGAAAAAAAAATAGTAGGAAGTAGGGATGCCAGCAAATAATCGCTGGCATCCCTACTTCAAAGGGTGTATAATTGGCCAACAAGAATTCAAGGCGTATAAGATTGATATATAAATATGTGATTAAATGTCACACTTTAGTTTTTCTTTCTGCAAGTTTAGGAATAAATAATGTGTTGTGTATTACAGCACATTTTAAACACTCAAAATGTCTTTAATTATGTTTGTTTTAGCCGGAAGCAACAAGAAGCACAACCACTTCTAGAAGAACGGAAGATGACCTGCCAATGGACTTGTCTCAGGATGAACCTCGATGAGGACAAATATGTCCGCACGGAGTGGCTAACTGGAAGCGCTAAATTTCAGCGTCTATTTTGCTGGCCATGTCTTCTTTTTGACAAGGATTCGTGCTCCCTGAGCAATTCTTGGGCAACTTCAGGATTCATCGACCTTGCCAACCTGTCACGGGCTATTGAGAGGTACGGTAAATCCAAAAATCACTTAGATTGTGCTGTGAAATTGAAGCTTTTTGGACGCGTCAGGATTGACGAGGCTCTGGATTTAGCAAAAATAATTAGCACAAAGAAGCACAATGAACAAGTTGTCTGCATAAATTAATAAGTAAAATGCTTAAATTAATAAGACGAGAGAGTTTCAGCTGGAGAGTGGGTGCGGACCTGTCGGTTAGATAACAGGCGTGTGCAAGTCCTGCATCTGTGTGATACAAATGTGTGTAAAATGATACCGGGCACTGTAATCACTCATCTGGTGACGTTATTGACCACCCCCCACCCCCCGACCCAAAAAAATGGGCTTCCCCTACATTTTTCCCCACGTCACGCTACTGGAGAGATGGTCATTGATTTCAGGAGGGTGAGGACGTCTCCTCTACACCTGTGCATTCTGGGACAGGATGTGGCTGTTGTGGAGGATTACAAATACCTGGGAGTGCACTTAGACAACGGACCAGTTACGTGTATTGTTGTTGTTAGCATCTGGTGCTAGCTAGCTGCGCTAACGGATATAATGAGCTGTCAACAAGGTGGAGGAGAGTCCTCTCCTGTCAGACTGAGAGACTGATAACTACAGCTCAGAGTCTTTGGATAGTAACCTTAGTCTAAAGGCCCTGACACACCAAGCAGTCACCAGAGAACTCGCCGATGCCAACGCCGACTGTTGCGTCGCCGTGTTCTCCTGCATCTTGGCCATGTGTCGCACTGGAACACACCGCAAAGACTTCAGCCGAGTACGTACGAACTGCGCATGCGTGAGTGCCAATAACTCTCCTTACCAGCAGGCGGCGGTAGTGTGTATTCATCATTCAAAAGAGGCAACAACCCGGAAGACAGAGAAGAAGAACAGACTACGTGATTTAAACAAACAACAAATAGCGTGTGCGTTCCATTTTCACTCTCGTCCATCGAAAACATGTTTCGTGCGGTACTGGAGCTATCAGCCATTGGAGTGTTGCTTGTGGAAGACATTCTCAAGCAACCATTTCACTTCTCATGCACTGATTCGCTAGCTGAACAGCCAATCAGAGTGATTTCTTTGTCCGACTGCCTGTGGCCGACGCACGGCCGATTCCACATGTTGAATCGGCCGTGCGTCGGCCATGAGAAGCCAAATAAGGCGTGTCACGGCCGACAGGACGTTAGTTTGGGCGACAGGACACGCTTCGTCGTCCGACTAACAAAAATGGCCGATTTCGGCCTGGTGTGTCAGGGCCTTAAGTTCTCTGTGGGTCTCAAACGGATTGGTCACCATTTATGTAAACACATATTTCCATTTGAAGGGGGAGTGATTAGTAAAATACGCATGAATAATAAAAAAAAAGTTAAGTAGGTGAAAAAAGGGAAGGTAAACTTTAAAAACTTGTTGAGAGCTAAGGAGAAGGGGGGAGAGGGGGGAGACAGGTGAGGCTGGTTCAGGAGCCCAGACACACTCACAACTATAAATGAACCAAAAATAAATAAATAAACAAGTTTCAATGTTTTTTCATATTGGATATGGTATGTTATTTGTTATGGCTATTGCCTTGTCCTTTACGCTGCTGTAACTAAAAAATGTTTCTCAAATTGGGATCAATAAAGTACCATCTTATCTTATCTTATCTGCATGTGGAATGTCACTAACAAATGAGAGCATCATATGGCTTGTCATATTAAATCCTTTATCTCCGTGTTACCCAGGAAGGTCTATGATGCACCGTGCTGTGAAGTGGTAACGTATTTCAAAGGTTCTGGATTGGATTTCTGTTTACAAATCCAGAAACTAAATACAAAACTAGGACGATATGAAGATCTCATGTCAAAATAATTGTGATAAATGACACAGAACTGGCCAGGACCTACTGTCCGTGAGATAATTTTATGTTGGTTTGGTTCTTCTGATAAAGGTGTGAATATCTAAATAATATACCATCATATGCTTTTTTCATTAGTTGTGTCCCTGTTCTTCAAGCTAAGGCATTGCTAAATTAACAACACTTGGTTTACAGAGTGGTAACATGAGACTGATTTTTATATATAAAATATAAATATATTTTAATTTTATAATTTATTTTAAATATTAACAATCTAATAAAATAAATGAAAATATATATGTATTTCTATCAACACGTAATGAAATAAGACCCCACGGTTTGATGAGTGATAGGTGTGTGGGCTGTCTTTCATTTTGACACACAGAAAAATGTTATAATAAACATACATGTATACTGTATGTTAAATGGATATATCCGCCTTCTTTCATTTATCTTTCCATTTCCACAACAATATACCTATTTTGGACATAGTTTGAATGGTGATTAATCATGATTAATACATTTTTAAGATGTGATTAATCTGATGAATCTTTTTTTAATAGTTTGACAGTCCTAATATATATATATACCGGTAAACATAAATACCTAGCTATTGCTTTATCTGCTTAATGTTATTTTCATATGAAAGTCCATGATTATAAGTATGCAGTATAATAACTACATCTTTGATGTTTATAAAAAACCAAACCATTTGAAATTTGGTTGAAAATTGAGCAATCTATGGTTATTTAAATAGTAAAGCATAATGTTATGAATGAGAGCACTGCCTGTAGCAAGATGGCGGCCATGTGGCAACGTCGGTCTCCATTGGCCAGCAGCGCGGGTGAGTCATCTAGTGTTTATATATATCTATGGTCCCAATGGCCTTATTTTTGCCGGAGGAGCGAGGAGCGATAATGGAGGAGCTATAATCGAGGAACCACCAGACCATCCTTCGATGAAATCCTCAGACACTTGCCCCGCCCCCTTACTGTGTATCGCTCACTGATTGGACGATGCAATGCATGCACTGATCTGATGCTTCTTGACATGAGAGCAGTTTCCAAGCGGAGTGAAGAAAATACATGAACCTCACGGGAGTCACTCCTCAGTTTATACCGTGTTTTGTTTCAATCAATGTATCATTTAGTTACAAATATGTGATATATCTGAAAAACAAAGTGTGCAATCCAAGGAATGTTAATCTAACTGGGTTTTGATAGATAACATATCTCTTTTTCTTTTGTAGGGGCAACGCAGCATTACACTTACAGAAAACACCAAAGTTAAGCTAAACGTTTGTAACTCACTTGGTAAAGTTGAAATCCACTTTCATGGTATCTACACACACATTGTCCGTGCCGCAGTTGATCTCAAACCCTAACTGTGGAAGAGAGAATGAAGTAAAACACGTTTGTTTAGAAAGATTAGACACCACATTTAAAAGTCGGACATCCATAAAATAACAATTGACTGGTGTTAAGAAGGACACTGAAGCGTTGTTAAAATAATATTCTGACAGACAATGAAGACAATGTGTAAGACGTGTTAGCATCCCTTTACTTACGCGATGAAACGTTGTTGTCTGAGCCTGCAGGGCGAGACTCGGCCTGAGCCTTTGGGCAGACGGCAATCCTTCAAAGGTGAATTTGAGTTCATTGTCCAGCGCATTGAGAGAATCTTCTGGACAAGCCTGCAAGACGAGGGCACTATTATGAAATGTTTTTTGTCAATGCAGCGTGGGTTGAACTCATCGGCATCAAACATGGCATTTGTCAGCATTTTGTATTTCTAACAACTCACCTCAACTAAGAATTGTTCTGTGTTGCATGTCTGCCTAGTCAAGTCGAGAGAAATGTTTCTAGACACCTCTCGTTGTTTCCCAACAACGTAAGCTCGGTTGTTTGGGACTTTGCGGGTGGCATCCAGTGTTAAAACATAATTAATCTTTGCTTGAGCTGTAAACGATCAGAGTTTCATTTAGAGTTTATTCATGTTAACAGTTATTTAAATGCATGGAAAGGGGGAGTATGGGGTACCTTGCAGGACTCCAGAGCGTCTTGTCATGCTGAAGCAGATTTTAGCTTGGATCTCCAAAGGTTTTGTGCAGTCTGAGTTTTGAGTAGAGATTTGGCTTGGGTCGAACGACACTCTAGCTTCTACCATTACTATAGGCTTTGATCTGGGAAATTGAAGGAGCAGGAAAACATAGTTGGATAACTTCCGTCTTTCTGATCAATAGTCCAGCAAATCATATCTTATCTGCCTGATACAAACCATTACTGGTGAAGAGCTAAAATGTGTAACAAAAGGTTTAACTCATCTTTGCAGTAGAATTACACTTACCTGAGTAAGACAACACTGCCCTTTGAACCCACCGCTAAATCGGGCAGATTGTCACTACTTTGGTCAAAAGACGACTGGCTGATCGACATGCCGAAGAATTTTAGTCCTTGTTTGACTTCAGAGCCAGCGATCCTCTAAATAAATGGAAACATTTTGATTAGTTTTTGATATGGCGTAAGCCACAACTACTGGGTCATGTTTCTCGCTCACCTGTGTGTAGGTAGAACTGATCCTTTTCCTTATTCCACCTTCGCCGTGGAAAATGTAGATGCTGCCTTGACCGTCGTTCTCCAAAGGCGCTCCAACTGCCAAATCCCTAAGACCATCTGTGTCCAGATCCGGCAGTACAGCAAGGGAAGACCCAAACCTTCCTCTTTGAGATGCATCCCCTCTCAGTACTGATGGAGAATCTAAGTGGCACTCAACATCCTGGTAGAAATATAGGGATGAGTGTCAATGTTTGCATTGTATTTAAAGAAACCGATTCATTCAATGGCACCAGATGAAACTGTCATTTACCAAACGAGATACGGTGCAAACGTAAACCCTTCCCTCTCGATCAGAGTCAATGTACATTGGGGCGGATATGAGGATAAGGTCAGAGTATCCGTCTTTATTCACGTCCATCGCACAAACAACGGCACCAAAATATTCACCAACCTGAAACTGTGAAAGCAACAAATACATACATAAAACAATAAATTGCTTTCTTTCAGGACTGTTGGATCATTTTGAAAGATAAGCACATACCTGCCATTGAGAGGGGTCAATAGTTTTGTAGTTCTGTTGGTCGTAAACTACCCTCACAACTCCTCGGTGTTTATATCGTGGAGCACCCATAATTGTCAATGTGCCTCTTTTCGTCCTGGCAACAGCCATGGAGTACCCTGAAATTAAAGCTCATTGGTCAAAAGTCTGAGAAAACTGTGCAGATCTTAGTTTTTTTAATTACCACTGCAGAAAATGAATATGCACAATAAATTATTTAGAAAATATTGATCCTTACATAAAAATACTTAATTTAGATAGAGATCACTAGATTACAAATTGTAATCTTTAAACTATAAAGTATCATACATACATAGAGACACTTTATTATCAGCTTCCGTTAAGACATTTGTAAAAACACAATACTGACTTTTTCTGACTGATAATGCTTTTTGAACAACAATAATATTAATAACTTAACAACAGAGAGGACACACATTCGCAGTGGAGCAGTACAAGTACAAGATGTACATTTTGAATTTGTATTTATATATATATATATATATATATATATATATGTGTGTGTGTGTATACTATATGTATTTAGCTTACCCACGTAACTGTCTTCCTCTATCTTGGCCTCAAATGAGCCTGTCTTCTGGAGTGTGCCCATTGAGTATTGCAGGTAGCCTCCCTTCCACACATTCGCCCCAACCATACCGATCTGAACTCCCTTCAATTCAAACAGATGTTAAATTAAACAGGCTTTCCAAAAAAAAACATTCCACTATTTGCTAAACTTATTGAATGAAGTTAAATAAGTAGTAAGTAACTTGTGTCCCAAACATCTCCCAAAAAACATGATGCATATTCTGCTTTCTATCAACATACGCTGATACAACGAGTTACAAAGATACAAAGGCATGTTCATCTATGTATTTGCATTGTCCAGTGAATTTCAAGTGTGCTTTTTTATTACCCCAGGTACATAAACTGCACTGAATCCCTCTTGAGCCATTTCCTTTTTCAGTGACTCTCCACCTGTTTGCGATCCTGTAATGGAAATAATGCATGAATTGGCCCAATGACCTCTCAATGCAGCATGATTCAATGGTCATGTCCTGACTCCTGATACCTACTTATATACAGTTTAATTAAAAAGAGCAGATTCGTTACAAATCAAAGTCCATGCTTTGACTGAAGTTGTATGCAGGTTGACATTTCAAAGACATTTTCACCATCATTACTTTACCTTCAATAGCAAAGAGTTTGGCCTGCAAAGTCGCCCTTATTTTTTCAAGGGCGTCAAAGTTCTGCACTCGAAAAACATTTTCCGTGGGAGAAGATGAAATGGTTTCCAGTTCCTGTTTTGCTGCATATGAGTCAAATGCGGACCCCACCTGGAGATGTTAAAAACAAAGGTTTGAGATATTGTGCTGCGCCAAAGAGTCGACTTAATGCCAGAGTGGAACTGAAGAACTTACTCCAATAGCAAATCGAACAATTTTGTTTCTCTCAGCTAAGTCTGCTGAAGTTTTGAGATTATTCCGGTCGTTTGATTCTCCATCGGTGATGACTATCAAGACCTTTTTTGTATTGGGTCTGGAACCTCGACTTCTTGTGAAAACATTATTGCTGTCAAAAGAAAGATGCAATTTCAATACATGTTTGCATTATGCAGTATCAAATGTTAAATTGGGACAACACAATGCCTTACTTTTAACAATTTACACAGAAGATGTCAGTTTCGGAAAATTTATTTTAATGCAGGAATACTGACCTAATAATCATAATCATCAAATACTATTTAGCTTTGAGAAATGTAAAAATTGCCATCTGTTTTTTTAATCTTTTAGGATTTGGATTACTATTTTATTTGCAGTACTTTTTTTAAATACTTATACTGTAAATGTGATTAAACAAAATTACAGTAACAGCAACTTGATAAAAAAAGGTTCAGACTCATGATCTGTAAAGAGTTAAAAGGTGTTATAGCTATAATACTTTTTAACTTTTACTAGATGAATCACCAAAGATACCTGCTTTTTTTTTTTACCCAATAAACACTGCCACTAAAATGTGCAACACACTCTAATGTGTTTGTAGGTCCAATTTAAGAAATGTTTTTATTTTTCCATCACACAATTCAAAATGCCTAAACCCAATGATGCTTTGACAGACTCAATACATTTTTACAATAAAAGAAAATGAATTCTGGAAAACGTTGCTCACAAATGGGAATTCAACATAATGATGACACTTACACCACAAACTCGATGGCTTTGGCTGTGAAGGTGAAACCTCTGAGTTGCCTAATGTCGTCAACTTTAGATTGCCATGATTGAGTTCCAGAAAAGAAATCATTAAAGTAATAATGTACTTTTGGTTCTCTAGAGAACTGGGAAATAGAAAACTGAGAATAGGAAAAACAAAAATTCAAGTTAATATCACAGTCAACGCATTTTAAAATGTACCTGTCAAATTTCTTGTAGAAATTATTAAGAATAGTTTTAAACTCTGAAAATCACTTCTCTGATTTTGTCATATGGTCAGTGTAAACATAAACGTACCGTTGTGTCAAGTGGCAGGAGTGAGTCGACAACATTTCTCACAAATCTCTTCATTAATTGAAAGTCCGGATTGTTGACGCTGCCTGAACCATCCAATAGAAATGCAATATCTGCTGCTCGGCACTCTGTCAAAGACATTTCAACAAATTTAAAAGTGAGTTTAATTTTTTTTTATTATATTAAGTCCGATAAAAGCAGCAAACTGGGACCCTATTTAATGTATAATAAGCTCTTTATCTTTCTCCTACTGCCTGTGCTGCAGCACCTCTTTTCACCCTCTGTCTGAAACCAGAGCCCAGTCTGCTCTGATTGGTCAGCTGGCCAGCTCTGTTGTGATTGGTCAGCAGCTTAGAGATTTCCCGACCCTTAGCCTATCATGTACAATGTGTTGGAGCGCTAGCTAATAGAAGCGCAGATGTTACATAGTGATGTCATGATGTAACAGAAGTAAACAAAGGAGTCCAATGGAGGTGTTTCAGGCAGGGGGGGGGGAGTTAGTCGGAGAGAGAAACTTCCTCTGGAGAAAATTGCGGATTTTAGCCTTTGCAGACCATTTACATGCACACAAACCTATAACACTACAGGAAATAGAAAACCCCCAAAAAGCCTAATAGGGCCCCTTTAAATAATACATGACTATTGGCTCATATAGGAACTTCTCTTTTGGCATGTGCTGATATTGCAGGTAGCCTTCTTTCCACTCATCACTACCAAAACGGCTATCTCAATTCACCTTTAAAATTACACTGTCATATTCTGCCACTAGGGGTCTCTTACTCAAAACAATTACAAAAGCTTAACAGCTAATCATGGAAGTCTGTCATTTCAGTCTTTCTCCTGTTTAGGATTTTATTGTTCAGGAGGTTTTTACCAGAAGCTGTATTATCCGCAGAGGTCTCCTCCTCTCCAAAACAAACATACCCAATGAGTAAATCTGATAAACCCACTGATTAAATCCAGCTTTTTAAATAAAATCTGTTTCCTGGGTGGAAGCATGAGGGGCTACAAGCTAAAGGCTAATACTAGCTCCGCTGTTAACTAAAGATTTAGATGCCAATGACCAAAACAGTTAGGGCTAGCGGTAAAGGTGTTGTAGTTTGTTTTTGTAATGTGTCAAGTTTGTCCAAGTTTCCTAGTATGCACCGTGACAGGTACAGACAGTATAACTGTATGCTACACCCATAAAATGTAGGAGTTTATTTTTGTTTTATTCTTATATGTACATTACAACCATTGTATGTGTAATTATGAGTGTGTCTGCTGACATCATAAAGGAAACAGACCTTACATCTGAATAAGTGATTTAGAAATATCTGTTCCCATGCTATTAATGGCAGTGTACTAACAATACTTCCATGATTTGCTCTCGTCTTTCATTAACCTGTTTTACAACATAGTCTATGGGTACATATGTCCGTTTTCATGCAGGAAAAAGGATGAATTAAGGGCTCAACACTTTAGAAAAGCCTCTTGGTAAGTTACTACAACGATTCCTATGCAAGTTGTGTTTATTGTTTATGGTGTTTAAGTCTTAGTGTGTCCATGTAGATTATTCCATATTTACCTTGTGCAGTAGAAGGTACAGGACCTTGGATGCCATTAGATCTGTCTATCTGCATGCATATACCGCTGTACATGGTGATACTTTTGCAGTCTGTTGGAATGGTTGGTCCACATGCCTGAAAGAGACAAAGTCCTGATTGATGAGTATTATGTTGCTACCGGTGTTGTCCTTTAATGAAATGTAAAGCAGAGAAAAAAAGATTTAACTGGTAGAATGACAAATAATAAGGATTTTCAGTTTACTTGCTCACCAAAGTGTTGTCTGTGGTTGGATCATTTGTCATTGTTAAACCAAGAGACATGTTGATGGCAAATCCTGGCACTGCATTGAAAAAGTCATGTTGAAAAAATATAATTGATCAACACAACAACAGCCTCAGTCACAAGTCACAACTACAAACCCCCGCTGTCTCATGGAGAGACACCGCAGGTTCCTTCCTTCCTGCAGCGGAAGGAAGGAAAACACACACACACACACACACACACACACACACACACACACACACACACACACACACACACAAAACAACACAGACTATAACACCCCTTGCTGTTAAATACCAACCATACGTGCAATATATATATATATATATATATATATATGCCGTTAATAACTGCAATATATACCTGGCTGCTAAATACTAAAAACTGTTACAGGATTTGTTATTATATCCTAACTTTTCGTTAACTTAGTACTTTTTAATGCATGTAACATATGTAACATTAAGCTGTCTGTGGCTCTTTTTCTGCTGTAACAACGCACATTTCCCCTCTGTGGGACTAGTGAAGGTATTTTGATTCGGATTCTGAAACCTCAGCAAAACTCCTTCCGGATCAAGCAGAAAATAGAATTTGAGAGAAAATCAATATTGTCTCCCAAATTCTATGTTTTGCTTGATGACTTCTTCATCTTTTTCAGAAAAACTGGATGAAAAACTGTTTTTGAGATTCACTAACCAACCTTTTGTTTCTTGTTATTCGTTGTGTAAACAGGCAATGAGAATCCTTTTTTAAAAATATACTATTTATACTTGAGTTTAATATTTATGAAGCGTTTGGCTAGTTTCTTACCTGGAATTGTTAGGGGACTGCATGATTCAGTTTCGGCGGAGCATTTAAATATTTTCCCCCTTTCTGTGGAAGACGACTGTGCAAGAGGAGCACTGACCAGCAAGCTGAGGAAACACAAGCAGACAGACATGTAACTGAGCAGTGTAGCTAAATGGGAAAACATTTAAAATGCTACTTGAGATTCAGCATTGGTGTGAGATACACACGATGGAAAAGCTAGAACACATTCTGCCTTATAGACCCATGTTCCACAACAACATCCATGCTTTGACTTACTCTGAAGGCCTCTGCACCACCTGGTACCCAAAACCTTCGTAAGAGTTCTTCAGGGTCTTCCAAGCCACAGGATCGATGTTGAAACAAAGTGCAGCTTTTAACACTGAGGAACGAGCAGAAAAAAGAATAACGAAACCAAAGCCACTAAATGAAGAATGTTAATGTGACATTAACACTTGTTTTGCATATAGTTAGCTAATAGAAACATGTATTGTATGTGCTGCTTTCCAAGATGTTGAGGCCGGTTTGGTCTCAAAACCACTTTTTTTAACATTTTGATGCATGTTGGACTCTGAATTGTCTTAGTCTTGAGTTTTACGTATAGTAAGGAAGTGTTTTTGGTCATCGACCTTCATTTAACATTGCAACATTTTCTATTTATACCTATGTTGCAACTAATCTGTTGCCTGCATTTACATTAACAGGCTGTGATCACCACTGTGTGGGTGTGATTATGCATGAAATCAATGGAATAACATTGTCAGGACGCTAGGACTCTGTATGCTGTCCCTCTTTCCTCAGATTCGACTGGACCTATTTCTTCAACTTGACTTTGGCTTGATTAAGTTGGTCTTGATGACTAAAGCTCGGCTGCCTTTAGTAGCCTAAATGTAAAAGTGATGTGGATTTATATCTGCCATGTTAACAAACAAAACCACCAGGGAGCGTCAGTGTCATACATTTACAAATAAATTCAACTTCAAAAGTAAAGATAAAGACACAAAGAAACGATTTATGTTTAAAAAATATAATTTCTACATGAGCAGAAAATGAAGTAACCCTTGCTCTGTGTGAGTTATAGTCACATTTAGAGGACCTTCAATTGTAGTTCAATACTGTTTAAAATAAATAACTGACACTACCTAGAGACTATAGGGCAATCTAGGAGGTCTATATTTCATTTTGACCCTCCATTTTACATTTCCTGACTTCGACTGATTTGCGTTGCACAAATGAAGTCTTCCGTTTTTCCTTTTTTGGCCACAACGTGAGGTTTTCTGTACAATTGTACTCACTGGCGTATTACTTCCTCATGGTTTCTCAAGTTTAAAAGAGATGAATATAAATAGAAACAATGTGTTGAACTACCTTAACTTCTCTGATCTTATACATGTGTTAAAGGTAGTAATTTTGGAGAAACCAGCTCGAGTGCGCTAGAATGTGAAAATAGACCACCTGTGAAAATCTGCCACTTCCTTACAGAGCCCCTCCTCCAACAAACACGAACGCGCACATGACCAATGAGGGCACGAGATAAGTTTGTGCACAGATGGAAGGCTGACAGGCAGGTAGGCCATCCAGTTACTTTAGCCGGGCCGGCTCAGATGATTGGTCGTGCTTTTTACAGCGCTACGGCTTCCACAGATGACATTTATGGATTTGTTGTCAAAGCACTTCAGATATTCATTGCTATCGGGATGTTAAGAGCATGGAATATAACAAAAAGTGTATCTCGAGCCGGTTTCTCAAAATTACCTACCTACCTTTAACTTCTCTGATTGTATACTTGTGTTAAACCTCAGGCTAACCCCAACCTCTTGATTATGATGTACATTCAAAAGTCTGACGAAATAACATCATAGTCTTGTTGTCATAGCTTCTAACCCTAACCCATATCATTTGTATCAGATTGAATCACCATAGGTTCTGCTTTTACTTGTGACCAGTATAGCCTTAGTTGGGTAACAGCAGTCTTTGACTTCAGAATGACACAAATACTGCAATATATGTCATGCATTTCGGTTGTGTTAAAACACAGCATTGTGAGAGAACAGAAATTCATTTAGTGAGATAAAAATGTTAGATTGTCACTCAATAAATATAAACAGAACTCTCTATGTATCACCAGAAGCAGAAGCTATCAGTAACGTGGCAGCAGGAAGTGGCCCTGCCCTCCTACCCCCTGCTGAGAATGAGATACTTAGGATAGTGCTGTTTTTATTGCATATTTTTATTACATAATAATTTGCTCATATTATGTCTTGTTCTGCTTCTCATGCCTTCCTGACTGAACTTCTAGCTCCAGTTTTAACAAATGGATACGTTGCTTGGAATTTTTGACTTCTGTTTTAACTGGTGGATTCATTTTGTTCCTTGTTGAGCTGGACTGAAGTTTAAGCTTCTGTTTAACCTGCTTTTGTGAATTTATTTTGTTTTTATTTTATTTCTAGATTAAAAGCGTAGATAAATGTACACCTTTTATCTCAACCCCCCAAGTCATGTTCATTTATAAATGCATAATTAGACTTAGCAGCTTATAGGTCCGACTCATTGGTAAAAGTAACAAATTGCATAAAATGCTGGGGTTTTTTGCCTCTCATATTTCAAATGTCATGCTTTTCTCTGTTTTACATCATCAGATACATATCTTTGGGTTTTGGACTAACAAAACAAGACACTTTAATACATAACAGTAGATTTTTAGGAACTGGGATGTGGCCATTTTAAAAGACTAAACGATTAGTTAATCCAAAAAAGATTATAGATAATGGAAATAATAACTATTAATGATGCCCTTTATTCATATAGGAGGTATTCATCATTTCACCCTGTTCACTTTTACTAATAACATACATACTATAACTTTATGATAATACATTTCTATGATTTCAGCATGCTGTAGGAACATAACAATGTATTAAATGACAGGATTGTTTTAACAGCTGCCTTAAAGATCTATAAAGAGAGACACAATCAGAAAGTATAAACTTGTCTTACCTGACAAAAGAATGAAAATGATCCAGTCCATTGTGTTATTCCCATGGAAACACTAAACGTGTAAAATATTCTGAGCTCATAGACATTTATTGAAAACTTTTTTGCTCTCCGTTTGCCTAGTTACAATTTGTACCACTGCAACTGTCAAAGAGGGGGGTGTTGAAAGCAAAATGCAGAAATCACAAGGTGACAGCTCGGGGGAGGCAGCCACTTAGAGGAACTCTTGTGTAGGAGGCGTTGCAGCATATATATATATATATATATATTTTAATATGAGTCATATGTTGTCACTTGATTGCACTGTTTAATTTGATCCAGTCAATATCCACGCAATCTCACGCCTACACACTTCTAAATAATCAACTATTTTTGTAACTTGGTAGAATAGTGTAGTGTATAATTATCCTTATTTGCATGCAAGGCTGATGAATAATAATTCAAACAAATAATTCAAACCTTACCCTGTCCTTTAATGTGCTGCTAAATTCTTTTAGAAAAAATACTTTTCAACAAACCTTGAACGTAGTTTTATCACTTCAAATATCCACAGTATAAGAAGGCCCGTTCCTTCTTTCTAACAGGGTTGTTGGTGTTTATAAAATGTTCTCATAGAGCATGAAGAGAGGAGGAAGTTACATTTCACATCGTTTGACACATTAAATTCCTTATATGGCCCAACCTCACTGTGATCAATGCGCACACAGTGAACGTTTGCATATAAGCTCACTCTCAAAAACCAAACCCAAAAATAAGAATGTCCATTTCTCCTTTTTGCATGACTTCCTCTGCACTGTCTGGTCCCTGTAAGCCTGTGTTCCAGTTTAATAAGTGCCTAGAATGACAAGTTGGTAGAATAGTATTTGGTCTTTATGTATATACCTGTTCATATATGGATTTTAAAAAAGACAGAATATTCTACATGGTGCCTACTGTGACATTAAAACCAATATATTTATGCACTATAACTTATTCTCAAAAAACTGATAAAGTCGAGCTGCCAGACACATGATAAACCGATGTAACTCAAATGATCTGTTTCTATTGAAATAGCTTTGCGTGTTTACTCTTTTAGCTGCCAGCCGGTTCAGGAAGTTAGCCTCTTCCTGCCACTGCTCACCAAAGATAAAACCAAATATTTAGACCTTTGTAAGGTGCAAAATGTCACATCTTTTTATATGTGTGACTTGTGCTCTGTGTCTACCTATCTGAAGAGATAACATAAAACAGATATAAAGTGCTCTGCAACCTGACTATGTGCAACCTTTGCCAAGCTTTCCAGTTCACCCTTTCCTGTCGAGCAAGGGTGATCGGGAAAGGTCAGAGAAAGGTCAAGGATCAGAGCACTGTGTCGCCGTGTCTGGGTCTGATTTCTAAATTCAGGTTAGCAATGTTGTCACATGCTCTCTGTGTGGGACTGCATGTGTGTTGCACTTAAGTTATCTTGTGTTTCATCCACATACCCTTTGTAATGGCCTCTGGCTGCTGGGAGGCTTTTCCCAGATGAGAAAGCACATTTTTAAACAGAATGTCATAATCAATGCTACATACAATAACAATGCCTTAAACTACAATGCTCAGGGTGCCATTTGAGCATGGAAGAAGAAGCATGCTTTTGCTTGTGGATAACTCAGGAAATTAAGACTTTAAAGTAAAGCAATCTCTCTCAAATGCTCTGGTTATTATTTCCTACCCATCTACTGGCACACTTTACCACATTTCTACTTGTTTATCCCTATACATCCCTCCCTTTCTTTGCCATTCACCGAAACACTCTTTGCCCTTTGACTGGCTGCTCACCACCATGGTACTCCAGCCCAAGTCGCTCTGAATGTCACGAGCCATCTCTGGTTGCGTCCTGTTCTTTTTATAGCCGGGCAGCTGAAATGTGAGGGGTCACAATGCGAGGATAAATACAAGGGCCAGCAGAGTGGAGGGTTGTCGCAGATGAACGCCGGATCTTCTCCCTCCTTTTCTCTTCTCTCAACTCTCCTCCTAACCTCCAAGGTAAAACTAAACTAAACTGAAGGTTTCACACAAATATGAGATAAATGCAATGTTTTAATTGGCTTTTTGTGCTACCTGTTGATTTTTCTTTCTTATAAAGCATGAAGTGCATGACGTTTTCCCTTTTCTATGAAGGCACATTTAACTCACAGTGATGTCCTCTTACCTAACTCTAAATTAGAAGATCATTGTAGAGGCTTTTCTGAGACACTAAAAACTGGAAGTGTTATAAATAATACACTCAGTATTCTCCTTACTTCACAATACTGAAAAGTTTAGTTCGTCTTTTTCCGTGCATCACTGCTGGCTGCAACGCCCTTCTTTATCTGATGGAAACTTTCCACTGCATTGTTTCCGTGTGGTCAGAAGTGACTCACTAATCTTATTAAGCTCTTATTCAAAACTGTTTAAATTTTTCCAAGTCGTCTTTTATTGTTCTTCCTTTACAGTACATGCCCGCTGAAAATAGGGTAGTGAAACTGAACGATTCTCTCTTATGTAATGCCTTCTTGCTGAGCCATGGTGCTTGATAAAGTACACTGTGTTTATATTTAGTCCAGTCAATTGATAGTGGAGGCACAGGCGAGGGTGAACAGAAGGTGTGGGATAGAAGAGCGGAGGGGGGGGAATGGGAAAAGAAAGGTCAGGGATAAGAGGCTAGAAAATGGAATAGGTCACCCGCATGCTTGTCATGTTTTTTCAAGGGTGGTCGGATACAGTATGTGATGGGTGGGGTAGAGGAGGGCTCTCTGATACTGATCCCCTTTGCAGCTGCATATTGTGCTTGGGGAATAGTGCCTAGCCCCAGCTCATAAAGTATTCGGGTTACTGGAGCAGTTATAGCTGCAACAACTGCAGTCTCACGGTCGGGTCACCAGCATGTCTCCTTTTTATAGTCACCAAAGACAGACAGGAAAACATCAAAGCATGTTGTCAGGCCTTTACTGCACCGCTTCCTTCATATAGTAAACCAAAAGTTTTGTTTCCTTTTCATGAAGCAGGTTCCAATGCATTTGAAACTATAACCACAACCCCAAATGTCAGGTTTACACAGCTTGAAATTTCGTTAAACGTTTCACCTTGCACATAGTGGAACCCATCTGACCTGCCTAATATTTTCTTAATTTCTCATTTTTTGTAATTCTCTCAGAGTCAGGATGCCTCACGCATACCCCTTCCTCACTCCTGAGCAGAAGAAGGAGCTCAGTGACATTGCTCACAAGATCGTCGCTACCGGCAAGGGTATCCTCGCCGCAGACGAGTCTACCGGTAAATCATTTTTTAAGACAATGTACTTTTTATTGTTTAAAGGATCTCCTATCATGCACAAATTCACTTTTTTATGTCTTTTATACATAAATATATGTCCCCGGTGTGTCAGGGAACTCAAAGTGTCAAACAAAACCTTCTCTCTTTTCCTCCGTACCCAAATCTCTAAAAACGGGGTTACAACGGAGCTGATCCAGATTTGCTGCCGATATGACGTTATATCGGAAATGTGGGCTGGCCTTACGCTCACAGCCCTATCAGAAAAGTCGCTATCAGAAACAATGCGTGATGTGTTTTGGATGTAATATGGTCTTTGTTTACATTAGCAAGTACGCTAACACTCAGAGCTAAGCTGTACTGGAGAGTATGTGTAAAAAATCAGGATATAAAAAGGTACCCACCCACCTTGTGGTAAACCCGCAAGAGAAAAAGCATTTGAGCCCCATGTTTTTTATAAGTTTTTATATATCTGAGACCCATAATATATGCTTAAAAATAGCATGATAGGAGATCTTTAAAAGTCAATAAGAATGGTGAAAAACTGGTTCGATTATGACTTTGACATTTCTTAGAATTCAAACTTTTCTAATGCAAATGCTCAAACAAACTGTAGTGAAGTGCGCAGATGGATCAAGTCTTCATTCATCATATTTTTCCTCAACTTCCAGGAAGCGTGGCCAAGCGTTTCCAGAGCATCAATGCTGAGAACACCGAGGAGAACAGGAGGCTGTACCGCCAGCTCCTCTTCACCGCTGATGAACGCATCAAGCCTTGCATTGGAGGCGTTATCCTCTTCCACGAGACCATGTACCAGAAGACCGACGACGGCAAGCCCTTCACCCAGTATCTCAAAGAGAGAGACATGGTGGTGGGCATCAAGGTCGACAAAGGTGTTGTCCCCCTGGCCGGAACCAACGGCGAGACAACCACCCAGGGTGAGCGAAGAACCGATAAACAACCAAAGAGTATTTACTTCTTTTGACACCTTTTGTCTAACTTATCTGCTCTACCCTCCCTCTTTCGCAGGTCTTGATGGACTGTATGAGCGTTGCGCCCAGTACAAGAAGGATGGTGCTGACTTCGCCAAGTGGCGCTCTGTGCTGAAGATCACCCCCACCACTCCTTCCAGGCTGGCCATCGTTGAGAATGCCAATGTCCTGGCCCGTTATGCCAGCATCTGCCAGATGGTAAGACACGACAGACAGACGTTGACATCAGTGTAAGGTCTGGACAAGTTCCACGTTGGTTTTATAAGCTACATTCTAAACAAGTTATCAGTAGAAGAAAGAAAAAATCTTCTCAAAAGTCTATGTGGCTATGATGGATTTCACAGTGGCCCCAAAGCTCCATGACCTTCTTCTAAATGCTCTAATTATATCATTAAAAACAATCTGCATTAGTCAGATCAGAAACATGTCGTCTCTAATGCCCTGTTTCCACTGCATGATATGTCTCGGATCTACTCTTTATTTAAACTCAAATCATTATCTCTTATTCCAATGTTAACCTTCTCCCATGTTGCTGGCACAATCGTTTTTGACTCCTTTTGTCTCTGCCATCCTCAGCACGGCATCGTCCCCATCATCGAGCCTGAGATCCTCCCCGACGGTGACCATGACCTGAAGCGCTGCCAGTACGTCACTGAGAAGGTCCTGGCTGCCGTCTACAAGGCCCTGTCCGACCACCACGTCTACCTGGAGGGAACACTGCTCAAGCCCAACATGGTTACCGCCGGACACTCCTGCTCACACAAATACACCAACCAGGAGATCGCCATGGCCACCGTTACTGCCCTGCGTCGCACTGTGCCCCCTGCAGTCACTGGTAAGCAGGAAGCACACAATACTGCCTTGTTGAGTTGCACACATTTGACAACTTTGCTAGCACCGCTAAACACTCATGCTCTTCCTGTTTAGGCATTACCTTCCTGTCTGGTGGCCAGAGTGAGGAGGAGGCCTCTGTCAATCTGAACGCCATGAACCAGTGCCCTCTGCACAGGCCCTGGGCCGTGACCTTCTCATACGGCCGTGCCCTGCAGGCCTCTGCCCTCAAAGCTTGGTGCGGCAAGACGGAGAACGGAAAGGCATGCCAGGAGGAGTTCATCAAGAGAGCTCTGGTATGTATGAATAATATTATTTAAAAGTTTGTACGTCTATAAAAAAGTGTTGTGTTACACAGAAGCCGCAGTAGAGTGTTCATAGAACTGTAAGGACTGCAAGCAACTCCTTTCTGTATTGTGCATTAAGTAATACTGTGCTTTTTGTCTCATACAGGCTAACAACCTGGCCTGCCAGGGCAAATATGCTCCCTCTGGAGCCAGTGCTGCCGGCGCAGACTCCCTGTTCGTGGCCAACCACGCTTATTAAGCATGGACACTCACCGTTTCCCTCTTCGCCTTCTTCCCATTATTAGTACTACCATCACCATGAAAAAGTCCATGTCACCGATTGTGAAAATGCTTTTAAACACCAGCACTCGTACAGGATATTGGTAGAAAGCGAAGGAGAAGACCTTCCATTTGGGTACTGCTGCAGCCAGGAGATTCGGAAAAGATGTTCTGCCTCCATTCCCTTTCCTTTTATTTTTAAAACGTTTAAACCTGTTTTCAGGTGAAGATTCCCACATTGTTTTTACACAACTTGTACGATTTATTTTGAATTCACCAAGTGCAGTATATGATTAATACTGGTACCATGGAATAAAGAATTTGCCCTAACCTGTCGCTTTACTTCCTTTTTGAGTCCTTGCTAAACATTATTTCATGCAAACAACAGTTCAAAGCTGGAGCCTACTTGGGCTTGTAATGTTAGTCTGAAAATGCTGAAAATGTTTAAGGGGTCTGTAGAGTGATAAGAGAGGCAACAAATGCATTGCAATAGATGTGACGTTTCATTTCAGGTTGCAGGCTGACAACAGCACTTTAATTTAAAACTGCAGGTTGCTACACTAATTAATGTGATATTTCATCAACGAATACCCTATATGGAAAGTTTATGTTGCAACAACATTTCAGAAACATCTCTCTCCTAGTGGGAATGCAACGTGGTTTAATTAATCTCTTAAGTGGCTAACACAAGAAAGAAAAGCATGCACTAACCAGATCAACATCTTTAATGAAGAATTTCCCATGACAATGTTTGTCATGGGAAATTCATTCTAGTAAACCACTATCACCACTATGGCCAAAGGGGCCACCAACATCAACAGAAAATTAAAAGATCTTTGTAGTGGCTTTTCTGAAATAAGAGCTATAATTGCAAGTTCATGCTAACTGTATACACACTTCAACATGCTAACGCTAAAATGTGCTAACATGCTTCCAAAACAAACATGTTCATGCTCCTAGCAATACTACTACCAAAAGAAAGCTTGGTTGTGACCCGGCATACAAAGGCACAGTAGCCTACTTTATGCACAACCATGAGTGTAATAAGAAAGCTCAGTTCCCATAGCCCTATTCTTAATTATCATTCACTATAGGAAAGCCATTATTGTGGTATGTTTCATGTCTTGAAGCGAGTCGTGCTCCACCTTGGCCACAATGACTATTCAGTTCCATGGTGTGAAGTTACATAAAACTTAAATATTAGGCTATATTGTTCATATCTGGAATCAAAAAATATAAAGAGGATTGTGACCTTTTTCGATAGAGAAAAACAGACCATGTTTTATTATTTGCTTTAATACAGGGTGTTGCAGTGCAACTGATAACAAGAATGGCTCTATACCATTAGCTATTACAATCATATTTTAAACAAGATGCATGTTGAATTAAGTTTGTAAGTGCAAAAAACCTTTCCACAGAGACAAAACCATGCTCTAAAACTACAGTGATGGAACTGATGTAGTACATATAAGTAGAATGTTAGTCAAACAATTTAAGAGACAAACATAACCCAACACAACAGAAAAGGACATTGAGAAGTTGCTAGCGCATTACAGCACTATGGAGCTACAGTGTGCTGCAGGAACACTGTCCCAACAATGACAATCAATGTAAGCTCAGTAAAAACAGTTGTTGCTGTGGAAGCCGTATTTCGACACTCGAAACTGTTGTCTTGGTCAGTGCCGTCGGAGGTGAAAGTCACAAAGTTGACCTTCGCCCCCGCCACTTTATCTATTATCCAAGTCTCGAACTCAGACACTCGGGCGAAGACTTCAGGGAAACCAGCTGTAGCACACGGTATTCCAAAACTGGCGATGCCAGACTGGATCCATATTGAGGATTGTTTGCATTGCAAAGGACCACCGGAGTCCCCCTGAAAAGAAGGGACAAAACACAAACTGTTAGATGATTGTCGTTTGATTTGGGTGCAACAACATCATATTTCTCTTTAATTTGTTTCTCTCTGTGTCCTCTGGCTGCTTTGCCTCAACTCTCTGTGAGAATGTGGCTTCTTAAGCAAAATTGTTAACTTTAACAAGTTTTTGTTTAAAAGTAATGTCCTTAAAAACAAATGCACAGTCGGGGCAAACAAAAAAAACAACACATCTTATATTGTGTTGCTTTAATAGCAACAAAGAAAATTAGCACAGCTAATACAAGGGATTGTTTTTACAACCTGACATATGCCTTTGTTCTCTTGTCCCGCACAAATCATTTCATTAGTGATGTTAATTTCTGAGCGGTAGATGCAACCGCACTGCTTTCTTCCAACGACAGGAACCTGAACCTCTTGCAGCGAGTAAGCGCTCGGTAAGGCCTCTGTGGGAGAGAGAGTAAAAAATCAGAAGACAGACACACTTTTAATTTTCCTTCTTTTGCACAGTCTTAAGGGATTTTTTTCGTATTCTGGGAGAAGCTGAACAAGACTCAACAAGTCTTCTGATAATACAATTGTTTTTGTACCTCAAACGTTAATAATTGGCAGGGGTGGGACTAGCAAAAAATGTGTACGGTGCAGTGGACTAGTGCGGTGGTGTTCGGATCAGGGGAGCACAGGTTCAAACCCCACTGCAGTCAGCATGTCGTTGTGTCCCTGAGACACTTCACCCCAAATTGCTCCTGTGGGGATTGTCCACAGTATTGAGTATGTAAGTCGCTTTGGATAAAAGTGTCTAAAAAGTCAAATGTAATGTAAGAGGCTGTCTGTTAGCAAGACAACTAGTTTCCAATAGTTCTACCCAACCAAACTAAAACAGAAGTTCTGCTTCAATGTTCATGCTAATGTTTTTATGCTAGGGTTAGCATGTTAGCATACAAATACTCACCATCCTTTCCTAGTTGGCCCCAACCTGTGCCCCAGCAGGAGGTGGAGTTGTGAAACTGGCTGGAGTTACTCGCCAGGCATACAGGTCTGATGTAGTCATTGAAACTGACTGCGCTGCTGAGCTTCATCAGGGCGATGTCGTTGTTCAAAAATGTGTTATTGTAGTCCGGATGGACGATGATCTGGGACACAGTGCGGCTAACCTCATGAACATTAGGGCCGGACTGAGTCTCTCTTCCAAAGTAGAGAGTATATGAACTAGGTGTGACACTGGAAAAGAACGGGGAAATTAATAAAGACTTCTACTGAACACATTTTGACATAAAGAAATGTATGGTTGCACATTGTCAGGGTTTGTAATTTTAAGAGTTGCAGGGTACTTTACACTTGTTTTATGTGAGAAGGCATTTGGTGTCTGGAGGTTAAGGTGGTTAAAAGTCTGTACCAATGGTTACAAAACAACATAATGGTGGCTTGGTTTTTTGTGTTTCTGCATGATGTGGCATTTTTAGAGAATTTTTGTTTTGTTTACCTTTACTCTTTGTTTACTGTTTAACAATAAAGACAGCCTTTGTGAATACCATTGTAAACTCATTACACAGAATAAAACACTACTGCACATGTGTCAAATTCAAGACCCGGGGGCCAAATCAGGCCCTTGGTAGATTTAATTTCGGCCCGCAGGATAATTTCTAATTACTATTAAATCTGGCCCGCCGGTATATTGCACGCACACCTTCCCTCAATCCTGAGGGTTTCCTCAGCTCAGAGCCTGAGCCCAAACATTGATGAAATTGCACCAAAGATGAGATGCTGTTAGAAATTAAAATCAATGTTTTGATGGTATAATGTAGCTTAAACATACCGTCAGTTCAAACGCTCTTTTATACTGAAAAACCAGAAATTCTTGTGCACAAGCAGTTAAGCTTTTATTCTGAAAATCCTTCATCTACGGTTAGCATGTAGCATGTGGTTAATATACGATTTCCTAAAGAGGTGAATTGAGGAGCGAAATGACTTGGTGTGGTGAAAACCGAAACCTACTGATTTAACACTACAACGATAGATGTCGAGATATTACCATGCTGAATATTAAATGAAGGTACAGTTTATTTGAATACATTATTGTTTACAGACGAGTAGCATGTGACAACATCCGGAATGACCGGCAACCAAACCGAGAAGTATTGTTTAGAGTATTGATTACAGCGTTTAGAATGTGTTAAATGAAAAGTGATGAAAGAGAATATGAGGAGAAACGGCGTGTTAAGCATATATTGAATGTGAAAAGAACCTATCCTCTGTTTAAATGCAATAACGGACATTGGAGACGAGGTGAGCCGGCTGGCGGGGAGGAGCCAGCAGAGGATATATATAGCAGCGCCGGAGGAGAGATCCGGTGTCTTCTTCTTGCTCAGGAGAACCGGACCACAGCTGTTTGTCTGACGGAACAATATTCTGTCTGTAACACTACCGCGCCTTTTTTAATTAAAGTATCCCATTTGAATCTTTTCAGAGACTCCATTTAGTCTCATTTTAAAGCTTCTCTCCTGGACGCGAGAATAAAGAACACATTTAACAATGCCAAGTATCTGAACTCACAGAGCAGCACACTGAGTTTCAATGGATGTTTCCTTCTGCACTTTCTTTCTTGCGACAACATGTTTGTTTTTTTCTTTGAGGGGAATTGTTTTTTTGTAGCTGTTGTTGGCCTGTGGAAAAATGTAATCATAAGAAATGATTCCGGAAAAGCTGCAGATAGAGCCATAAGAAATTAATACAACTGATTATTTAATGTTTAATGTTGTTTTTATAGGCAATAATTTAAGCTTTGTTAGTTCTAGGTTTAATATGTGCAGTAAGTTCATTTCAATCAGTTTTGCAATAAATATTGAACCAGTCTGGCCCTCGACTAGTACCGATTTTTTTATTTTTGCCCACTGTGTATTTGAGTTTGACACCCCTGCTCTACTGTAATGCTTATGTGAATCAGGTAATGGCCACCAATTGTTCGAAGCTACGAGTGATAAAGTTTTAGTATAGAGTTGGAAAATGCAATAGATGCAGGTAGTAGGATATTATATTACCTTATAATGCAGTGGGCTGCTGTGAGGACCCACTGGTCACTGATGAGGGTCCCTCCACAGAAGTGACGTCGCCCTATATTGTGCATGCTGACCTGCCAGGGCCATGAACCGGCTGTGGCATTTCCACCACCAACTACCCTTGTGTTCAGGGGTGCTACTCCACAATCTGACAGAGACAACTGTGTGTAATTAATATACATTCAAATTAGGCTAATACATCTGCTTCAGGTGTGTCGGATATTAAGGGCCCCTGCACGAAAGTTCCACTCAAGACTCATTTGACTTTGAATTGGTGAGTTACCATGAATATCTAAGTAGGCAATACGGACCAAAATCTGACTTCCTCACAAAAGTTGGACTTATTAACATAGGGGTCTATGGAGATTCACTCCCTTCTGCATCCGGCCTCTAGTGGCCACTTGATGAACTGCAGTGTTTGGCACTTAAAGGTGACCTATCATGCAAAATGCACTTTAGTACATCTTTTATACATGAATATGTGTCCCCGGTGTTCCAGGGAACTCACCAAGTGTCAGAAAACACAACCCTCTCTATTTTCCTCCATACCCAAATCTCTTAAAAAGGGGCTGCAACGGATCTGATACAGACTGATCCAGATTTGAACACTTTTATGTAGTCACAGAAGTGGCGCTACGGCTATTGGGCCAACTCCACCAATCAGGAGGAGACAGCCACGGACATTGCCGTTCGAAAGCGCTGGAGACGCTGTAGTACATATGCCAGGCCTGTAGATGGTGCTGTTCTCACAGAATCAGCCCATGCAAAGACAGTGTTAAATTGAGCGAAATGAGGAATGGCTAAAATGCATGATCTGTTTGGTATTTTGAAAAATAAAAAGTATAAATATGCCTTATATAGGTATGGTCCTACACTATATTATTCAAATATAGCACGATAGGTCCACTTTAAGCTGCTTGGAGAAAACCTATTATTTTTGTCAATGTCTTGTTATCCTCAGTATTATTTCCTAATTTGGCTCCAGAGGAGGGCTTTGGCTCTATTGCGTAATTTATCCCTTTAAGCCTTCAACTCAATCTTGGCTGAATACGTGAATATTATTGATGAATACCTTAGTTGGGACATTGTTGCTTTCATTAAAGGTGGGGTAGGTAATTTTGGAGAAACCAGCTCGAGTGCGCTAAAATTTGAAAATAAAGAGCCGGATATAATCTGCCTTCCTTACAGAGCCTCTCCTCCAACACACACGAAGGCTAGGCAGGTAGGCCATTCAGTTATTCTAGCCGGGCCGGCTATAATGATTGGTCGTGCTTTTTACAGTACCACGGCTTCCACAGATGACATTTTTTAATGGATTTTTTGTCAAAGCACTTAAGATATTCATTGCTATCGGGATGTTACGAGCATTCCATGGAATACAACAAAAAGTGTATCTCGAGCCGGTTTCTCAAACTTACCTACCCCACCTTTAAGTAGGCTACAAGGAAATAATTTACAGAACAACATTTAGATTTTCGGATGGTTTTAAATTCACTTCTGGATTGTAAAAATATGTTTAGGGACAGAGGAAAATGTGTAGGAATGTCCCAGAAACACCTGGAGGAAATGGAGTGCCGTTTTAGTGTTCATTGTTAAATGTTACTGAACTCACCCTGCGCCTTTGAGCCTGTAGAGACACAAGGAAGAGAGAAACATGAGTTAATAATGTGTGTGTGTGTGTGTGTGTGTGTGTGTGTGTGTGTGTGTGTGTGTGTGTGTGTGTGTGTGTGTGTGTGTGTGTGTGTGTGTGTGTGTGTGTGTGTCATTGTTAGGCCTAAATATCTCAGCAGACTGGTTAGACAGTGTTATGTTAACAGGTGTGTTGACTATGGCTTCTATTACTTTTAATAGTTCTTAATAGCATCTTAGGATAAAGATTGAATATAAACTCTATAAAGACAGGGCTTTGTCTCGTTTATTTTACAGAGAAATTAATTAATGTTTTTGAAATTGTAATAATTATCTTTAATTGATTGATTGTAAATCATAGGTAGGTGTATTCAAGTTTTCAAACAGGTTTGAGAGAATGACTTGCAATAACTTGGTTATTGTCAACTATGGGCTCTGAACAGTCTCATAATACACACACACACAGAAGGATTCAAACTTGTATTTCATGATCCGCAAAAGGATTCACACTTGTATTTCCGGATCAACACTTGTGTTTTTCAATGCACACACAAATGTGTTCCGTTTCATATACATGTAAATAAAATCCAAATACAGAAAAAAGTTTTAAATGTGTATTTTTGATCCACACATATTTGTTTTCCGTTTAAAACCTCTGAACCTGCAAACACAAACCGCTTTATATGCATGGATCGCTGTGCATTCGTGTGTGGGTTTTTTGAGATTCCCCTGACAACAATCTCTCACTCCATAATCGTCCAGGAGTGACGTTCGGTCAGGGTCCCGTCCCGTGGCGTCCAGTTGTGACGCTCCTAGGCTCCTTCAGCTTCATAAAGGGACGAAAATAGCTTTCAACTGATTGCAATGTATTCCCATCTGCTGCGGGATTTGACGCTCATGGAAGCACGGCATTCGTTTGTGTCGGCTGCCCTTAAAGGCAATGTGAGCGTCCATTCCCATTGGATAACGGAGAATTGTACACCCGGAAGTAAGTATTCCCCTTACTGTCGATTGATTTTAGAGTGATATCTGCACTACTCATCGACTAAAAAACACCAGATTATCCTTGTTAATTACACAACATTGATTGGTTTAAAATGTGTGCAATGCTTTTGTATTTTTCCCCTTCGATTCGGAGAAACAAATATTTGTTCGGAATAAAGGATGGCAGAAGACACTACACTACCCAGAATCCCCATCTATCGTTTAGGACTGCACCATATGCTCTGTTTGACAAACCCCGTGATTAGTTCTCAAGCTCTGTGATTGGTTGACCTCCAACTGCATTCCATATGAAAAAAAACATTTCGTAAAAGATAAAATCATACTTTATTCAGCAGTGCTTGCTTTACTCTTTGAAAGTCATCACATGAATGCATTGTAATAAATGGTTTTGCTGCATTAAATATATTAGACATCTGTCGTAGTTCTTTATTTTTATTTATCTACAGAGATCGGACTCAGAATAGACCGGAAAATATTCTTTTACCGTTCAGTTTGAATTTCACAATAAAGTTAGTAGTAATATTTTGTTTTGATATTATTATTTTGTATTAACTACTAGACCGCTGGGTCATGTTAAGACCATCTTTTCTGTGTTGCTGTGGGTTTTTTCCATCGCTTTTGTGTTAAAAATATCAAAACAATAAATAAATATATCCGTTGTAAACTAAACCAGAAACAGCAGTATATTTTATTTTGTTCACACTGTAAACTTGACTATTAATATCTAATAATAAAAATAATGAAATTCAATAACATGCTTTAACCACCAGGTGTCCCTTTCTATCAGCTGTGCACCTTTATGGTGTAAATACAGCCTATTGGATCAAATATAAAATTCAGCCGAATTAGTGTTGATCCTGCAAGGAGACGTGTTGTGTGAAAAGAAATGTAAGATATTGTTTAATTGCTGATATATTTATGATTCACGTCACGTTTTCAGTGTTAGCGGCAGTTCCTCATGTTTGTCTAGAAGTCTTCTCATCAGGGCTCTATAAATAGAGAACTACGGTAGATATGTAATATTTAATGCAGCAAGAAAAGAAACAAGCAAGCACACTCGGAATAAATATGATTCTATTTTTTTTAAATGTTTTCGGTCTTTTTCCGGTATTTGTTAATGACGATGTGATGTGAGATGTGAGACTGGAATTGCACAGGGGAAAATAACGTATCTTTAGATGCGGATTTTGTTAAACTAATACGTTTGCGCTGTGGACCAACACTATACATTGACGGGGAAAGGGGTAGCAATAAAGATAACACCATTAAACAGTTACACAACATAACAGAAATAATATCGATAGCAGCGTCCCTAGCAACCACATTGGTAACAATGAAAACGTTCTATGGACGCAATTTCCTGAAGTAATCTTCGTAATAACTAGCAAACTAAAGATCATGTACATCCACTGCACACATAATCTGAAACAACTCATATTTCTCGCATCAAATGACATCAAAACGCATTTTAATAGCCAAACTAACTTTAAAATAGGCATTTTCCACCGAGAATAAACCGAAGCTCGGCCACGTTTTTTTTTTCTGCAGGGAGAAATTTGATGATCACGTGACAGACGCCAGCCATTGGAATGAATGGTGAAAAAAAACGGGGTTTGTCAAACAGAGCAGGTGGTGTAGTGTGTAGTCCTAAACGATAGCTGGGGATTCTGGGTAGTGTAGTGTAGGATAATCTGGTGTTTTTTAGTAGATGAGTAGTGCAGATATCACTGAAAAATCCATCGACAGTAAGGGGAATACTTACTTCCGGGTGTACAATTCTCCGTTATCCAATGGGAATGGACGCTCACATTGCCTGTAAGGGCAGCCGACACAAACAAATGCCGTGCTTCCATGAGCGTCAAATCCCGCAGCAGATGGGAATACATCGCAATCAGTTGAAAGCTATTTGCGTCCCTTTATGAAGCTGAAGGAGCCTAGGAGCATCACAACTGCACCCCACGGGAGCTGACCAAACGTCGCTCCTGGACGATTATGGAGTGAGAGTGTGTTGCCCCTGACGGTCAGCCGATTCGTACTTGTAATTTTTTCTGTCTATAGACAAGTTTACACGCCAAAACACGGGTAGCGCCATGACACTACACAAATGCACTTCATTTCCGCCGGAAGTCTTTTGCACAGCGTCTGTCGGTGTAAACCGATGTAAACAGTCAGACGGGCACTGGTGTAAACACAGCGATTTCGATGCTAACAGTGATGCTAGCTTGGGAACACGATTCTACTTCTTTGACTGGAGATGGCGTTACTCTCCCCCACCCGAATTCAGTGCAAAACTGGGAGGATAACATGACGACGTGGCCCAGCATAAAACCAAAATAAACTGCCTTATTTAGGTCATGCCCACAGGAGCCAACAGTTGTCTGTTGTTTACATAATGCACAATTTACATGATCTCTTTATGCTGTGCAATATATCATATGTGCCTGTACTGTTTGAGTGAAAATAAAGTTTGATGTAATTTAATTTAATTATTGCACTGTTATTGCATTATTGCATTTCATATGTTCCTTAGAGTGCTACAATTTCTTTTAACACAGTTCATCATTCATATTAAGCTCATACTGTACATAAATAACACTGAATTAATTAATTGTTGAGAGGAAACTAAAGAAATGGCTTCAACAAGAAAGATCACGTTTAATCCTAACAGGTATTACAAATTAAAATATAAAAGCAGCCCACACAATTACATCACTATGAAAATATTCATATATAATATTAAAAAATACAATGCATGCAGTATTTGTTGTGTTTATCTGTATTTAATGAACAACATGGCTGGGTGCTGGGTGCTGGTTTGTGGTCGTAGCACTCTATCTAACCACTCGTTCAGGTGCTTTCTCGAGTGATTGCAACCAACTACCGTACACGTAGTTCCCGAACCACTTTTCTTCATGTTGTAATTGTTATATCCTCTTTGTCTCTGCGATATCAGTGCTTTGTCGGCACAACGGAGCTAGCTAGCAAAACAAACCCAGTCCGCCAAAACGGAAGTGCATTGCATCGAAGGGAGGAGTTCAGGATGTAGAGCGGAAACGGCTCAATAACTTGTGTATAGACAATCAGTTGTGTCCTCAATTCTAAGCCAATCACATGAGCGCGCCCCCACGAGGGTAGATTTATTGCGTTCATGAAACGCTACGCTTCATGTACGCATTTTGCGCAGTCCGGAGCTGACAGATCCATGGAGCCTGCCCGCAGGCGCTAATCTCAGGACACCTCCACTCTCAGTACATTGCCACTTTCCGAACAGGAAATGCACGCAAATACAAGCCTTTATATTATTAAGGTAAAGCGCCACTTTCCAACCATTGATGAATGCTTGTGTACACAAAAACGGCAGGCAAAAAGGGACGCATTTGTGTGTGCATTGAAAAACACAAGTGTGGATCCGGAAATACAAGTGTGAATCCTTTTGCTGATCATGAAATACAAATTTGAATCCTTCTGTGTGTGTGTATTATGACACTGTTCTGAGCCCATAGTTGACAGGTGACGAGCTGACAATAACCAAGTTATTGCAAGTCATTCTTTCAAACCCGTTTGAAAACTTGAATACACCTACCTATGATTTACAATCAATCAATTAAAGATACTTTTTACAATTTCAAAAACATTAATTAATTTCTCTGTAAAATAAACGAGACAAAGCCCTGTCTTTATAGAGTTTATATTCAATCTTTATCCTAAGATGTTATTAAGAACTATTCAACATAATAGAAGCCAGCAAAACATCTACATCCTTAAAACATTACCATGAAGTTGGCTAAAAAATAACCTCTAACACTTGGACAATGGACAATTTTCTGGTAAAAGCTCACCTTGCCCAGTGAGGACTGCACACATCAGGAGCGTCCACACCGTCCAGGCTGCCATCCTGTGCTGTCAATACATTTGTCAGTAAGCGCAGAGAGAGTCCCTATGATTAAGTCTGTCATTGTCACCCCACAGCTGATGTTATACGCCACTCCCTCCTCATAGCTGTTTTTCTTGATTCCTCAGCTGAACATTGAGTAACTCCATCCATAATTTTAAAAAACATGTTAGAGATAACATTAGTTAATATTTCTAGATAACCAATGAATGTATGACTTTATAATTGTCTAAATTATATAAATGCGACATGAGATTGTCTGGAAACCACCAACGATATTCAGGAAATATTAGGTGTTTCTTCTATTTTCCAATCTCTACTCTAAGCATTGTTGTATTGTATTTACCTTTCACCTATGAGAATAGTATTGAACTTCTAATCTAACACTAGGCAGAAGTAATTTTACCAAAATATCTAAATCAACCCTGTGATCCGCCATTGTTGTTGTTGTTGTTGTTGGCGAAACACATCAGCAATGACGTGGGTGACGCGGGGGGAGCAATAGAGGTGGGGAGAGGTGGGGCTATTGTGTCATCGTTATCAGGAAATAATCGTATAGGGCAGGGGTGTCAAACTCAAATACACAGTGGGCCCAAAAAAAAAAATCTGTACTGGTCGAGGGCCGTACTGGTTCAATGTTTACTGCAAAACTTATTGAAATGAACTTATTGCACATATTAAACCTTGAACTAACAAAGCTTAAATTATTGGCTATATTTTTATAGCCAATAACATTAAACATTAAATAATCAGTTGTATTAATTTCTTATGGCTCTATCTGCAGAGTCATTTCTTATGATTACATTTTTCCACAGGCCAACAACAGCTTCAAAAAAACAATTTCCCTCAAAGAAAAAAACAAACATGCCCTGTTGTTGTGAGAAAAAAGTGCAGAAGGAAACATCCATTGAAACTCAGTTTGCTGCTCTGTGATGCTAGTTCAAGCCAGATACTTGGCATGTCATCTTGGGTGCAAGTTCATCAATGTTTGGGGTCAGGCTCTGAGCTGAGGAGACCCTCAGGGTGAAGGTGTGTGTGCAATATAGCGGCGGGCCAGATCTAATAGTAATTAGAAATCATCCTGCGAGCAGAAATTAAATCCACCATGGGCCTGATTTGGCCCCCGTGCCTTTAGTTTGACACATGTGGTGCGTAGACACGGAGCCGTTTGGCCCCCCAGAGCGTTGCGTCTGCAGATCTACCCACCTTGGGACCTGTTATCGTTATCGTTATCTGCGTTTCCCTGTCGGCCTTGTGTGGCCGAACCGTCTATAAGATACTGTAGCGGAAGTAATTAGCATCTTTAGAGAAGACACTTGTGTTTCAAGAACATGAAATAGCTTTGTTTATGTAAAAATGTGGTTGCTACTAACCAGAATGATTTGAAATATGTGTGATCGTCACCCCACAGCGCCACTCCCTCCTCATACCTGTTTTTCTATATTCCTCAGCTGAACATTGAGTAACTCCATCCACAATTAAAAAAAAACATGTTAGAGATAACATTAGTTAATATTTCTAGATAACCAATGAATGTATGACTTTATAATTGTCTAAATTATATAAATGCGACATGAGATTGTCTGGAAACCCCCAACGATATTCAGGAAATATTAGGTGTTTCCTCTATTTTCCAATCTCTACTCTAAGCATTGTTCTATTGTATTTACCTTTCACCTATGAGAATAGTATTGACCTTCTAATCTAACACTAGGCAGAAGTAATTTTACCAAAATATCTAAATCAACCCTGTGATCCGCCATTGTTGTTGTTGGCGAAACACATCAGCAATGACGCGGGTGACGCAGGGGGAGCTGAGGTGGGGAGAGGCGGGGCTATTGTTTTCAGGAAATGATTGTAGGGCGTAGACGCGGAGCCGTTTGGCACCCCAGAGCGTTGCGTCTGCAGGTCTACCCACCTTGGGACCCGTTATTGTTATTGCCTTGTGTGGCCGAACCGTCTATAGAGAACTGTAGCGGATACCCAAGTTCCCATCAGCCAAAACACGTGGGTTTGCTATCCTGGCTCCAAAATGGTGGAATGAGCTCCCCATTGAAATCAGGACAGCAGATAGCTTGCACATCTTCCGGCGCAGACTGAAAACTCATCTCTTTCGACTCCACTTCGAGCGATAGAAATACTAACAAAGCACTTATATACTAACAAAGGACTGGCTTATCTAAAACCAGTTGAGTAGCACTTGAAATGTTTTAGCTCTATCAAACCTGATGTACTTATATGATTCTGTTTTCTTCAAGTTTGTTTCTTGTTGGTCGAATGCACTTATTGTAAGTGGCTTTGGATAAAAGCGTCAGCTAAATGCAATGTAATGTAATGTAACCTGAATGCTGATTGCCATACTTCACCATCCAGGTAAACAAGTTAAGTAATTAGCATCAGAGAAGATGCTTGTGTGTCAAGAACAGGAAATAGCTTTGTTGACGTAAAAGTGTGGTTGCTACTAACCAGAAGAATTTGAAATGTGTGGCCCAGTGCCACAAAAATACAGAAGTATTTTCAAATGTGTTTACCTTCACTATCGTGTGAACCTTGTTTTACACATCGAGCAAACTTTAAGCGAACAGCATATTTATTCAGCTAACCTGATGAGTGTGTAAAGCCAATATTTCCTATGTTCTCCTTAACATAGATTCCTAGTTATTTACTTTGTACCTATAGCAGCTTTACAAAGCACTCACTTGATTACTGTACTTAAGTACAATTCTGAGATAATTATATTTTCTATTTCCATATCCTTCTGCTTTGTACTTCTACACCATTACACTAAAAAAGCAAATGTTATTTGTACTCCAATATAGCCAGCTAATAACTTTAAGATTCAAAGTACAAAATATGATCAGCAAATATCTTTTTGATCCCTTGAAATCAATTCACAAGGTGCCGTGCTCTTGATCAGCTTGCATTGATTAAAAGTCTTAACCTTTGACAAATATACTGTTTCAAATCAAACATTACTTTAAGCATTGGCATTTTTAGAGAGACCAATAAAAACTGTTTGGGATGACCATCCAATTTAGTCTCATTTAAAAAGGTTAAATTATGTTATATCTTACCAATGGAAATGTTCAGTCAGTGCTTGGAGCAAGTTGCTTTGCCATCATGTTATTGTGTCGTGAGTTTGTGTGTTTTTTTCCCACTATACCATGACAGATATATGCAGGTAAAGGGGCATTTCTCAGAAAAGAAATGTAATCAGTCCACATTGTCTGTTTGTTTAGTAAATGCCAAAAACATAGTCAGCAGCTTTGTTCTTTGTAAGTAATATCCACTTCCTTGTTTTTTGTAATAGATTTCATATCGCAGAGGTGGAAAAAAAGTCTTTACTTAAGGGCAGGCCCGGTTCTACGGGGGTGCATAAGGGTGCATTGCACCCTCAGTTAAGTCGTTATGCACCCTCATTAAAAAAAATTAAAGTGAAAAAAAAAAAATTTAAGTAAAAAAATTATATATATTAAAAGTGAAAAATATTACATATATCATAACAATAATAATAATAAGAAAAATATGGTTGTAATAAAATTGTGGTTAAATAACATTGTCTGCTGCATTTATTTGGTGAATTTAAACGGTAAGTAACGTTATTATGTCAGGTGTGCGTGACCTGTGCCGCTGCGCGTTCGTCATCTGCAAGGTGCTTACACAGTAGTTAGTGATGGACATCAGAAAATGGTTAAAACAACCAGCCCTTATCGCCAGCAGTAACACTGCATCTACTGTAGTAGTAACAGTTCAGATGATGGGGACATTACGTTACCCGCAGCCACTGTCGTGGACACTAACGCCCGCCTCGCCGGCTTTGCCCGCCTCGCCCACGGAGGCGGAGCAGCCGCAGCTGTCTTCGTTGCCCCAAACATCGGCAGCCGGCAAGTGCCAGAGGACCTCGGCAAAACAGAGCCTGCCCAGGTATATTTAAAAAAGTACCCAAATCGCCTGTACAGTGGGTTAAGGCGCTTATTTTGCAGCTCATGGTTTCAAAACAGATTGGCTGGAATATTCATGTAAAAAAGATGCCACCTTCTGCTATGCATGTAGACATTTCGGTCTTGAAAGGGGAGTGATTTGTAAAATATCCATAAAGAAAAAGTTAATCTGTTTCCAGTTCTGTTTCATATGGGTGTTGAGAGATGTATCCATAGATCTCTTCATGCTGCTCTCAAAGTGCACCAGATTGATGCTTTTAACTTCAATATTTAAAAAGAAAATCTTCCCGGGGGTGCGTGCCCCCGGACCCCCCTAGAGGAGGTGAGGGCCCCCCTAGAGGAAGTGAAGACCCCCCTAGAGGGTGTTAGGTCCACTCCCAACTTATAAAAATAGCACTTTACCACTGCACCCTCTCTAGTCTCAGATGCACCCTGAGTCATTTTGTTCTGGAACCGGGCCTGCTTAAGGGTATATAGACTTGAATAAGATATTTGCTGTATCCAAAACTAAGTAATAACTTATAGGAGCGACTATTCGATTAGGTCTTTCATGAAATTGTTACGTAAATAGATATTAAGTTAACTGAGTTTAGAACACACTGATGGAAAACTTTATCTTTGGTTCTATAAGTTGTTAGCTACATTCAAACCAAACCCATTGTGTTTGCTGCCCCACCCTATTAATGTGACTGAAGTAGGATAAAAGAAGACAATAATAGTGATAACATAAAACATGTTTTTAAGGAAGTTCTTTAATGAAAGATTCTGAACATTTCACCACAACCTTCATTTAGAGCAGGGGCCGGCAACCCGCGGCTCTCGTGCCGCATGCCCTCTGCTCTGGCTCCCTTGAGATTAGACATAAATAAGAAGGAAAAGTATTTGTAGGACTATTTAAATGTTGTTGCATGGTTGAAAATGTTTCGTATCTTGTATTTTGAGGTGATACTGTGACACATAAATAAAAACCAAAACGGTTTTAATTAGGTCAACTAAAATATGCGTCACATCCTGCTACGGTCCCGCGCCAGCGCCTTTTCTTACAGGTGAATAACCTGACCCCCGGCTCCATGAGCGAACTATGGATAAATCAAAGAAAAGAAAAGTATCGGAGGAACACAGGATTTAATTCCGCGTGGACAGAGTTATATGCTTTCACAGCAAACGATGCTGGTCTACCGGTATGTTTGATATGTAGAGAGAAGTTGAAGGTGCTGCAGCCTTTACGTATCGAGGAAAAAAACGGAAGAGAAAGACAGCTGACGATCTTCAGTCATAATTCAATCAGTTAACTCTTTTTAGGGTGCAGCTATATGTTTTATTTATTTCAAAGTGGGTCAATTTTAATTGTATTTTTTTTCCTTCAAATGTGCAGAGGACTCCCCAAGTGCTGTGTTTTAATTTATTTTAAACCTGTATTTTATTTTAAATTCTCCTTATAAGAGTTATTTGTTTCTTATTATAGGTTTTATAACAGTTTTATAAATAATAAATGCAAAAAAACGGTAGTTTTTGTGAATGATATAACAATAAATACAACTTTATAAGCTATCAAATTATGTTTTGCGGCTCCAGACAAAACAGTAGTTGGAAAAGGAGGCAAAATGGCTCTTTTGGTCAAAAAGGTTGCAGACCCCTGATTTAGAGGTTAACATATTTAAAAGTAAAAAAAGAAAATGACAGCTGTCTCATTAGTCAGATGATTTTTGCCACATTTTATATTAAAAACCACTTAGGTTGGTGAGGTTTTATGGTGTCACATCATCATTTTGGCTCAGCAGTATATATTTATTTTGGCTGAAAAAATACCATACTTTAGAAAAAAGGACTTAGGATGAAACACCTATTTGAAATTGTTTGTAAAACTTCATTTTAATTCACCTTTACTATGGCTTAATGTACAAATTATTTGTAGACAAAAGAAAAAAAGAAACATAGTCGAGTTATTTCCTTTTCCATTAGCTTGTGTTCTTCGTCTAACCCTCATGTCCCTCCTCTCCTCCGACCAACCTGAAGTGCAATCAATCTTCAAACCTAATGAAAAGAATGAGAGTGTCAGGCAAAGAAAGAAGAGAAAACATGACAAACAGAAAGAGCAACAGAGACCAAACACAAACAAAGGGAACACATGAATCAACTCTTTCAAACACTTTAAAGTCTCTCTTTATTCTCCACCTGAAGCAAGAAAGCAGAGAGGGACAATGTAGCTAGCTTATATGATCTCAACACAAGAAATTAACGTGTTCTCTGACTGATGTGTGTTGAAAAGTGCAAAGTCAGGCAATCTAAAAAGCAAATCAAGTCAATGCAGATCAGGATGAAACACCTTTTCTTTCAGACGCCAAGAACGTGTCCTGGCTAAAAATTAACCTCAATCAGAGGATCTAAACAGAGGAAGACTACAAAGATAGACAGCCTACACAGAGCGAGAAACAAGCCTTTTCCCTGTTTATATCCTCTTTTTCTCCAGATTAAACACCACACTAAATTCTCTGCACGATATAAAAGAGTGTTAGTCTCGCCTAAGTGTTTGCCCACATAAGCTCAGTGGGATCACCCTCTCCGTTTGTTCTTAGCAACACTGCACCAATGTAAAGTAGCCCCAACATCTTGGCCGGAGGCCCGTGTGAATTTTAAGTGACCTATTTGCCCACTTGTCCCTGCACATCTCCCTCCTTCTCCTCAGTCCTGTGGGGCTTGCTTATTTAAGAGGACATACACATATCAAGGGCCTCCTTTCACTGAGGCCCTGGGACAATATTTCTTATTTCCCATCTGGCAGGACAAGCCCGCCCCCTGTCACCTTGTTGCTCTATATAAGACAGCTAAAGCACCAGATGATAAGAACCTGATCTCAAGACAAGCCTGGCCATGCGGTGTAAAGTCCTCGTCCATGTCTTCCTCTTGACTCTCGTAAAGCATGGTGAGTATTGTGCCTTTACACTCACCTGTTTACAAAGGCCATATTGTTGTTTCTTCCCCTAATGACCGGGTTTGCACAGGTTTGAGCTGACCAAGGGAAATTGGAAATATTGATTCTGTGCTCTCTCGGATGGACTCTGAATGTGTAGGCTTGTAACAGAGGTTCTTTAAAGTTTTATAGTCCCTTTGTAAATCATTAGGCTGAGAAGATCCTAAAGTGGTTCACTGGGTCGGAGTTGAAATACTTGGAAAAGTACAAATGTTGGTCAGACATGTCAGTGTCAACATTTACTAGACCTTTATAATTTCTTGATTTGTTGGGACCATTACAAGAATCAGAGCATTGTGTAAGAGATAAGATAAGATAGTACTTTATTGATCCCAATTTGGGAAATGTTTGAATTGAATTATTATTTGCATACAGTGTTATAGGCTGTTACAGGATTGCTTCATGCTTTGAATTGGTTTGATAAGACTTTTGTTATTAACTTTCTGTGATATGTCAGGAATGACCCACAACTGCTCATGCAAATCTGGTTATTTTAAAACATCTTTGGGATGTATATGACATGACATGTGGTGACATGAAATGTATTATTGCAGTTTAAAATGCTTTAAAAGACAATTGTATCCCTGTTGCACAGCCCCACGGTCTGATTAAAAGCTAAATTATTATGCAAAATTAAAAGTCACTGTTTACATCCAAAATGGCACACTCTGTAATG
This sequence comes from Notothenia rossii, assembly GCF_949606895.1. Taxonomy (NCBI): domain Eukaryota; kingdom Metazoa; phylum Chordata; class Actinopteri; order Perciformes; family Nototheniidae; genus Notothenia; species Notothenia rossii. The sequence continues at coordinate 9,719,981 of NC_136910.1, forward strand.
TTATTTCAGCTAGAGGATTCAGGGATGGTAAATAGTGGAAAGTATATGATGCATGATGTTTGTTGCCAAATAGTTGGGCCTGAGTTCTTTTATTGCCAAAAACAAACACCTAAGTGTAGCATGAGTCATGTCTGTTTTTAACACTTATTCTTTTCTTTACTTTCACACTGCTATGATCGGCCCATTTATCACACTTCACAAGAGGTGCAACATACACACTTCACCCCACACACACGTTTGACACGATACCAGCCGACAAGTATTTAGAGTACTTGTTACTTATTAAGCTGATTGGGTGGCTAGACAATACTGAAAGGCTTTATATTTACCAGATTCAAGGAGGTAGAGCCTAGTGTGTTTACGGTTTGCGCTGAAAAGAAAGAATGTGGAAAGAGTGGAACATTTAATAAAACTCAAACCCCTCACATCAGTGAGATGTTAAAAAGCAAACTGGACATGAGTGTTTGTTGTTGCTGTTGTGGATCCTGTGTTGTTCTAATGACAGGCCTATAGTCTTGTTGCTCTAATGACAACAACTTTCAACCCAGTCTCACGTCATTTCATGTTATAGTCACAAAATTAATTTAATCTATTGATTCGTGTTCACCAACATGATTTTTCGTGTCACACAGAACAATTAAAAGCAATGTATTTCTACTGGTAGTATATTTTGTGCCTGCACCACGTCTTTTTGTCCGGTCGGGTCTTGGAATACCAGAAGCTGTGTGGTTCATAAAAAAAAAATCTTACTCAATATCTTACCCTAAGCCTAACCCTTTTATTTTAAATTGTATAATGTCGGAGTTTTTTTGCCGTCCGCGAGGATAATTTGTTATTATTTGGTGCAGGCACGAAACATACTACCAATATAAATATATTGCTTCTAAAATCGTTCTGTGTCAGAATACTGAAATCTGTATTTTTTTGTATCTCTTTTCCCTTCAAATTTGTTATTATTTACATTGCTTTTAAAATAGTTCTGTGTGACATGAAAAAAATGCGAAAATCGTGTTGGTGAACACGAATCAATAGATTCATTTCGTGACTATATCACGAAATGCCCTGAGACTGTTGCAACATTACATCATGTGTTTAGATCTTGTAGATTTTCTGATAAAACCACTCAATTGCTTGTCTGTTATCTGTTTATAATTTAGCTAGAAAAAGTGTCATTCAGGAGGTATCTAACTCAGTAATGTCGCCAATATCTATCTCAGTTTTTTAAGTTAGCTAAATTAGCTAAGTTAGCTTAGTTAGCTTACATTTCTGGTCACAGAACAGCAAGTAAGACTGTGAAAGCCAAACTCTTGCATTATTAACTGAACAAAGGTAGGTTTTATTGCTTATGGATTGAAATTATCCTTTGTAAGAGATTATTGTGTAATTCCTTCTTTCAAAGGACACAATTGCTTTGCAAGAGTTACACAATATAACGTACAGATTAGGCTAGTAATTATTACCTGACAGCTGACGCAGAAGCGTCTTAAAAAACTGTTAAAAAAACAAAGCCGCGTTATTTAGGATTATGCTCGAACATTAACCAAATATTAAAAGCTTCATTGTAGTGGCCCTCCTGCACTGATTCAGTGGCCGGACATTGTAGAATAAATATACTATGGAAAGACTGACTTTAAGCAAACATGTATGAAAAACTCTCTGAAAAATAGACTGTATACAAGGAAAAAGAAAACCTGTAAATGTGGCGTAGTGTTGTCCCGTTTTGTCCTCTTTTTTCTATGTATTTGTGTATGTTGTGTATTTGTTAATGAAAAAAAGAGTTTAAAAAAGCTTTATCTAACAAAAAGTAAATGTGGTTTTGCAGAAAAGACAATCAATAAGCGATGTTTAGCAAAGGCTCTGTATTTTCTCTGCATCTAAACTTTATTTATCTGTTTACAGTGTCGTCAACTGAAATACAGGTCAGCCCAAATACAAATGCAGTCCTCCCCTGCAATGTGACGTTCCCTCAGTCTGCAACGGTGGACAAAATTGAGAAATCTCTCATCAATGTCAGCTGGATGAGTAACGGCTCGGACATCGCCTCTTCTAGAGAAAAAGTGACGAAGATAAAGGAAGGCTTCAGTTGGGACATCAATAATTTCGTCAATGGAGACTTTTCACTGACCGTCCTCAGAGCTGGACTCAGCCTGCAGGGGGTGTATGAATGCACCGTCAGCTACAACTCCACAATGCTGCACTCCAGCAATGTTACATTAAGTATTGTTGGTATGTTATTGTTCACTTTTTTAGATGTATTTGCTCATTTAAAGCCAAAGTTTGGGTTGGTTCAAGTGGGATCCTATGAGGTACTTATCCACATTGCCTACAGTCGATGAAAGTCAACATGGCCCTTATTTGCAGTGATGTATGGCTGTGTACAGGAACAGCAGTAAAACATATTTTAGCCATGAAAAAAGGGCTACACAAAAAAAACAACATCAGTACGCTATATTTGGGATGTTTTCATCGCTTTACCTTGCTGACATTGGTGAATCCAGACTAATCAAAGCCACAGAACACTAGAGACAGAAATTATGTTTTTGTCAATGGAGTCTGGCTTTGATGAGATAATATTCAGTTTAAAAATGGCTTTCTCACAGCAACTTAAAGCAGGGAAAATATTCCATACATTTGCTTTAACTGATATTGATATCTCAGATGGGCCTTTCTTGCATTGCTGTGCATTGCTTTGCTTCTGTGCTTTTACTCTTGTTTGTTTCTCCAATCTGTGGCATGCATCCTGCCAATGGTTGTAGGTTTGCACCTTATACAACCTCACTTTAATCCCACTAAACTATCCCTTACAGTGCTTTTTTGAACGGAACAAATCAGCACTTTTTACCTCAATTTCTTTCACATCTTCTCCTTTAGCTTCACCGACCCTGTCAGTCCCTCAGCAGTGGGTGGTGTTGGAAACAGAAAGCCAGCTTAAATGCCACGCAGATGCTTTCTATCCTCCTCCTGTGTCTTTCTCCTGGACCAGAGATGGGCAATTGGTTCAACCTCCCCACCAGGTTGAAGGTGAACTGACGTCAAATGGGTTTTACACGGCTGTGGGCAACATGACCTTCTACCCATCCCGCGAGGACCAGAATGTGACCTTCGGCTGCAGAGTGTCACATAACAGCAGCTTTCAAGAGCTTGATTTCCAACTCAACATCACTTGTGGGTGACACAAGGACACATCACATTTTTATTTCATGTAAAACCAGAGTAACTACTTCAGTCAATTGATACACTTCAAACTATGCGAACAGTTAAAATGTAATTAAGCCTACGATGAAGCCAAAATATTTGAGGAATGTTTTCTTTCTCTTCAGATCTTCCAGCTGTTAAACTTTCTGCCGTGTCCTCACACTCCAGCAACATTCCCCTCACTCTTTACTGTGACTTGGAGAGTTTCTACCCAGAGGAAGTGTCCGTGTCCTGGCTTCAGAACGGCACAGTGCTCCCTCAGCCCCCCGACACTGAGCAGAACCCCGATGGGACCTACAGAGCCAGACACTACTACAATTTGAGCCCCGAGCAGAGGGGGCAAGGGGGGAAGGTGGAGTGTGCAGTGAACCAACCTGGGGTGATGCAACCGATCAGTGGCTCGGAAAACCTGGAGACACTGGACCCCAAAGGTATAAGATTTTCTACATTTGTATAGGTAGAGTGGATTCAAGGAACAGGTCACACCCATTTGAGACAAGCATTCTCTCTTTGGAATATGGATGGTTAGATGGATTGTAATCAGATGCCGGAAACTGTAAAAAAAAAAATTAAAAAAAAAAGCATGGAAGTCTTGCTGCCCAGTAACTACACTTTTGTGTTTTTGAGGCACATTTTGCAACTTTTTTGTCTTTTTCTTGGTTTTATTTAAAATACAAATTTTCTTCTTCTCATTTCTCTTAGATGATAATCCCGTTTTAAATAAATCTGCCAAAGCATCTGTGGCTATGATGAGTATTTCCATCGTGCTGGTGTTCCTGCTCTGCTTTGGCTTTTCTTGGAGGAGGAGGGATGGTGAGACCCCACTGTGACCCTTTAAATTATAACATTATGATATGAACATGTTTTTTTGTTGATTTATTTGAAGGCTAGAGAGCCAAGAAACTTTGGGTAACATAATCATCTTGTTACCACTTACTGTGATCCATATTGAAACCCCGATGTGGGGAGAAACACATATTTAGTAAGTAAGGTTATTCCAAAAACACAGGTACTTTGTTCTTAAAAAAGGAGCCCTTGCCCAGCAGGTAGTGAGTAATGAATGCCTTGAAATGATATTGCACAGTGTTGAAAGCAAACCCTGCAAATTATTGCATGATTGCTGCTACCTCAGCCCCCCTTTCCTCCCACTGACTTCTGTATATTTCTTCCCCTTCAGAGAAACAGAAGTCTCTGAGTGTGTCAGGCATCATCCTCCCTCCACGTGTGATAGTGGGTCACAAGGGCAGGGTGACAGTGAGCATTCAGGGTAGGCGGGTGGACCGAGTCGAGACAGTTTGGTTCCTCAATGACACCCCGATTTCTGACACGTCAATAACAGGTACAGTATGAGAGATTACACACGTCCAGATAAAGAGCGGTTACTTGGAAATCCTACTTTGACCCTGTCTGACAAAGTTTGCCAGCACAGCAGAAGTTTCTGATTATTGATTTACTCTAAAGAAACACTTTTGGGATATGTGCTTTTTTACTGTCTTTTTGAGAACTAAAATACCACACCAATGTCTCAATTTGAGGAAAATATGATGCAACCGGCAGCAGCTTTTACCAAACGCTCACTGGTTGGCATATGTATCTTTATCTATTTATCTAGCACCAAACCGAAAACAGTAAGACAACAAACTGTGTTTTTATGTATGTGCCAATCTATCTTGAATTGGAATTCCTATGAGGTCATCCAGCAGACACATACTTCACATGTGTTTTGTACAGATTAAACAAACAGATAAAACCTGTCTAGGGGGTTATCTTTTTAATCTTTGGAGGTAGCCAGCTGGTTCTCTCTGTACCCAGTCTTTATGCTAAGCTAACTCTTTTAAAGTGACCACAAAATAAAAAAAATCGAATAAAAAAACGAAATCTCACCTCTAGTGCTGTTTATCAATCTTATGGTTTGAGTTATAGAGTGCTGGAGATAGCAGGAAGTATGCATCTACTCATGGATGTTAGGCCCTGACTGTACAAGGTGTGGCATCCTCTTCCGTTAAGCAGTAAAGTTAGTTCTAGTTTTCCTGCTAATTCAGGGAAGCCCATTTGCCATGAAGAGATGCACACTTTCTATTGTGCTGTGATACAGTAGGCCTATAAGAGAAAATACTTCATAAACGAAACTACTCTCAATAAAGACTGTTGATTATCTTGAGTATAAGGTCATGATTTCTGAAAAGAGATATTGCTGTTGAGTTTGTCAAATCTATTGTTTCCTGCTATGAGCACCTCAAGCCTCTTGCAAAATGTAAATGTGTTGAAGTCAAAATATTACATTAAAGTGAATGATGCCACACAAAATATATTTTATTTGAGTGGCAACTTCTTTTAAAACATGCTATGTTTTCTCTTTTACACATAATTCTGCTAACAATTGACCATATTACACACATAGGAACCTCCAAAGCTAACTTTAACTGCCTCTATAACCCGCTAACCACCATCCATCTGCCCTACGGTCTAACTCTCACGTCCACAGCCTCAGAGAAAGGCCCTCTGCTGTCCCCCAGAGGAGAGATGGGCTACTACAAGCTGCACACTCAAGGACCCCTGCACTCATCTGGAAGTGATACTCAACAGCTGATCTCCTCGCTCACCTTCATCCCCCAAATTTCCATCCACAAGGGTGCCGTTTTGAAGTGTCAGGTGTCCTACATGGGCAAAGACAAGATCGTGGTGGAAAGGGTGTCAGAGAAGTTTACAATCCTGTGTAAGAAAACACTTTCTTTTATTCATTTTATCTCTGATTTTCTATAATGTCCACCATTTATGGATGTTTTTGGAAAACTTTGTCTTTTAGCCGCCCCAGAGGTTTCAGAAATCCAGCTTGCAGAGACACCAAATGACTCTGGTAAAGTTTTTCCTTCTGCTGTTGTTCAATAGGCTATGTGTAAAATATTCCTGGTTGTGAGAAGATACATGCCTGTAACTTCTGTCTTCCAGATGTCATCAGTATGACGGTAAGGGCTTCACATTTCCATCCGGACGTCATCACCTTCCGCTGGTTCTGCCAGGGGAGTGAGCTGAGACCCGTGGCATCCCAGGCTTCGTCCTCCCCTCAACCCAATTCAGAAGGCTTCTTCTCAGCCTCCAGCCAGTGTAAACTGCCCCAGAGTGAACTGGAAAAAGGAGGCACTAAAGTGTGGGTCAGTGTCCACCACATCGCCCTGAAGCAACCAGTCACCCGTGAGACCAGGGGTAAGAAACAGGAAAAGTAACACAATTAAACAATTAAAAAAAAAAAAATCTTACATCTCCACTTTATCTCCAGGCTTCATGAAAAGGCCGTGTGTGTCTGAAATCGTCGGCTCCACGTCTTCCCCAGAGCCGACCCTTGGATGTGAGATCACAGATTTCTACCCCCCGAACATATCAGTCACCTGGCTGAAGCTCAGGGAGGGAGAGCAGGATGACAGAGAGGAGGAGGTGATAGAGGGAGAAGAGATGTGGGGCCCCGTTCAGACTCATCCGAGACTCTACAGGGCCACAGCCACTTTGAAGAGAACGGCAACAAATCAGGACAAAAAGAAGAGACAAGGAGGGATTATTTGTAGAGTGGAGCACTGTTCCCTACAAGAGCCTATTGAGAAACTCTGGAGCAATGTTGACATTGGTATGGATCATTATAGGCACTTGTAATGTCAACAACCTTTGATGTTGTATGGAGAAAGAAGAAAAGAATAACACCTGCTTTTATTCTCTCTCATTCACTTCCACCTATGTTTGCATTCCCTCAGTCGCTCCCGCCATTCCTCCAGCGATCTCGGTCTGTTGGAGCAGTGAAGGGGTCGGGGTGTTCTCTCTGCTGTTGAAGGGAGGTCACCCTAAGGTCAAGTTACTCTGGGCGGCGGGAGGATCCACTCTTTCACCGCTGGTTTCCAACGAGACAGAGGAGATAGGAGACGACGGACAGAGGGAGATGAAAAGTGTGTGTGCCCTGGAGAGGTCCACAAGCCTGGCCATTCAGATGAACAAACAGCCTGAGAGAAGGAGGAATGGACATGCACTAAGTACGTGTCATTACTCTTTTTAACATATATAAAGAATTTATTCAGAATTCCTTTTCTCTGGTGCCATTTGCTCTACTTGCCCAAACTTGCCAATGCAGTTCATCAAAAATGTGTTATACAACAATCTTATAAATCAAAATGAGTTTACTCTACATAAGGGGTCCATCAATTCTGTCAAAACAGTTGTCTTTTGTGGCTTTTGAGAATATTGAGAAGCCTGGGGAAAGTATGCAAGTTTTAATAGTGGGCTATTCTACAAAGTTGTGGATTGGGCTTTAAAGATAATTTTTTGAGAAGATCTAATGTAAAAAGCTGTCCCCGATGCATAGTCCACCCACTGTTGTTGACTTTTTACCTTACTTTTATTGATCTTTCTGTACAAGTGTCACAATTTCTATTTAAGTGTCTACTGGTGGTAAAGCGTTGAGTAGTTGCAAAAAAAAGGCAGTAATAATTCAACAGAAAAGTTTAAAACATTGTGCAAGAGAGGTTTGTAGACTGAATGGATTATAAATCTCCTTTTTGAGATATCAGAAGTCATACTTAAAAAACAAAATTGATAGTTAAAACAAAGATTGCATAATTCATTAAAGTTTCATGATTAAGCAGTAATACAAAATGTATAGCAATGTACTATTTCCATCGGAATGCTGGCTATTTTCGTCTATAATCTTGTTTTACCGTTTACAGAAACTAAAGCTGCCGTCACAGACCCTGACGCTGAAGGAATAGAGTACATTGATGAAAAAGTGGATGTAGAGAACAACAACATAGACAGGGACGAGGACACACAGTCAGAGGTGGACGAGGACAGTGACAAAGAAATGGAGGAAGACCCGGGAGCGCTGCACATCAACAGGGTCAGCGTGAGCAAGACTCCCAGAGAAAATGAGAGGGCACGTTTGAGAGTCAGCCTGGAGATCACACACCCTGCACTCAAGCTTCCTGTTTATCGAACCTGGACAGGTAAAACACTGCAAAAAACACATTTAAATGTACATGCACACATCATAGAGACTTCAACATTTAACAAAAACACAAAGCAGGAAATCTAAATGAGCCAAACGTGATTTTAATGTAACAGGAAGTTTGTACATGGTCTTTTTTTAAACTTTAAATCTTGTGTCTTCTCTCTTTTCAGAGCCCAATGAGGAAATGTCATCTTCCGCATGAAACCTCTTATAATGCCTCTCTATTTTATAATGCATAATATATATAATATAGAACTTTAGTAAGGTAGTAATCAAGTTTTATGATATCCAACTGTCTGATGAGGTGTTTTTTATTTATTAGTTTGTATAGTCTTAATCAGTCATCCATTACTTGTTTTTTCTACATCTTCATGATTTTTTAAAATGTTCAAATTTTTGTACAAAGTATTTTACAAGAATAATCAATTTCTGTGGATTTAGTTTATAAATCTGCATAGAAAAATAAAACAATTTCTAGAAGAAATGTTTCCTTGGATTTTGTTTTTGTATGAAAAGATTCAACAGGCAGAGATACTATAGTGCTCTCTGTTGTTGTTCAACCAATGAAATGACTTCTCATTTTAAAAATACACTTCTGTATTTTTTCTGTTGCACTCCGACCACAGGCTGTCACTTCACTGCGAGCAGAGGAGGTACTGCGTGGTTGACCCGAGTATTTAGATATTGTTTAGTTTAGAACTTCCTCTTCTCGGAATATCAAATACGTTTACGGTTGTCGATAAGTGGAAACATACATTTCACAAAATACACGTTTTTATTCTTGGTATATTGAATACGTGTTTGCATTTTGTGTCCTGTAAATTCTAGCAACTTCCAGAAATAGTAAAGTGTCATGTTTTTCTTTCTTCTAAATACATATGCTACATGACCAATAAAAAGCCATCTTGTTGTCATGAACAGACAGTTATAGTACAAAATAAGATATCCATGACATTCTAAAACAAATAAAGGCCAAATAAAACTCAACAATTATGATTTATTGATGTCACAGGGAGAGATTATTAAATAAATTGAAATGTAAAGTAACTAAGAGGAGTAAGCCTTTTGCAGAAGAGTTGCAACACGTGGCAATAATCATAAATGCTTGAAGGGTGGGCAGCTTGTGAAAAACCGTTGAGCAATGCACCCCTGTGACATCATAGACCCACAATGGAAAGTTTTAAAAATGGATCAACAGATATACCTGGTCATTCTTATATCAAACATCAACCAGATCTATCTGGATCTATAAAAGGACTGATTCAACTATTCCCACATATATTACCCAACATCCGTAAACCGAAATTAAGTTAACTTCAGCCACCATGAGCTGCTAAGTAAGTAGTTGGCAGCTACTTATTCATTAAACTTTGTTTTTGTTAAAGAAAATTATTTCATGTTGAAATATGTCAGACTGCTTTGAGCACATCTAAAGGCTACAGTTGTTACATCTAAGGAATGTAATATCAACGGATGTTAGCAAAGATTAAGATTTGTTTGTTTAGGGAAATTGGTCCTAATTGGCTAGGCTACAGCCATAGCTTCTCATGAGTTCCTGTGTTTTTCTACCATGATTGTAACTGAGATCAACATTCACCCCTGCTGTTGGTGAGCACAGCTATATTGAAGAAATCCTCCGTGTCTCACGTGCACACTTGCATGACTCATTATTGGAGTCTCTTTGCACATCCGTAAACTCTGCAGCATTTAGTGCAGTGGCGACTCTCAGCTGTGTTGATCTCCTCTTCCTCATAATAATGATACCCCGGACGTATGTCTGTAAACGGAACTGAGCTATCAGCGGAGGAGTTCGATGGAGTCAGCTGTCGTGTTTTAGGTAAATTAAACCTCCATAGCGGTCACATCCAGAGGAAACTGAGTCAGATCTTCAGAGACTGAAACGAGGAGGAAGTTTGAAAGATGGACAACGAAGACAGTCCCATCGCCAGGGTGGAAAGGACTCTCTGGACAGTCTGGGTGAGCTGCTGCATCTTCTAAATCTCAAACGTGGGATTTGTGAAGTGCTTACATTTTAATGTCAGGAGAAGTGAAATGTGTCGGCAAAGTCTCTCTCTTCCTGTGTCCGTGAACGTCTCTCTCTACCCCTCACCCTCTCTCTCTCTCCCTCTTACTAAAATTCAAACTTTATTGGCATGAACATGTATCAGAAACATGATACAACAGTAAAATATTAAACAATATTGTACAATGAAAAGTCAAGGAAAGAAGCTGTATGGGCATTATCAACCAAATCAAAATGATGATAGTGAAAATAATATGTTGTATAAATAAAAGTTCACTCACACTTATTCACTTACACAATGAAAAAATAAAATGAAATTCCATCCTTCACATTATGGATGAAAAACACATCAAACTAATGTAATATAAATAGTGAAGAACAAGTATGAAAGCATAATTAAAAATCTCTCTCTCTCTCTCTCTCTCTCCTGTGTGGGTCATACGAGGCGTTAAATGTAAACCCGAGTATGATGTACACAACAGATCCAAATTTGGACACCCAAACATTATAACCCTAATGTGCTCTCCACAAGCTTTATTTATTTATTTACAGGTCTGTTAATTCTTTTTATAATTTTTCTGACACTTTCACAAAACGTGAATGGAGAGAAGAGTTCGCTACCAATTTCAGGGCATATAAGCAGCTGCAATCCCGAATGATTGCAAACTGAATTTTGTATATATATTGATTTGAATAGTTGCTTGTCACTCATATTTTGCGTCATCAGCTGATCTGCTGTACACTGATTTAAAAAGAGTTTTTTTCCAGGGAAATAATTAGGAATGAATGGACCTGTAAAATAAAACATTACTTTACTTCCCTCATTCAGCCACTAGAGGATTAGTGACCTGTTGTTTTGGTTGATAAGGCCTGCACTAAACCGCAGACAACATTAGCAAAGAGCAGCTGAACTACAGCAGCATTTAGTTAACATAGAGACGGTTAAAGAGGAGTTCAGTTTAGTGAGAAAAGCAAATGAGAGCTAAAGGGAAACTCACATTCATCAGTTCTCTTGAGAGATTACACCACATAAGTGCTAATGTTTCCGAGGTGCAATGTGAGGTTGAGGTTTTTGCAGGCCGGGGGAGATCTTAACACCAAACTCAGATAACCATTTATAGACATTGCTTTGTGTATGGAGGCATTGTTATGTTGAAACAGGAAAGGGCCGTCCCTAATCGTAGCTGCAAAGCTGGAAGGAAACTAAATAGCCTTGTATAGTGTAACATTAAGATGTCCCTTAGCTAGAACTAAAGGGGTTACCCCATACCATGAAACACAGCCTTAGGCCAAATGCATAGGAAGGTATTCAAACAGGGGGGGTCATATTTTGATTACAAATAACAAATGTTCATGATATGCATAATGGGGACAATATGTGTGGATTCATCAAAAACATAAATAATCCATCAAATGTGTCTTATTTTGTCTCCTTGTTGTTCTCAGAACTATATAACTGGGGCTGTGAACAGATTCCTCAGGCCAGACCCTGCTGACATCTCCAACAACGACCCAAATTCCATTAATGAACCTGAGGTTGACGGGGGGTCCGCTCACATTGATCACACAGATATTGAAAGCGGGGTTGATGAGGAACAGTCTCTTCCCTCAGCCTCTCTGCTAAGCTCATCCCGACCACTTGTTGCCTGGGATCATTGCACCACAAACATCGACCTTAGGCCTGATAAAGAAAGCGTGCGGTACAAAACCCAGTCCAGCAGAGGCAGCGAGAGTAATGACTCTGAAGAAGGTCAGGGCACGAGAGAGGAACCATTAGAACAAAAAGGAAATGACAATGCAAGGCTGCAGGGCACAAAAGAAGATGGACAAGAAAAAGACGAAGATCAGAAATTGCACACTCATGGACAAGATGAGACGCCGGAGAATAGAGAGGATGAAGATGATGCAATCACCCGGTCATTAAGACATACAGGTGATGCAATGAGTGAAGACATGGCGCACAATGAAATAAAAACTGGTGATGACCAAAATAAGAAGGCTATGACACCAGAGGATCGACGAAAAATGGATGAGACCATTCAAGAACAGGAAGAAGAGGAGCATGGAGATGAAGATGTGCAGGTGGAAGACGGTGAGGTAAACTTGATCACAGATTGCAGTCTAGATAAAATGGACGTAGAGGAGGCTAAGCTACAGAGGAATGAGGCAGATAGAGAGGCGACGCCTGAGGAAGTAGAAAACAAAAATGGTGCGTCACAGCTGGCCTCTGAAAATGAGAACAAGTTTAATGAGAGAGCAAAACAAGTCTGTGAAGAGTTCTCAGACGATGACAAAGATTTCAAGGAAGACCCAGGCTTCTTTTCACTTCATGTTGAACCCCAAAGAAACCAAAATAAAGATGGCATCCTGTCTGAGGAAGAGCTTAATGTCGTGGAGCAAGAGCATGCTATGGCTGATAGAAGGGAAAGTGATAAAGCTGAGGAGGAGGAGGAGGAGGAAGAGGAGGAGGAGGAGGGGGAGGAGGTGTTGGAGGTGGAGGAGGAGGAGGAGGTGTTGGAGGTGGAGGAGGAGGTGTTGGAGGAGGAGGTGTTGGAGGTGTTGGAGGAGCAGAAGAGCACATTGGATGAGGGGGATGTCAAGGAAGAAAGTGTGAGTGAGGCTACAAACAACCAGACAATAGATGAAGCATCGGAGGAGGAAGACAACATCAAAACAGATACGGAAGACCGTCAAGAAGCAGATATATTAGCTGAATGTGTTACATGCAGCGAAGAAGATGAGCAGAATGATAAAAAAGAGCCACAAGCAGCTGAATTCACATATGGAGAACAGGAGGATGAGGCGAAGGATACTGAAACCAAAACAAAAGAGACAGAAAGCCATGTGGTCGATGAAAACTCTGATGTCACAACAACACACTTTTCAGTAGAGTTTGATAAAGGTCAAGAAGAGGAGGAGAGGCTCTCCAGTGAAGTAGTCCACGAGGAAAGTTACATGGAAATAGCATGTACAACCACCTCAGTTACGGTAAGAACTGAAGGCGAGACTGGAGAGGAAATGAGCGGAGAGTGTAAGGATATTCCTCTGGGGATATGTGAAGGCCAGCTTGTTGTGTCGCAGGAGCTAAGCTCTCCAACACGTGAGGAAACACAAGTGGGAGTTCCTGACTTCAACAATAAGCCAGATGAAGACACAACACAAAGGTTCCTGGAAGAAGGGGATTGCGAGGAAATCCTGGGCAGCCAATTACCAGAAGAGGTGGAGGGCAAAAAGTCGGAGAGCCTTCAAAACAGTGGCTCCAGCACCGTAGCTGACTATTTACTGGAGAGGGAGCGAAGGGAAGAAGGAGAAGAAAGCACGAGAGACATTGAGAACAGCTTTGACGACAGGCCAACAGAAGACACGGAGAAACAACTTCTCGAAGCAGCGATTCAAGAGTCAGGACATTTCTTTGAAGAAGAGGAAAAGGAATTACTGTTGGTCTCAATGAAGTCGAGGATCTTACACTCAGAAAAGGAGCTTGAGTCCCACATCAGCCTAACAGACGAGAAGACAGAAGAGACACAAGATGGGACTGAAGATCTTTTGGTTGAATTTGACTTAGAAAAAGGGTCATTTGATTACAAATTATCTGATCAAGTAGGCAGTGAGGCGAGAGAAGCTGTCCCAGCAGAGGAAGTGGTCTGGTCCACTGATGAAACTGTCCTCGAGTCTGAAATAGAGACAAGCTTCTTCCAGGAATCTGTAGATGCCCGAAACTCGAAGCAAAACAAAAACATGACTCCTAGTGTTTTAGATAACGTGACTGACTTTGAATTCTTAAAACAGCCAGAAGATATTGGGCATAAAATACTTTTAGAAATGCACGATGCAGGGATAGATGTGGAAGAAATGGGTTATGGAATCGAACAAGAGGCCGAAGAAGATGTAATGCAGAACAATAGTAAGTTGGAGATTTTACATCAGAAGGTAGAGGGGATTGCAGAATCTGAAGTGGAGGTGAGAAATCAGCTATCAGATGAAGCACTTCAGATAACAAAGGAGGAGATGTTGACTCAAGACGCCGGGGACTCAAAGACAGCTGAGTCTAAACCAAAAGATATGAGTGTGTTGTCAACAGAAGACATGGCTGAGTATGTGACAGAATCAAAAGGGAGTTATGATGAAGAAACAGTCTGCTCAACGAGTGGACGTCAGGATGTGATCGATGAAGAAATCCTTGATTTGTGGATACAAACGGCTTTGTCAAAGGACACGGAAGGCATACAACAACAAGACGAACCAGAGCCCAGACGTCAAATTGAGCTTTCCAATGAGGAACAAGATGAAATATCATCAGTTCAGACAGAGAATGATAAAGGGCAGCTTGTGGCATCAAATTTAAAGGAATCTGAATTAGTGAGTGACACAGAAACGTCTTCATCAACAGTAGAGTCTGGATTTTCAGACCAGTCTCTCAGTGAAGGGGGGGAAACTCAGCTGCTGAAATCAACTAGTGCTGGGTCATTTCAGGGCATATACGACATGTTGGTTAATCTGTCAGAATCAGCAGACTTAACTGAATTGTCAACACAACAACTTTACTCCCAGGATATATTGATGGAGGAAACAGCTGAGACAGGGCGATCGTATCTGAAAGAAGAGAAATCAATCACAGAGACAGGATTTCAGCCGGATGCAGGAGTCCCGTCACCAGACGCTGGACATCCATATCAGGAGTCCGATAAAGCAAGAGAAAAATCAGATGATGATAGAGCTATATCAGGGGAGGCTGACACGGTATCACAGACAGACATTGAGGCTGAGGTTACTGACTGGAAAGACACAAAAGAGGCAGACCCTCTATTCAAAGAGGAGAAACCAGAAAGTGAAGATGGGCCTCTTCAGAGATCTGTCTCTCCAGATGAAATTAAACATATCGAACCCGGACGATCCCGAAGTGGCTCAGAGGCTTCTTCTTCAGGGGAGGACATAGTGATGACAGAATCTGGCTCACAAGGCGACACTGAACCACCACTTCGATGGTCAGAGGTTGAAGCTGAATCGTTACCTGAGCCAAATGAAGTGGAGGTGGGGAAAATGCTGATGGCAGAGTATGAAGATCTGTTGGAGGTATTGTTGGAAAATAACATATATGACCAGACAAATGTCTTATTAAGTCATGAGTAAAATCAGGCAGTATTCCTAAAATACGAAGATCTGTTAAATGAGCTGTTTGTCATTGCAGGTGGACTCCGCTGCGCTTGACTTTACTGTGCAAAGGGCAAGAATTTCTGTTAAAGACCCTCGCGTAAGGCCGCCCAAAGACCCCCGCTCCCTCCTGCAGATGCCCTCAGTGGATCCCACACCGTCTCCACGTCTGCCAGCCAAAGTCCCTGCAGGTGTGCCTTTAGGGGGCATGGGCATGGGAATAAAACTGCCTGGTAGGTCACTAGTGACGCATGGAAAAGCCACTACCTTGAGTCTTTGATGTGTGGTTATTTTTGTTTGTATAATCTGTCAATAATTTCACAATCTTTTTGTTTTTTTAGGGTTTGGGGCAGGGTTTCCTGTTTTGAAAAAGACACAACGGGTGGAGAGGGATGAAAATAGCCCAGACACCGTCTCTCAGGTAAACTTTCAATATCACTTTTCTTTTATGTTGAGGTTTATTTGAAAACGACCATATGGAATGTGTGTGTGTGTTTATTATTATTATTATTATTATTATTATTGTTATTTACTGTATTTAAATGTCACAATATCAACAGGAGCCGGAGGAGAAGAGTGACACTCCCAAACAAGATGAGGCACAACAGAAACCTAAATGGATGCCACCAAGACATCCGGGGTAAAAACTCAAGATAAATCTCAGATTATTAACGTTATGATATTCACAAAAGAGGCTCACTGTGGTTAGACATTTTCTGATTTCTTTATTTTGTGTGTTCCCAGATTCGGAAACCCACTGATGTCCGAGCTGAAGACCAAACTGAAAAAAAACACGAAAGAATGACATGTGGATGAATTGTAATGCTTTATATGAATGTTTGGATATAATATACAAATAGCTTTATTTTGTATGTATTTATGAAACTCAATACAGTGATGAAATGTTCATCACATTCATTATGTGCCTTATTTTTTGTATGTTTTGTAATAAAGCTTATCTGAAAAAACAGTATTTTTTTTCTACAGCTCTGGGGTGCAAAGAAAAATAACAAACTTCTGACGTCCATGGTTATAACACTGGGGGTGGATGGTGGAAAACATGAAACCAAACACAGTTTTGAATTAGCTCAGAACCTCAAGTCATATTATATATGTGCATTACATCAGAGTTGGTTCAATTCAATGATGTAAAGGTTTTATTTTCATATGCAGTAGCTACAGTGTAGTTATGGCAATGAATAGCTCAATTCCCAGTCTCCTTAAACCATGCAACATAAATATATGTATGACCTAATACAACAAAACAATAACAATTGTGCAAAAAGAGACAAAAGAATGTTGCAAGTGAGGTGACCAATATGCAAGTATTACAGGAGAATAGACAATATACATGTAAAATAGACTAAGATACGCTAAATAACTTAAAGTGTGGCTGATATTTGTATACATTGATTTGGGCACATACTCACTTTGTTTTTTAGTCGAGTTTTGTTGAGACAGTAGATGTCAGTATTGCTGCATCACATGGATATCATTAAACGCACGAAGAAGAATCCTTCAGCTGTGATTGGTTAGAATCATCCAATGAGTGCGAAGTGTTTTGACATTTGAAAAACCGGAGTGGTGCTCCAGCTTGTGGTTGTAAATTCATGACATTCCGATGTTTGTTCAAAAAATAGTCGTCAGTTTAATTTAAAAGACTCATAAATCAAGGAAAAAGGTTTGGACACTCTTCCCAGAGACAACGCTCCCTTGAGCAGTGGCTGTTTAGTTAGGTAAGTCAAAGTCGTTTCCCTCAAACTGTCGTTACTATGCTTATATTAGCTTCGCTTCGTTCGGGACCTTCTCGTGCTTCATCCATAACGTTTCTACTGTAACTTCTTGACATAAAATGTACGAAACAACATGTGTCAATGGTTTATTTTTAATGCCATGTTGTGTATGTAAACTGCGCTGCCTGAGACGTTTCTCTGCTGGTCGAAATTGCAATGTTATTATATCTAGCAAATGAAATGTTTTCTGGCTAACTAAACGGAAGTAAAAATACATCACAAAGTGGTGGTGAGTGGTCAGTTGGCTTTATTGAATTGTGAAAAGTGTTTTTGTTTTCATCTATATTGATGTACATAATTGCTTTTTACTAGGAAGTCTATACATTAAAAGTGGGTTTTTTCAACTTATGTTAACACCAACACATAAACAATAATAAATAATAATATTACATACATTTGGAGGCACCTTCCATAACACCCAAGGACACTTTTCAATTCATAAAATATTCTCAAAAAACATTCAAACCAGACAGAAACACATATTAAACATACAAGAGGCAGAGTAGACAGACCCAAGAAAGGGGGGCAAGGACAATACTATTTAGGGAAAAGGGCCATGTACACCTTACATTGTGATCTTGTGATGTCAAATCTAAAAGGAATTCTGACCTTTAAATGTTTTCATTCACAGGCTGCATGCACAGAGAGGCTGAGAGGACACCTGAAAAAATGTCTGCTAGACAATCAGTGCGAGTCTTGGATGCATTGCTGGAAGAGGAATGCTTGCCAGAAGTTACGCTTCTTGATGATACATCTGACTCATTTCTTCATGGTAGCATGCCAGCTACTCCTGTGACCGCTGGGTCTTTGAAAAGCTGGATTACTTCTCTCCAGCCTTCCCAACTGACTTCATCCCCAAATTCAAACACCACGACTGAAATAATCCGCCCTCTGAATAAGAGCATGGATCTTAGCCAATCTGATGTAAACATTTCCAAAGTGGAAAATGATACTTGCTATACTAAACTTAAATGGGATGGCATGAAAAAGTTGTCAGAAATTAGATCAATTAACAGTAAAAGTGATAAAGAAAATAACAAGGACTACTCTCCTGTACTGTCCAGACATATTTGGACAACAGCTAACGACTGTGATGACAAGATGAAAGACCTCTCAGAGAGTATTCGTGCTCCGTTGGGCTGGCTGGATAGCAGATACTTCCCAGATATTACTCTTCTTGATGCTACGCGGGATTCTGAGCTATCACAAGTTGAGGACTTATCCTCCACGGACGTGACACAGGAAACACCAGTGGCTAATCTGGAAAACAACCAGCCTCCCTCAGAGTTCAGTGAACAACGTGGGACAGAGCCTGACAGGTCGTATATGGTTCCAAGAGAAGAATTGTCAAGTACTAGTACTATTACTGGACATGTCACCCACACCACAATCTCCTTTAGCGAAAAATCTGATCAAAGTGTGAGGGGAAACAGAACGCAATCATTTCTGGAAGTAACGCAGGATATTTCTTCAAGCAGTGTTTTTGAAAACAGTAGGCCCTCATTGGAGCCCATTGGACCAAACATGGTGAAGATTGAAACATCAGCTGAAAAAACATTTGGTAATGCTAATGTCACACATGACTTGAGCTCCTCGAGTGACATGTCTGCTCAGTGTGCTGCATCACAGCTCTCTACCTCTGATGGGAAATGCAACACTAGTTTAAAGAACGTCACCTCTGAGCTTCATGTTGAACCTTTGCTTGACTGTGATTCTGCGGAAGCCAATGACAAGTCACTTACCAGCCATGATGCTGAAGTGACGACCAAGGAGACACAACCAAGCCCAAAAACATCTGGGTCTGTTAACAGCACGTCTGCTAATGGCACGTTTACCTCCCTCCAGCCCTCGCAATCGAGTTCCTCTACGGATCTAAACGCCACTGCCGAAATAACCAGCCCTCAGAACAAGACTCTGGATCTCCCTCCGTCTGATGTAAACAGCTGCAAAGCGAAGAGTCAGGTTACAGTAGACGCTACTTCAGTCATTAACAACAACACCATCGAGGGTTCCCAGAATCAAAATTATTCCGCTGTAAATGCCAGTGGTCCCGGTAACATGGTGAACGCCACTTTTCCCCGACATTCTCTTAAAACATCAAATTCCGGTACTATTTTAGTGGAATCTGGTGCAGGAACATTTTGCATCGAAAACAATACTTTCGATGCTAAACTTCTCCCTAAGCAGAATGGCACAATGACTTTGTCAGAATCAGGCCCACGTGACGGACACCAGGGTACTTTTGACAAGCCCTCTCTTAATACAACCAGTAGCCCTAAAGCAAACACTTCTAATGCACAATGTCCTAAACTGGTAGAACAGAATAGGACTACAGATACAGACCCTATTGCCAAGATGGCTGCCACCCCTGAGAGCAAGTTGGAAGCCTATACAGCTGTTGTGGTGAATTTTGGAGCTGATCGACGTAGAACTCAGGACCTTTCACAATCGGGTCTGCCTGTGATGGATGTTTTTTCCGACAGTTTGGCCCATCAAAGCATGGATATGGCAAAAAATGCAAACACGTTCGACTTGAATGATACCCTTGATTGGAAGGTGGAATCTTTGATAAGTTCAACACCAATGCCTACAAAAGAAGGGGGCAACATCTTAGGGGGAGTGAAAAAACTACATGAGGATGGTCCCATTAAACCGGATGGTCAAGTGCCGTCTGAGGTACCATCGAACCTTGTCTGTGACCGGAACACGTTCATGAAGGTTATAACTGCTAAATCCCTTTTGCCTCCTTTGAAAGCTGCATCCCAGTTGTTCAAAAACAAGACAGCCTCCGCGCTTCCAAGAAGGTTTGAGGCGCTGACATACGGACCGACCATGACGAGACAAAGAACCGAGGCTCTGAGAAATGCTGCTGCTGCTGCTGCTGCTGCTGCTGCTGCTGCTGCTACTGCTGCTGCTGCTCCTGCTGCTCCTGCTGCTCCGGCAGATCCTCCACAGGTAGTAGAACTTGAATGGCTTTTTGTTTTCCATTATGTTTACAAAATGTTAACTGCACATTCGGTCAAATAAAAGCAATCAAATGAACTCAATTGACCATGTTAGATTCATCTGTTAAATCCACTTTTTTCATAAACAACACTGAACAAAAGCTATAACTGCATGGAAGGCTAACAGTCTGTTTCTTTTTTATGTTCTTAAGACTGCAGGAATATCAAGCTCATACAAGTTACGTGCAACAACAGGTAGGTGGTGTCTATTTTATTTTTAGAATCTGGTTGGAACATAGCATTTTGTTCTTCATAAATGTTGAGGTTGAATTATTAATAGTATGGGATGGAAGGCATTAAATGTTAAAACGTCATGTATTTGTAGACAAAGCAGTATACTTTTTGTTTCATTGTGCACCCCCCATTATTAACTTCAAGTCTAACTTCAAGCTGCAAACAGTATAATGCCCTTCAATAGAAGATGTTCTGTCTGCACCTTATTCACTATAAACACTGTCTTTCCTCTGTGTTGATGTTAGGATCCAAGCAACCCAATTCCGGCTTGCAGAGGCCGCAGTTGAGCGGAATACCAACCGGCATTCAGAGAGCTGCGACAGGTCTCAGACCATTATTCATGAGAAACAACACATCATTTTCAAATACAAACAAACTCCGTGGACCTGCAGGTACTCTCATCCAACCGTCTGACAGTCAATATGTTTTTATGTTAATTGTATTGGCATTACAGTTATTGAGGGCCTGTGTGTAATGCGGAATCCGCAATTCGACTGTCTTGTCCGACTTGGCTATTATTTTTATTTGTTACATTTTATTGTATTTGTTGTTTTTTTCCCCCTCATTCTACACAAACAGCTTCTTCTCCTGGGAAGAAGACTTCACAAGGAAAGAAGCAGCCATTAACCAGAGGTGAACCTTTGCCACTAGCAAAGAGGAAGAAAATGGGTAAAAACTCGGCAGAGGAATGCTGTATTGATTCAGACTAGATGGTTAATATGTGCTAAGAAGCTAACTGACAACACCTATAATCAAAACTATTAGTTGAAAAATGTGTGATGGGGTTCAACATCTGGACTTTTTTCACCTTACTAAAGACTCACTTACTTTGATCTTTTAATTTCAGATACTTCCTTCTCAAGTGGTAATACTGAAACCTCAAAATCTTCCTGTGATACTGCAAACGGAATCAAAAACCTCAAACGGCCCACAACCACTAAGAGAGCTTTGCCAGCCAAAATCCAAAGGGAAGGTAGGTTGGCACTGTACCATACTGTTCTGATATGTGGAGGTATTTCGTCGTACTCTTATGTGATTTGCTGCTGAAGGGTTTCACGGTCTAGTGTGTTTAATAACCTGGACTATTTGGGAGTTACTTACCTTTTTTCTATCACATTCTTTCCGAAGCTCCAGTGCCAGCCAGTACTGCTGCTGAAATCCCACCATCCTGTGCTGCTGTTAGCAGAGCCAAAGCCCTGAAACTGCCTGCGACCAGCCATAAAACGCTGTGTGCTAAACCTAAAGACCATGGTAAGTTGTGGGTGCTCAGGTGCGAAAAGTGGACATAAAGATCTTATTCTTATGCCCATCTTTAGATTGTTTGAAATGAACTTCTATTCCTGTGTCAGACTTTTTTATCAGGTCGAAATTTCAGTTAAAGCTTCGGAAGGGAATGTACTTTCTGTCACTAGCCTAGAATTCCATTAAATCTTTCTTATATTTTAATTCAATGGTAAACATGCTGATTGGGAAAATACAGCCTTCTTCCATCTGCAGCCTTGAGCTTTTGGCTATAATTGGTAAAAGGTTGAACTATTAGCTCCATGTTCTCTCATTCTGATGCTGAAGTTATGCTTGTCCATTAAGGAATGAAAAAAAAATATACAGATGTAGCTCAATAAATTAGAATATCGTGGAACATTTTAAAAATCAGTTTTTGTATTGGTCCTATGTAATATTCTTATTTTCTGATATACTGCATTTTGGGTTTTCATTAGCTGTAAGCCGTAATCATCAAGATTAAGACAAATATACGGTGGAAATAGTTCACTTTGTGTGTAATGAATCTATATAATATATGAGTTTCACTTTTTTGATTGATTGATTGAATTACTGAAATATTAACTAACTTTTCCACGATATTCTAACTTATTGAGATGCACCTGTATGTGTTTATGACAAGATGATATCTATCAAGGAAGCAGAAGATATCTATCAAGGAAACAGAAGTGTTACACGGAAGTCACCATCACCTATCCAATTCTGGTTTACAGAAAAATATAAAGAAGATAAATAATTTGACACTGTCCTCATCCTGCTTAATGTAAGGATTTCATTTATATTACAGGCTGCGCCAACTGTGCCTTGCTTGAACAGCAAATTAAAATGCAGTCAGAAGTAATAAGGAGACTAAAAGAAGGTAAGACTTCACTATGTGGCTTTAGGTAAATACAGTTTATTGGAAATGCATTAAAAAATAAAAAATAAAAAAAACATGCTGCAATGTTCTGGAATTGAGAA
Source organism: Notothenia rossii (assembly GCF_949606895.1). NCBI lineage: Eukaryota > Metazoa > Chordata > Actinopteri > Perciformes > Nototheniidae > Notothenia > Notothenia rossii. The sequence continues at coordinate 9,742,610 of NC_136910.1, forward strand.
AATATCAGTGATTATCACAATCCTTTAGGTGACGTTTTTTTCTACCAATTATAAAATAGTTGCCTAAGTATTGGCTTGTTTTTTCAGAGTAGTTAATTGCTCTCATTTCCAACGTTTTTCTTCGAGTTGTAGGCAAATTTAACTCAAAAGCTTGGGTGAAACTGTGCAGTGTGTATTGTGTCCCAAACGTCTTTAATGCCAATGTCCTTCTTTCCAAAGCTGCTGAAGAAAAGTAAAGAAGAAGAAGAAGAATATACAGAACATAATATAACAATTGTTTATTAATGAATGACAACTTGTGCTTTTTTTTTTTTTTTTTTCAATAAAGTGCAATTTTAATACAAAATAAAAGGTGTGGTGAACTTATCATTTTGCCCGCTTGGTGGCACCATAACCCGGAGTCTGTCTCTCTGTATATCTGCCGGCGAAAATCCCTTTACGTTGTAGCTCTAAACCTCACTTCCTTTCCTGACGCAAATGCCCGGCAAGGCTGTTGCACGCATTTAATTTGTAGCCACTTTACAGCCAAACTGGATTTTATAACCACCCAAAAGAGACAGACACAACACAGGATAACTTTCACAAGGACGTAGGTGAGTCGGTTTCAACATTTGACTCCACTTTGGTGGATTATTGTTCGTGTTAGTGTTTTTAACAGCTAAACATGTGGGTAGGCCCTGTGCTCTGCAGCATTAGCTTAGCATTAACCCCGCGCCACGTTAGTGTTCACGTTGTTTTAGTATATATAAATCAACGTTAGCTTTATAATTACTTTGCTATGGTATCTATTTGTATTCCATTAGTTTTAAAATAACTATGTGTAAGGCATGTAGGTGCAATTTTTACGTGTGTTGTTTAGTTTGATTGACAGCTGTGTTGCATTAGCCTAAGCTAGGTAGCTTAGCAAAGGTTGTCGTTACATAGCACGTTATAGATGCCGGTATCTGACGTTATGAGATAAGATGGCTTTAAAATGATCCCCATAGGGAAATGAAGGTGATTAAGCAGCAACAAAGTAAGATCGAAATACAAGCTAGTGTATATGAGTTCACACAAGCATAATAACAGTACAACATTTACAAGTAACTTAGAAACAAGATATCATATCACAACAAGGTAAAACGTTGATCAGTTGAATGAACATGTATACATATCTTCATTTATACTTGTTTAATGTCTGTACACTGCCCGTTGAGTGAATTATTGAAAACGGCATTAACTCCAGAAACTGATAGTCCAACAACTATCTCTTGATTAATCTTTACAACAATGATTACGCCGACTTTAAGTGAACTCTCGTCTCACATCGAAGCAACTACAGCTAGCTCGTTAGCTTCTTAATGTCGAATAATAGCTTGACAAAACTCCATTCACATTGTTATTCAATGTCACACCAGCAACAAACTGAATAGATATGGTTACACAAATTCTTATTCACCTTTTTGTTTACCGTCTGAGCAACATTATTTTCTCTGTGATGCAAGAGTATCTTTTTTAAATGAAAACATATTTGGACCTGCCTTCACCTGGAATCTCCTTCAAATTGAGTGACACCAATTGATTCAATTATTAGAAGGAATGTAATGCTGTAATGCTAAGAATACTAAACTATTTTACTACAACATATTGTGTAGCAAATCTGTATTGTCTTTTATACTGTCCCTCACATGATGTATTTTTCTCCTCACAGATTGACATCTCCCTTCAGCCATGTCCCGTTTCTTTGCCACCGGGTCTGACAGTGAGTCAGAGGAGTCTTCATCTGCTGATGAAATCATCTCTAAAGCACCCGGAGGAAATTTCAAGCAGTCAGTATTGCTTACTCTAAATCCTATCATCAGGACCCTAATGCAACTTTTTCTAGTAATCTCACACTGCGTTATTATTTTCACAGGTCCTTGCTTATCAGTGATGATGAGGAGGACACCAAGAGAATTGTGCGCAGCGCCAAAGACAAAAGGTTTGTGTGGTCACTCTTTAAGTGCCCTATGTAATAAACTGCAGATTTCCTTATCGACTATTATTCTAAATAAAACAATTATTATATATTAGGTTTGAGGAGCTGACCAACCTCATCAAAACGATCCGAAATGCTATGAAGATTCGTGACATGTCCAAATGTCTGGAGGATTTTGAGCAGTTATGTCGAGCCTTCCTCAAAAGCAAGACTATAGTGGACAAAGAGGGGGTCCCCCCTTTTTATATCCGTCTTCTGGCCGACCTGGAGGACTATGTGAATCAGGTCAGTAGCTCCCATCACAAGTCTACAAATACCAACTATGTCATTTAACAACTTTTGATATGCCTGCAGCAAACAAAATATATTAACCGAGTTGACATGATCGATCTACCTGTCCGATATAATACATGTTGTTGTTTTTTCCAGCTTTGGGAGGACAAAGAGGGCAAGAAGAAGATGAACAAAAACAACGCAAAGGCCCTCAGTACGCTGCGTCAGAAGATCCGCAAGTACAACAGAGACTACGAAACAGAAGTAGCTGCATACAAGGAGGTAAATTAAGAAACTTATTCTAAGTCGTGCTTTAAAAAAAAAATCATAAATGTTGCTGTGCTCTTATAGTAAGAGAGGAGCGTTGGCTTTTCTGAATTACAATTCTATAGGTTCCATGTCAGACTGCAGCTCTGCCCAGCAGCTTCCATGTGTGTCACTGCACCCTGGATAAGCAAAGTTCAAAAACAATATCTCAATGTCTTCTTTCTCCCTATTAGAACCCACAGGAGTCCGCTGATGAAGAAGAGGAGAAGGAGGCAGCAGATTCTGGTAAGCTTGCTGTTTAAGCAAATTAAATATATACAAATCACAAGTTGACTAAAGTTGTCAGGGCAAACTGCATTTATTTGTATTACCTCTGCAAGCATCATCTCTCAAAAACCTCGTACATTTTCTAGAAGGCTCATCTTCTGATAGCGAGGAAGAGGGCGAGGAAGAGGTGATGTCAGCCAAAGACTTCTTAAAGAAAAAACCTGAGGTGATCCAAGATGCCAGCGCGTTCCTCAAGAAGGGATCCGGGGTAAGAGGCCATCATGAGAATGTACAACAAAGAGAAAGATCAACCTGGTGGAGAACACATAGTTCTAATGTTAATATGCTGTGTTTCTGCCTCAACAGGATGAGTCCTCGTCTAGCAGTGATGACGAAGATGGGGAAGACTGGGGATCAGACACTGTCGACAGTGGCAGTGAGAGCTCGGATGATGGGGAGGGAAAGCATGCTTCCATCGCTGCAGTCTTCCTCAAGAAGTGAGTCTACCTAGCTTTTGGTTTAGAAAATATAACCCAAACTGGACACGCATGCCACTGCTTTCCCTCTCAAGATACCATAGGCGCTTTCACACCGGAGTACTTTTCCCAGTGTAGTTCCGAAAATGTGCGTTCACACCAAAAAAATCCAGAACTAGAACTTAGTTCATGAGAACCTTTTCAACCCCTTTTCAGTCCCTGCTAGATAGCAGGTACTTTCATGGGAGAAACGGTTCCCATTTCTGATTGGCTGGGCGGATTGCACACCACGCCCCGTAAAACTCCCAAAACGTTTTGTGAAGCCGCCATTTAATTTTCCTCGCATTAGCATTATTAGCATTCGCCCAGCGCACAAACACAGAGAGACTAGCTTATGGCAACACAAAAGAAAACATGGGAGCGCTGGAGATGAGGAGGTGTCTGCGTTTCTGGCGATTTACTCGGAAGGCTTCAGTAGAAGCTGCTGGGAGTCCCAGCAGCTTCTACTGAAGCCAGTCCCCTACTCCTGGGACTTCCGGTGGCAGTATGTCCAGCGTGTCCAGAACGCAGCCGCCAGACTCCTCACCCACACCAAATCATGGCATCACATCACCCCGGTCCTCAAAGAACTCCACTGGCTTCCCGTCTCACACCGCATTCACTACAAACTCCTGGTCCTCACCTATAAAGCCCTCCACCATCTGGCCCTCCCCTACCTCACTGACATCCTGATCCTCTACCAACCACCCCAGTCCCTCAGATCCACCTCAGCCGGTTTGCTTTCAATCCCCAAGGCCAAAACTCCGGTGCTTCGGGGACAGAGCCTTCTCTGTGGCAGCCCCTAAGCTCTGGAACTCCCTCCCCCAAGACCTCCGTGAGTCTGATTCCCTCACCCTTTTCCAGTCCCGTCTCAAAACCCACCTCTTCAACTCTGCTTATCCTTAAACCCGCCCCTCCCCCCTCTGAACCAACATCCTCCTGACTGCTTTTCTGTTTTTGTTTTGTTTTTGTTTTTGTTTGTGTTTTTGTTCTTGTTTTGTTTGTCGACCTGACTCATAATGTAAAGTGTCTTTGGGTCTAGAAAAGCGCTATATAAATCCCATTTATTATTATTATTATTAGTATTAGTATACGCCGTGAAGTTGTTTGCGGCCCGGCAGTAAACCCAAAGCAGAAGAAGGGACGTCAGCGGCTGCATTTGCCTAATCCTCCCTCAGGGACTTATTCCGGTGTGAACGCGATCAGAACTTAGTTCTGATTATCTAAGTACAGCAAAGTACTTGGCGAGAAAGCGCCTTATGTTAACTCACCACTAGGGATGCTCCGATCGGCCGCCGATCGATCTGTGCTCTCTATAAAGGCGGATCGGGAGAACTGATCTCATGACGTAAAATACATGACACTTTTCTCCGTGCGCGGCAAAACAAGCGATCGGCCCCAAAATACCCGATGGGAGCATCCCTACTCACCACCACATCTCTTTCTGTCCTCAGGGAAGATAAGCCCGGCGACAAGAAGCTCGGCAAGAAGAAGAAGATCAAGAAGAAGGAGCGCATAGAGGAGGAGGCTGAGGAGGAGGGAGGAGAAGCCTGGCAGGAAGTGAAGGGAGGCATGGTCATGGTAAAGAAGAGGTCTTTTCAGATTTACTGCTTTCATAAACGCATTGTTTCAATATTTATGTTGTGTGTTTTTTTTTCAATCTGCCAGGAAAAGCCCAAGATGTTTGCCAAAGGCACGGAGATCAACGTTCCTGTGGTGGTGAAGAAGCTGAACGAGATCCTGCAAGCAAGAGGCAAAAAGGGCACGGACAGGTCAGTGCATATTACATTCATGCATGGAGAATCATTTCCAATGAACAAGTTGCACATTGATATATTTTATAGCAAAGCAACTGAACAGTAGGAACCTCGTATTAACCCCTTAATATCTGTAATGTATTTGAATGCAAGTATAGTCAATTGCAAGAAATGAATAGGCACTTATCACTGCAGAAAATACATATAAAAACACACATTTTGTAATTCTACCTATTCCTCTTACTTAATCTCCGCTCCCTTTCGTCTCTCCTTCTGACAGGGCTGCCCAGATCGAACTGCTCCATGCTCTGGCAAACATCGCTGCTGAGAATAATTTGGGCGAAGGTATTACGGTCAAGATTAAGTTCAACATCATTGCCTCCCTGTACGACTACAACCCCAACCTGGCTGCTTTCATGAAGGTAGAAGCACTTTTTTCTTTTTAACTTAATGTACAAATTGTTGTTTCAGTGTTTAGCTGAAAAAGTTAAAATAATGAATTAAAAGGTTTTGAACGGATCAATATGTCCGTTTATATATTAATACAACAGGGCCATTGACATTTCCTTTATAGTATTAAGTAGGGATGTAACGATACCAAAAACTCACGGTACGATAATATCGCGATAACAAGTCCACGGTACGGTATTTATCGCGATATTGACTAATAAAGGGAAGGGGGAAAAAATCATAAAACATTTTTTTTCAATAAAACATTTTTTTACTCGGAAATTTTTTCTTTATTACATAATAAATCTGATTTTTACAGCCTTTTTGTAGGATAGCAGTATTTTAAAGTGTCAAAAACAAAGTGACAGTGACAGACTGGAACAAGAAAACCAGTGTTTTTGTACCTACTGGTACTACCCAACAAAGTAAGCATTTTCTTTATGCCACTGCATCTCACAAATAAACAAGGACATTTAATAATCAGACCCTGCAATAAAATAAATCAAGTTTCACTTTAGTTTTTCAAGTAACTCAACTCAAACTCACTAGTCACTCACTCAGCATCATCAGACAGGTTTTTAGGAATATGAGAATGTCCACATTTCCAGGTATTTATAAGCTGGGTTGTTTGGGCATTTACAATATCCCCTGCTCTGGAAACAACTCTCTCGCTTGGTACTAATGTTGCTGGGACACCAGTGGTCGCGTTAACCGAATATTTTATTTAACAATGACGGAAAAATTTGAAAGCAGTCTGTCATTTTGACAGATTAGAACAAACTCGGAACAGCGCCAACGTTTCCGCGCAGCGAGGCTCTGGTGTTATGCCGTGTTATGCATGCCCTCCAAAAGGAAATGATATAGTTCCCAAACCGTAATTTGCCGTACAGATCAATACATGTCAGGGAGGTTTTGCTTCACGCTGTGCGCGTCCCGCGAGGTGCATGCACACACGGCATAACACCGCCCCCCCCCCCCCCCCCCCCCCCACGTTGACAGTTCACGAGCATGCTCTATCGTGAACTGTTCAGACCCGACGGGTAATAAGGGATTATGACAGATATTTTACGATCCTGTCTGTCAAAATGACGGACAGCGAAAAAGTCTAACGCCAGGCTTATTGACATGGCGAGATATAACTATATGGTTGGTACTTGTCAATGTCTCTAGGTGTGTAAATGTAGCCCTGTAAATACGATGTCCTTTTGTGTTATCTGTTGTTTTATTTTCATGTTGTAACCTACTTGCTGCCATGTTGGACAGGTCTCTCTTGAAAAAGAGATCGATGATCTCAATGGGACCACCTGGTTAAATAAAGGTTTAAAAAAAAAAAAGTGTTTAAAAAAAAGAAAGAAATTAAATTAAAAAAAAATTTAAATCGCGGTAGATTTTGTCAGTCTCACGACGGTATTGGGAAGTTTATTTACCGCGATATTCGGTATATCGTTACATCCCTAGTATTAAGTGTAATAAATGTTAAGATAAATCAACAGAAACATCTCGTTTGAATGAAGCGAAATGAGGTCAACTGTTACAAATTGCATCATGATGTGTTTCTCTTCAGCCTGATATGTGGAAGAAGTGCTTGGAATGTATCGATGAGCTGCTGGACATCCTGTTTGAACACAACGACATCTTCATCGGAGAGAACATCGCCGAGGACAGCGAGAGTCTGATCATCTCAGACCAGGTAGCAGGTTGTTATTTTAACAACGCATGACCCTTGTGGTTGTGTGTGGTACTACACAAAGGGTGGCATTGCAATACAAATAAATATGTATTGCTTTGTTGTGTTGGTCAGCCATTCAGGGTGCGTGGGTGCATCTTAACGCTGGTAGAGAGGATGGATGAAGAGTTCACCAAGATCATGCAGAACACTGATCCCCATTCACAAGGTGAGCTCTGCCTGAGTCCAACACTATCCTCGTAGTTGTGAACGTAACTCCTAGACTTTTTGAAAATTGAATGAAAGCTTTTCCTAGTAGCTCATTGCTCTCTTCCTCACCCCTCCCCCAGAGTATGTGGACAATCTGAAGGATGAGGGTCACGTCTGTGGCATCATCGACCGACTGCTCAACTACATGGAGAACAAGGGCAGCACGGAGGAGATCTGCCGCATCTACCTGCGCAGAATCATGCACACCTACTACAAGTTCGACTACAAGGCTCACCGCCGCGCCCTGGGCCTGCCGGTCGAGACCAAGGTGAGAGACACTTAAATCAGGGGGTCCGCGGGGTCTTAAAAATTATTAAAAGTTGATAAATCAATTTAGCGAAAATCAAGGCTATTAAAAAGTATTAAACGGCATTTTCCAAGGTATTAAGAAGGTTCACAGCAACGACAACACGAAACACCCTTTAATTTACTGAAACGACATGTCGGGAAACCCCCCAAGGTGGCCCCATGCATAGCGCGCCGTAAAATGCTGCTTATTATTTTAAGTTTCGTTGCGTTGCTCCGCTCTGTGTGGGGGGGGGGGGCACTAAACGACTATGGTAACGGGTCCCAAGGTGGGTAGACCGGCATACGCAACGCTCTGGGGGTCCAACGGCTGTGTGTAAGCCCTATATGATCATTTTCTGATAACGATGAAATAACCCCGCCTCCCTCTCCCCACGTCTCCTGCTGCTGCTGGGCTGTCAGAAGAGGGGGAGGAAAGGAGAGGCAGTCAACGTTTATTAAATATTATTATACAGAGAACAGAGTCATCATCAATTAGTTTTAAAGCTCAATAAATAACAAAGAAGACCTCTGACCGGCACTTTTCTAATTTTGTACGGAAGATTTAAACTTTAACGGACATGTTGACCGGCGGAACAGTTTTTTTACGGAAACTCTGCCGCACGGTCCCCTCGTTTCTTGGAAGAGGCGGTGAGGTGGGTGTTTTTCATCTACCTGAGAGATATAGCAGGAGAACACGCCGTCCACCGCGGAGAATAAACAGAAGGGCAACCATGGCAACCATGCTCCGGGGTCTTCTTCGCTGCTTTTGGTGTATTTCGGGCGGCAGCAGCGCCACTTACAGGCCTGACATATGTACTACATCGTTTCCAGCATTTCCAGCGGTCTAGTGTGAACGGACACGTTAATGAATCGAATGCGTGTGAACGGAAGACTTTTTTGCGCTTGCGTATGCGTTTTACCGTATGCGTCCTCGTGGGGCCGGGGTCTAAGCCAAACTATATCCGGTCACAGAGATCTGCTATTTTAAAGTAAAGTCAACATATATAGACCCTAAATATAGTCTATAGTAAGAACGGGAAAAGTCTTAACATATATATCCTTTTTTGTAAACATATGACAAATGTGTGAGGGTGATGACGTCAGAGCATCGTCCTATGTGCCAGGGCTTAGCGAGTGAGGGAGCTCCTATATGGCATTACCCCGCTGAAGCTCACCAAAGTTGAACATATTTCAAAGTTTTGTCAATTGTTTTGTTTATTGGTCAAATACTGGTTTCTAGTGGTTTCTGAGGAGTTTTACTGGAATGAAAGAGCACAGAGTACAGAAACAAAAAAGCAGCATACTGCATTAAACCTGACCTTCACAGAGAGGTTGAAGTTCATGTGGAAAGGAGGCTTCAGTAGTCTGTCTGCATTCTGTTTAGTTTTGCTATCTTACAATCAATATAGTAAATGTGAGGTAAAGTGTGTTGCCAATTTAACCGGTTAGAACTCAAAGTTGCGATGAGGTCTTAAAACGTATGGAAAGGGTCTTAAAAAAAGGTCTTAAAAGGTATTAAATTTGACTTCAGGATTTCTGCATATACTCTGTAAATATACTGAGGAAAGGGAAGCTAGTTTATTTTATTGACAGGCATCAGTGTTTCCCCTACCATTGTCTTGGCGGGGCGCTGCGCATGTTTCAGTGTCCACTGCTTTGCGTATCCACATTCTCACTCCGCTCTGTTTCTGAAGGGCAGGGCTCCGCTCCCCCCCCCAACACATACACACACTCACAATCAGAGATAAGAGCGGAGGAAAGGAGGAGAACAACAAAGTGTAAAAAAGTCAAACAAATCTGCATTATTGTCCCGAGCTCTGCTGTCTGCCCTTTTGTGTGTGTGTCTCCCCCCCCCCCCCAGTTTCAAAAATGTGTTTAATATTATTTTTTGACCGCAAGCCGTTATCGTCACGGGAGAAGGACACACACAGCCTGCCCAGGTGGACGCGCGCGCAGAACATTCTAAAAATAGCTCACAGATGGTGAGCAGGTACCGCGGTTTTGAACTACAGTTTTGAGATGTGAGTTGGTTTATTCAGTGAATTAGCTCAGGATAATTGGATGTTCTGTCTACACCTGTTGACGTGAGGCTAATATAGGATTTGCTAGCTTGATGCTACCGGCAATTTAGCGGCAGTGACTCAACAAATTGCCTCTAAAAATGTATCGTCAGCAATGTATGACAAGCAGACTGCTTGTTTAATGTTAGACTCACACCAATAGCTCAATATGATCATAACACGATTGCTTTCATATCAGAGATCAGATGAGGTGGAGCTGCTTCCAGCAGTAGAGGATGAGGCAGAGAGAAGCAGCAGCAGCACAGGGTTGCAGCAGGTATGTTATATGCTGTAGTCAGGTGATTTAAATGTATCAATGAAAGGAAGAAGTGTAGGCTACATGATAAGAAGGGAATAGAGTTTGAATTAAAGTAATACAGTGTAACACTGTACTTTACTACTTTTTAATGTACAAATACTTTGTTACATTTGTTACTGCCAAGGCAGTAAACCTAGGGGAAACACTGAGCATATCTTTTTATTTAAAAGAGGGAAATTAAAAAAACTAACTTTTGTAATAGAGAAAGCGTTCTAATTTAGTTTTAAACGTTCTTTCTTATTAGCACTGACTGCTATGCCTTGACTAAACATTCTTATCAAGTAAAAGCTAAAAAATAATTAGTTTCTTGACTTGACATTTATGAGTCGTTTTCCCTGTCTCAATTGCCGGCATGGTGTCAAGTGTGATGTAACTGCCATATTGTCTGGAAATGTATCACGCTCAAGCTAAATAATAATAAGAAAAACTGCAAAATGGTAGAAGAGTATTTTCCCACCTGCAAAAAGCTGAGTACCTGTTTTCAAAACGCAGCCGTCTCGAATGTAGCGATGTCTGAGCTGAGTTGTGTTTCTGCGCCTCAGTCGGAGAAGGACCAGGAGGAGAGCGAGGGCGAGGACAGCGCTGTGATCATGGACCGTCTCTGCAAGTTCATCTACGCCAAGGATCGCACCGACCGCATCCGTACCTGTGCCATCCTCTGCCACATCTACCACCACGCGCTGCACTCCCGCTGGTACCAGGCCCGCGACCTGATGCTGATGAGCCACCTGCAGGACAACATCCAGCACGCCGACCCCCCCGTACAGGTGAGCAGGCTGTCTTTTATTTAGGGTTCATAGCTGCTCTCTCGTGTAGCTTTGTCTCTAAAAACCTCTCTCTCTCCCTCTCTTGTGTAGCTTTGTCTCTAATAACCTCTCTCCCTCTCTCGTGTAGCTTTGTCTCTAAAAACCTCTCTCTCTCTCTCTTGTGTAGCTTTGTCTCTAAAAACCTCTCTCTCTCTCTCGTGTAGCTTTGTCTCTAAAAACCTCTCTCCATCTCGTGTAGATCCTGTACAACAGAACCATGGTTCAGCTTGGCATCTGCGCCTTTAGGCAGGGCATGATTAAAGATGCCCACAATGCCCTGCTGGACATCCAGTCCTCTGGCCGCGCCAAGGAGCTGCTGGGTCAGGGCCTGCTGATGAGGAACATGCAGGAGAGGAACGCAGAGCAGGAGAAGATCGAGAAGAGAAGACAAGTAAGTCCTGTGATTGAGATCATGTTGGTTTCCTTGTTGGTGAACCTGCTTGGTTTAATCTAGGCTGATGAATGAAGGTTACAGTATACATCGAATACTCAACTTTAATTTTCCTAAATATACATTTATAGTATCAATTTTAGATGTGATTATATAAGTTTCAAATGTGTAGGCATTTAACAGGGGTCTTAAAAAGTCTTAAAAAGTCTTAAATTGATAATCTGAATGTAAGGCCTTAAAAGGTCTTAAATATGACCAAAAAAATATGAAAGGTCTTAAATATGATTTAGAAGGTCTTAAAAAGGATCGGATTTGAAAGGTACTTCTGTGTTGCGATCGCCTCAAAATGTGTTTTGGGGAAATGTCCGGGCTGCAAAGTAACCAGTACGGTAAGAGCCTTTCAGTTCCCCCCAACAATTTGTATTGAAATAAATCAACATGGAACCAGTAATCACTAACTTTTGTTTCCCCGGCCCCTTATCGGAGAACACCCAGCTAGTAACCTAGCAACCAAGCTTCAGCTAGCGGCAGTCAGAAACTCATGTCTCTTCGAATCTACTTACAAATAAATATGGGGAGGTGTCAGTTCAACTGTATTTGGTTGGAAACACCGAATTTAGTGCTTGGTTGAAACCAGTGGAGGGGAACGTGTTTGAAGCCCGCCGCACCTTTTGAAAAAGAAATCAGTGTTTGTTTTGCTAATGTAGCGTTAGAAAAGCGGAGGTGCTGTAGACGCTAAAATACTGTAGCTAAACACCAATCATACAACAGCAATGATGAAAGATTGTAGCCAAGGCAGCAGAGCTCTGAATATAGCTCTTGTTACTCTCACACACACACACACACACACACACACACACACACACACACACACACACACACACACGGGCTGCTCGATTATGGCAAAAATGATAATCACGATTATTTTTGGTCAATAATTGATATCACGATTATTAAATACGATTCTTCATTGACTTTGAAACATCCATTTATTGAACTTTAAAACAAATAATAATTTGAACATTATCTTTTTAACTGTTGATTACCCTGAACGTATAATTCAACTGAAAAAGCAATACAAAAATTAATTAAATAAATGATATATTTAAATAAATGATATCAACATAATAAATACCAATAAACAAGATCAACAAATATTTTGGAGCGCACTTCACAAGCTACTAAACATAATTAAATATAAATTAGACTCAAATTAATTAGATTAAATATGTTGTCAATGTCACAACCTAGCAAAGCTAAATAATTGTTTTTTTCGATTATGTTGTTTTTGTAATTGTGGCAGGCCAAAATCGTAGTTGCGATTAAAATACGATGAATTGCACAGCCCGAATACACAAGCACACACACACACATACACACACACACACACATACACACACACACACACACATACACACACACACACACACACTTTTTGGCTAACACAGTTCTGTGCTGTTATGTTCAGTCATTGTTCTTATCTTGAACATGAATACATTTACTTTGTAAGTAATTATGGGACGTATTTCTTCTTTCATAGCAATTTTCCTTCATACTTTCTTGCCGGGAAATAGGTCTTAAATTCTATTCAAAGTGGTCTTAAAAAGGTCTTAAAAAGTCTTAAATTTGAGTAGGCGAAACCTGCAGGAACTCTGTTTAAGTTTAGTTATTTTTTCGAAACTGTACAAACTTTTGGACGAATTTCCAAGAAATCTTCCTCGAAAGTATGGCCTACGGACGATGGATTCAGTAATGCTGACATTATCATAACATTTGCTTTGATCTCCCTCGCAGGTGCCGTTCCACATGCACATCAACCTGGAGCTGCTGGAGTGCGTGTACCTGGTGTCCGCCATGCTGCTGGAGATCCCCTACATGGCCGCCCACGAGTTCGATGCCCGCCGCAGGATGATCAGCAAGCAGTTCCATCACCAGCTGAGAGTGGGAGAGAGACAGCCTCTTCTGGGTGTGTAACATGTCCTCTAGCATCTCTTTACACCAGGATGTTTAACTCAAAGGGAAACTGAGTCTAACTGTAGACACTCTGTTTGTCCCGCAGGACCCCCCGAGAGCATGAGGGAGCATGTGGTGGCCGCCAGTAAGGCCATGAAGATGGGAGACTGGCGCACCTGCCACTCCTTCATCATCAACGAGAAGATGAACAGCAAGGTGTGGGACCTGTTCCCCGAGACGCAGCGAGTGCGCGAGATGCTCGTCAGGTTAGCATACACCTCTCATCCATCACTTAGGGTTTGTTACAAGCTTAATGGTTTTAGGGAATTCAATCTGAACTTGCTTTTATCCGAATACCTTTATTAGTCCCACGGAGGGGACGTTTGCATAGTTACAGCAGGAAAAAGAGCCACAGACGGCTTAATGTTATTATGTTAAATGTGAGATGCATTAAAAAAGTACTAAGTTATGATATGATAAAAAAGTTACATCATTTAAAAAAAAATACACATCCTGTAACAGTTCTTAGTATTTACCAGCCAGGTATATATTGCACCGTTATTAACGGCGTCTATATATTACACATATAGCACATATTGCACATTATATGAATTCATTCAACAGTGATCATTCAGATTATTATTTCAGATCATCCCATGATGATTTAATGGCACTTGCATTATATTTGTAGGTATAAAGTCATTGTGCTTTCCTTGTTGAAGTGAATGTATTATGAATTTCCCTATTGCCTTTCTTTTTATAGGAAGATCCAAGAAGAGTCCCTGAGGACTTATCTGTTCACGTACAGCAGTGTGTACGACTCCATCAGGTAAGAACAAGATGAGCACCAGTCACTAGCGAAGCGCTGTTATGTTAGTGTTACACCGTGTTCTCTGAGGCGTCCGTTTGTATTTCTAGATCTATTCAGATGTTGCACTGCCTACTCACGCAAACTTAAAACATCTAAAATGGCTCAATTTTCTTTCATTAATGATCATTGTTCCTGTATGTCCATCTGTCCTTTAGCATGGGAACACTTTCTGAGATGTTTGAGTTGGAGATCCCAACAGTTCACAGCATCATCAGCAAGATGATCATCAACGAGGAGCTGATGGTACGTTTCTGACTTCATTTCCTTTTCATCTTTGCATGTACAATTATCTTCTCAATGTTGTTCTCTAAACCTATTGTGTCCTCTTGTTCAAAAGGCGTCCCTGGACCAGCCCACTCAGACGGTGGTGATGCACCGCACAGAGCCCACCTCCCTGCAGAACATGGCCCTGCAGCTGGCTGAGAAACTGGGCAGCCTGGTGGAGAACAACGAGCGCGTCTTCGACCTCAAGCAGGGCATCTATGGAGGCTACTTCAACAGAGGTGAGTCGGACAACACGCTTGATTATATGCATTATATTTCATATTGTATAAGTGTGTGCGTAAGTGCTTTCTGGAAAAAAATAATGACTGTTTTTTTCCCTTTGCATTACAGATCAGAAAGGTGGCTACCAACAGAACAAATCTTACAACAGAGGTAAGTGAAGCCACACTCACCTGAGTGTGTTGTTTACTCCTTACTGCTTTTAACTAAGTTGCTGTCTGAGTTTCTCTGAATGTAATCAGTAACTAACAGTCGCTCTGAGCGGCTGCCGGGGGAGGCGGAGTGAAGAGACGGCTGTCAATAGTGAGGGGAGATGTGGTGTTTGAAAGATGTTCAGGCAGTCTGTCCTGTAAGGCATTCCTAGTTATTTCACTCGCTGTTTCTTTTCTTTTTTAAGAATAGGATATGTGCTCTGAATAGCTGCACATAAAGTTAGAGCTCCAAAAAAAATGTCCAATCAATTTACCTGCAGACCGCCACATACCCTCTCTCCTCAATGATAATTGAAAAGAGAAGCCTGAGCTCCGTTCTATGGGTATGATTTTAAATCCATTTGTATAACCTTGTTTTCCCTCTTTGCTTGTTTACAGAGGGAAGAGGAGGCGGTTACCAGCAGAATAGGGGAGGCTACAATCGCGGTGGTTACAGAAATCAGAACTATCAGAACCATGGCAACCAGGGGAGCTATCAGAACCATGGCAACCATGGGAGCTATCAGAACCACGGCAACCATGGGAGCTATCAGAACCAGGGGGAACCGTGGGAGCTATCAGAACCAGGGGAACCGTGGGGAGCTATGGGAACCGTGGAAACCATGATAACCATGATAACCATGATAACCATGGGAACCGTGGGAAGTTATGGAACCATGGAAGTTATGGGAACCATGGAAGTTATCAAAACCACTCAAACTACTGAGCTGGAAACATTTAGATTTCAGTCTTGTCTCCGAATAAATCTTCATTCCATAACAATAAATGCTTTCCTGAAAAAGCTGAAAGTTAACATGGTACAAGTCTTTCCCACTGCTACTACATAGTGTGGATTTTCAGTACTTGGGATAAAGGTGAAGAGTTTTGAAGGTTGTTATTATTGCTAAGAGAGAACTGCT